>NC_067140.1:64704240-65059240 GCF_903995435.1 Acomys russatus | reverse complement strand
GAGAATGATCAGAGGACAACTTTTGAGGCCAGTTCTCTCCTTTCAGTGGGTTCCAAGGGCCATCAGGCTTGTGTGGCAAGCTCTTTTGCTCTCTGAGCATCTCACTGGCCCAATCAGTGCAGAGGTGTTTGCCTTTGTGCGCTTCTAGACAGAGAAGTAGCACATATTCTGTGTTCTGACTTGTGTCTTACCAAGTGGGCCTCTGGCTTTTGCCTCAAGGGAATCTTGAGAGGTTGAAGCGAAGTCGAAACCGAGAGGAAGCCGCAACGCAATGGTGGTGGCTCATCTGGATCTGGTGACAAGGTAGCTAGATTTGAGGTCTGTTTTGTGGACTGGTGATGACTGTGAGAGGAAAAGGGGGTCAGAGGCCTGAGGTCTTTGGCCTGAGCACTTGGAAGAATAGACCTGCCTGCCTCAGGAAAGGCTGAGCATGGAACCAGTTCAAGAGCAAAGTCAAGAGATCAGCCCTGAACAAGGCAAGACCAAGATGCTCTAAGTCTTACAGTCTAGCACAGCAGATGGAGTCTGGATTGGCAGTTGATATACAAGTTTGAGTGGAGGTTAAATTCCAGAAGTTTGTTACCTTCCATAAGTCACCATTGCTGTTTTTCTCTGTGGCCCACAATACTGAACCATCCATAGCAGCGCCATTTTTAATGCTGTGACAGTGTATGACCTACTACGTTGGAGTTCTGTGTCAACAGGTCATCTCTGACTATGGGTTAACTATTGCATTCTGTGTTGAGACAGTGATGGCTTACTTGCTCAACATTGTAAAAGTCATGATTTAAACAGTGAAGTGAGAATGGTAAGGAGACTGTGTCGGCATGACCTGGATGTCACTGAAAACAAACACTAAATGATGATGATTCTTGCTTGACAAGTGGAAATATTAATACAAATGGATTAGGAGAGAGAGGAAGCAACCAAAGCACTTACACTACACAACACATAGAAGCATGTGAGAGTGCATGTACTCAAAATACACAAGGCAGTGCAAACGGAGATGGAATTTCACTAACACACAGCATAGGCAAGTCCTTCAAAACCAATCAAAAGTGGCCTTTGACCGGGTGTGGTGGTCCCAGCCTTGTTATGACACTCAGAGACATCTCACATCCTGCAGATTTTATGTTTTTAGGGACTTCAGAATCAGTTGGATGTCCTTTAGGACTACATTTCTAAGCAAGTGTGTGTGTGTGTATGTGTATGTGTGTGTGTATAAAACTTTATCAGAGTGGTGGTTCTCAGACTTGGCTGCATAGTGAATCAATTGTTAAGCTCTTACTATTTTTTAAGTGTAGTTTTCATCCCAAGAGATCTGGACTTAATTGGCATGAATATATCCTGGCTTTTAAAAAGCAGCATGCTGTATGATATAAGCCAGCATACTTTCTATCAAGATTGATTTTCCTTAGAGAATCTGACTTCTATTTGCACACATTCCCTCTGAATGGCTTTTTGTTGTTACTTTGTATCCCCACTGGCCTGTTAGGTAGACCAGGCTGGCCTCAAATTTATTGCAATCCTCCTACCTTAGTTTGTCAAGTGCTGGGATTACAGGTGTGTGCCACCACACCCTGCCTCCTCAGATGTTTTGATGGTACTAATTGGCTTACCCATTGGAGCTTGGTCCTGAAAAATACTACCATTATAGTGATTATTATTATCTTTTTGTTGTTGTTGTTGTTTTTGTTTTTGTTTGTTTATTTGTTTGTTTTATCGAGACAGGGTTTCGTAATTATTATTTTCAACAGGGCACATTTAATAGCAGCACAAAACTCCATCTTGAAAGCCACAAAGGCAAAATAGAGGTTCTTGAAGACATCTTCCTGGCTGACATCTCCCACCTTTTTACACTCACAACCCATTGACTGGAACATTTGCCCCCTTGGAATCCTGAACAACAGTCCGTTGTCTTAAAAACCGCATTGGCACTAGCATATCTCCTCCAACATTGCTGACTGCAACAATGTTCCCAGTAACTCCGCACCCTTCACACCCAGCGTGTCTGCTTGGCATTCTTTGTGAAATGAGTCAGGTATTCTGAAGGATTTATCAAAACTGTTTTCTCCAGTGGTGGCCATGTGGTGGCCATGGTGGGATGGGGCAATTGGTGACAGCTGTGACAGGCAGGGTCGGTGGATAGGATAATGGTGACCACAATTGTGTCAGCTATGACAGGTTAAGGCAATGAATGGCAGCTGAGGCAGTCAGTGCATAGTAGCCATGATGTTGGCTACAACTGAAAATAATTTAGTGGATAACGACAACCAACAGAGGCGGTCATAGTTGGTTGACTGACAGCTTTCTCTTTGTCTGCAGGCATGGCAAGCAGGAAATAGCAGGGAACAAAAACTAAAGCCCTCAACTGAATAGTCCTCAACCAAAGGGCTGATGGGAGTGGGTGTTCCTCACCCCTTGAGTGGGAATGCTCTATCTCCCAGAGTTCCCCAGGGAGCTAAGCTGCTGCCCACAGTGACAGTTTGCTTGGTGAGAGCTTCCTTTCCCGGTCAGACTTCTCGTTGTTCTGCCACCACCGCGTTCTGGAATCATCTCCTGAATCCCTGTCTCATCTCTAAGCTAAGACAGTGCCTCATGAGGAGATTATGATTCAAGCACATATGGCACATTAACAGAACTGAGCCTCTGCCAAGCCATAAAGCTGTGACAAATTTCAAAAGACAGACACGTAAAAGATGTTACCAAACCGACTTAATTAAGCAAGATAACTAGAAAATTTCCCATATGTTTAGAAATTAAGATATATACCTCTAAATTTCTAACTAATCAATACCAACAAGGAAAATAAAATTAGAAAAATATGTTTTATATGTGATGTAATGTGTATATCTTAGTAAAGGAAAAGCCTGAGACATTCATCTCAAAAAGGTACGAATTGTGTGTGGTGGCACACATCTATAATCCACTGCAAGAGGATCGAAGCTCAAGGTCAGTTTGTATTACAGGGTAAATTTAGGCCATCCTGGCCTACAGGAGACCCTGTCTCAAACTAATATAAGCCAAAATAAAGATCAACAAAGCTAAAGACAAATTATATGAAGAAGTTAATAAACTTGACATACACCTGGGCATATTGATAAAGAAATAGGGGAACAGGTAGTGTCTGAAGGGGAGAGGCAGTACTACAGATGCTGTGGACCTTAGATAACACAGCCAGTGTGAACAGATTTATGATAACCCTAAATCGTAGATAATGTGATAAATTCCCAGAGAAAATACAATGACCAAACCAGACATAAAGAAATAAAACACCATAAAGCTGTTTTGTTTGCTTAAACATAGCACAGATTCTTCTCCTCCTCCTTCTCCTCCTTCTTCCTCTTCTTCTTCTTCTTCTTCTTCTTAAGACAAAGTTTCTTTGTATAGTACTCACTTTGTAGACCAGGCTGGCCTGGAACTTAGAGATGCACCTGTCTCTGCCTCCCCAGTGCTAGGATTAAAGGCAAGCACTACCAACCACCCAGCTAAGCACAGATTCTTTACAGTCAAATGCCATCTGGAAGTGTAATGTATGAGGTCAACAATGCTTGGGCCCATAGAAGGGGATAGCATGATGCCTTTGAGGTTTCCCTTTTCACTCTGTTGGGCCCTGCAGCCCAAAAGGAAGCCATACGCAAATGTTCTAGTCTGAACCTCCATTTCGTTTTTCTCATCACATTCTTAGGAGCACGAAGCAGAAACCCCACTAAAACAAAACAAGCTGGGCTGAAAACATGCCCCAGTCTGAGGGCTCAACCCACAGCCCAGTAAAACGAGCCGGGACAGGAAATCACCAGGTCCTGGGTAGCACTTTCATGGTTACAAGAACCGATGGCCACCCTCTCCCCACCACCTGTTCTCTTCAGACTTGTAACCACACAGCACCTGGCAGCTCCTCCAATTCCACTTTGACTCCCAAGCCAACAAATTTCTTTTGTTTTGGAAGCAAATAATCAGAGGAAACTCCCATGGGCCAGGCTGCTTTCTAAGGCACAACACAAACCTTGGGATTCAAGTGGCTGGCTACTTTTGGAATCAGCTCAAGCGAGGACAGACTTGTCTCAATGGCTAATCTTATGGAGGTCATGAGCATTGTTGAAGCAAAAAAATCTGGCAGTCTGGGATCTCTGCAATCCTCAGGACAGCTCACAGGAGCAATTGTTACTATTCTTGGGGTATAGCTAGTAAGTAGAGTATTTGCCTAGTGTTCACGAAGCTCTGGGTTGGATTTTTCAGCACCACATAAACTGGGCATGGGACACAGTCCTACAATCCCAGCCCTTGGGAGGTAGAGACAGGAAGAAAAGAAGTTCAAGTCTTCCTTGGCTACATAGGAAATTCAAGGCCAGCCTGGGATACACAAGGCCCTGTCACAAAATAAATAAAAATTTTAAGAGATTGGTTTGGTATTAACAATCTGGAAAGTTCACACATAAATAAAAACCCTAGTGGTTGCATGAGACAAGTTAAGACTTTAATATCCTTCAGCAACACAAAATGGCCTTTTCATCTCAGACCTTGTTCTTGCTAGGCTTCTCCCATGTAGCGTCTAGCCTGTGCCTTAGCAGTTAAATTTAGGATAGTTCAAGCTTGTATGGGAATGCCACCCCTGGGCTTTTGTACCTCTGTATTCTGGACTGCTTCTTCATGACCTGACCCTATTGGGGAGTCAGTGGACACCTAAACAACTGTTGCTGCGAATACTAGCAAGGTGGTACTGATTCAGATCCGCACGGGCTACCCTCTTCTGTACTTGATCTCGCCATCTCTCTATGCTGTCCTCTTCTAATGCTGACCCACATGGATAGAGGTGCCAGAGAGGGCCAGTGCCTGTGACAATGGCCCTCCTGACGCAGGGAGTTGGTAAGTACACCAATTTTCTAGACACAGTAACTGTGTTCTTTGCCATCCTTGGAGGTCTCATTTCCTATAGTGGTAGCCAGCTTGATAGTACACTCTTTAAAACTGCATTTTACTCATCTGCTTTACTGGGGGTGGAAGGCAGGGGGGTGTCATGGAGTACTTGTGGAAGCCAGAAGACTGCTTGGATGAGTCAGCTCTACCCTTCCAACATGTGGGTCCTGGGGATCAAACTCAGGCCATCGGGCTTGGCGGCAAGCACGCTTACCCATTGGTCATCTTGCCATGCTGATGACACACTTTTGATTGGCTACCTTGTCTCCCCTCCCCACTCCTACCACTATTTCTGGATTCAGTCTGAGAATATACTATTGGTGCCCTGTTCGGAGACTTGGCTTCTGGGAAATTGCTAATCAAGACAAAACAAAAATCTGGTGAAGGAAGGTTCCAAGCCATGTCCTTCCAGTGTTTAATTTTTAAATATATTTAACAGATGGGGTCAAGTCTGGTTTCAAACTATGTAGCAAAGGATGACCCTGGCCTTCTGATGCTCATGCCTTGCTTCCGCCTCTACATGGTCGTTATCAATAAAGTCGGTATCTTTACATCTGTGTCTGTAGCCTGTGTCTCCTGCTGAGCTGGCTCTGGTTCAGCAGTGGAAAAAGTGTGCTGTTTCTTGCTCCTCCCCCAAGTCTCAAGAAAACTGTGTAATGGTGTAGTGAATGCAGGCTGGGGGCACAAGTGGTGGGCAGGGCATATCTGACGGGTATGTGTGAGGCTGTGGGCTGTGGTTCTGGAAGGAAGAAAGCCGGCATGGTGCCTCACACCTGTGACCCTGGCACACAGAGAGACTGCAGGGAGTCTGAATCCAGTGGTGTACACAGTGAGCTTCAGGCCTGCGTAGACTCAAAAAAGGAAAAACAATCTAGTGACTGAGATTGGGAGGGAAGCCTTTTCTCATCGTACCCACAGCAGGGGACAGAATGGCTGAGTCATCTTAATCCTAAACCTAGCACAGGAGCATCCTGAGCTCTTAGCAGACCAAGCACAGCTGGGGGATGGATGACCAAGCTTTCCTCTAGCTCGCCTAGTGTGGCTCTTTCAATGCTAAAGGCTGGAATCAAAGCCCAGTAACCAGTGTTTGTTTATTTAAGAGTCCTAGTGTCCAGGGAAGCCAGACCCAATGCAGAGCCCTCAGGACTCCAGAACAGTCACTCTTCCAAATGAGGACACAAGTAGGGTAGCCATTCACCATGTCTCAAAGTCCAAGGGTCTTCAGGAGGCAGGAAGTGGCTGTGCCTGTGGAGAAAGCACATCGGCATTGACTGGCCTTGAGACATTGATGGGGAGGCGATGTAGCTACAGCAGGGCTGTCCTCACATAGTCCAGTCTGGAGGGGAAAGGTGCCAAGTGGTGACCTTAGCCATTTACCATGAGAACAAGTTGGCTAGGGTAAGCTAAAATCTGGATCTGGAAAGTACTATTCTGTTTTGTTTTTTAAGTTTCTTTCTTCCTCCCCGCCTCCCTCCCCCCAGGGAGAGAGACAGGGTCTTACTCTAGCCCACGTTGGCTTGGAATTCACCAGTAGCCCAGGCTGATCTAGAACTCACTCATGGAACTCAGGCTGGCTTGAACTTGTGGCAATCTTCCTACCTCAGCCTCCAAAGTGCGAGGAGTCCAGGCCTGTGCCAGCATTGTTTCAGGTGCAGGGGACCCAGCGGGCAAAACTCTTTCTAGGAAACTTCCTCTCAAAATGGGAAGAAGAGTCCCGCAAAGAAAAAAGCTAATCAGCCAGGCGTGGTGGTGCACGCCTTTAATCCCAGCACTCAGGAGGCAGAGGCAGGTGGATCACTGCAAGTTCAAGGCCAGCCTGGTCTACAAAGTGAGTCGGGGACAGTCAAGGCTACACAGAGAAACCCTGTCTCAAAAAACAAACAAACAAACAAACAAAAAGAACAAAAAAAAAAAAGAAAGAAAAGAAAAGAAAAAGAAAAAAGCACTGGGGTAAATAACAGAAAGAAGTCTGTATGCTCAAACAGGGAGCACTGGGACCATCAGCAACAAAAACATGGTCCCTCCCACTAAGGCCTTGTGATCACATGGGGGATGAGGACATTCCCATGTGAGGATCATGGGGAGAACAGAGGAGGCCTGAATCTCACCAGCACCATTAGGAGAAGGGGCAGGACTGTGGAAGGACTGGGTGTTTGTTGCTTAGTGCAGTGGGGAGCCTTGAGTCAGGAGGGGAGACAGGTTGACTTCATTTCCATTTGGTTTTTACTCTTACATTGATTACTTTACGTTGGGGATGCCCATGTGCAGCTGTGCATGCATAGCACTGGGCGACTTGCGGGAGTGGGCGATAGAACTCCAGTTATCAGACCCGGAGGCAACGCTTTTACCTTCCAAGCCACGTCCTGCCCTGGATTCCATTTAAAAGCTCTCCCTCTAGTTGGAGGGAGAGGGTCTGTGGGGTCACAGGAGATGGAGAGGGCTGCTTGTCTTGGCAGAACAAGCAACCTTAAGGGCAGAGGGGCTGAGGAGATGGCTGAGCACTTGTTCCTCTCTCAGAGAACCTGCTTCAGCTTCCAGCACACACATGGTGGATCCCAACCACCCACAGCAACTCCAATTCCAGGGGACTCTGGAGGATCTGAAGCCCTCTCTCGACCCCCATGCACCCTAGGCACACACATGGTCCACACACATGCAGGAAAAACACTGATAACACATAAAGTGAAAAATAAAACCTAAAATTAACAACAAAAACCTAAAACAAATATTCCTATGAGATGGCTGAGCAACAAGTACGGACAATATGCGATCATTCCTGAGCACTCCTGAGGAGAACTGAAAGTCCTTCTAGGCAGTTTCTGCTCTCATAACTGAACTCTTTCATCTACCCGCGTCCTAGACCAGGCACAAGAAGAGGGTACTCTCCTGAAGCATGAGATACAGGGAGACAGTAGGCCGTGGCCCAGGATGGAGGGAGCTGGTGGAGCTGCTTCTATTTGGTTTTTCGAGACAGGCTTTCTCTGTGTAACCTTGGCTGTCCTGGACTCACTCTGTAGGCCAGGCTGGCCTCAAACGCACAGAGATCTGCCTGCCTCTGTCTCCCAGAGTGCTGGGATTAAAGGCGGCACTACTGTGCTGGCTCTGGAGGAGCTTAAAAGCCAGGGAATAGGAATGGAGGACCAGAGGAGGTTTTCTGAGAGAAGTCGCATGTAAACAGGAAAAGAATTAGACAGGAGATGGACTCAGGAGGGCAGTCCAGGCAAAGTGAAACATCTGGAAGAAGCTATCTGTGATATTGGGTAACAGTCCACTTGTCCACGGAGAGTGGAGCATGGAGGTGAGGCGTGAAGGTGAGGCGTGGAGTTGGGGCGTGGAGAGAGGCAGGAGCAGAGGCACCTGGGACCCGGGCTGTGCTGGAGATGAGAGCTGGCCTGGTAGAACCACAGAGAGGTTTCTATGTGGAGGCCAACATGGTAAGATTTCCTCTGAGATCACTCTGGAGCCATCACAGAAGGATAAGAAAGGACAGGATGGATCAACACAGGGCCCAGAAGAAGGTGAGAAAGAAAAGGCAGAGTCGCAGGGACAGAGGACCCATGACAGGTGTTCAGAAGAGAGTGGGTAAAGGTGGAAATTTTCTCTTTGGAGTGGTCCAGCAAGAGAGGCCAAAAGCATCCAAAGGAGTTTCTCACTCTTTCTTCCATTTCTGACAGCCCCATAGTATTTTAAGACCTTTTCAGGTTGCATCATCAATAACACTTTAATATCTGATATATTATGTATTGTGTACATTAAAACATCTTTTGTGTGTGTATGTGTGCACCCCTACACACACACCCTACCAGTACAACTGAAAAGCAGTGACAGGAACAAAATGGACAAGGAAGGAAGAACATAAAGGATCCAGAAGAGTCAGGGACTTTGTTCCCAGTGTGAAGGGAAGCCACTAGAGTTTTAAGCAAGGGTGCAGTGTGACTGGAATATGAGATCTGGTGCCCTCTTCTGGAGTGCAGGTGTACACGCAGGCAAAACACTGTACACTTAAAAAAAAAAGAAAGAAAAGAAAGAAAAAAAAAAGAAAAAGAAAAGAAAAATGGCTGGACTAAAGCTGAGATTCCAACTTAGTGACAGCCTGTGGGAGAGGGCAAGCTGAAGATAATCTCAAGGGTAAGCAAGAAAGAGTTCTGATTTAAGCCTGTGATTGGCCTAGGGATCCAGGATGGATTTGGAAATTTTATTTTGTCTTTTTTTCAGAGCGGAGGACCGAACCCAGGGCCTTGCGCTTGCTAGGCAAGTGCTCTGCCACTGAGCTAAATCCTCAACCCCTGGGTTTGGAAGATGTAAAGATCTTACGATAGAGACAACCAACGAGGGGCAGAAATAAGAGCTGAGCCCTGAGCGTTGTGGGAGTTTCTGGGGAGACAGTGGAAGTCTCCAATAGTGGAAGCACGTTTTACATTCTGAATGCACAGCCAAGGCCATGTGTGGAAATGGGGGTGGGGCTAGGGCTTGAAGGTATTTATTTTAAACTAGAAAATGAGGGGGAAAGAGACGATCCAGTGAGCCTCCATTACCTCTCCGGTAGTGGGCGAGGCTGGCGGCTGCACCTGCTCAGCACACTGCAGGAAGCGGCGCATGTATTCGGAACAGTTGCCAACTGCTGCCTCATTCAAACGAAGACACTTCTCAAAGGCTTCAAAAGGCTCCGCACAGGCCTGCCGAATCTGACGGATGATGGGGCTGCGGGAGCAGAGGGCATTTGAGACCCCGAAGCATTCACACCCCACTGCCTGGCACCCTCCAGCCCCCAGGGGTTTTACACTCACTGGGAGGACGTGCAGCGAGCAATGCTCATCTTAAGGTGGTGACAATCCCGATGCCACGACTCAGGCTTGGCTGCCACGCATTGGCCATACTGATCCAGCTCCCGGCTGCAGTATCGAGCAGTGACTTCCAGGGCTGCCTGCCTGTGGGTCGGGGTAAACTGAAGATAATCTCACGGGTAGGCAAGGAAGAGTTCTGATTTAAGCCCGTGATTGGACTAGAGATCCAGGATGGATACGTGACGTTTAAAGATAAGAGCACTGACTGCCCCAACCACCTGGTGGCTCACAACCATCTATAATGTGATCTGATGCCCTCTTCTGGCCTGTAGGTGTACACACAGGCAGAGCACTGTATACATAATATATAAATCTTAAAGATCTTATGACAGGGACCACTAACGAGGGGCAGAAGCTGAGCCCTTGAGCGTTGTGGGACAGGGTGGGAATTTCTGGGGAGACAGTGGAAATCCTAAAACAAGGTCTGCCTATTGTGAGGCAGGCATGGAGGATCTCCCAAGAAAGAGTCTTGAGTGCAGTCATTCCCCGTTGGGGGATCATGCAGTCTGACAAGCATGATCTAGAGTCATAGCAAGTTACCACTCACATCTCCAGGCGAGTTCAGGCGCCGATCAGTCAGGGAGAAGAGACCCGCCTTTTCCGGTATCAGGTTGTCATGGCGGCGCCCAACTCGGACCTCCTGGCCTCACTCTTCCGGTCGCCGAGCGTCCAGGCCACTTATCCCACCTACGTTCAACCATCATGGCCGTGTCGTGCCTCGCCTTCCGGCTTACTGCCTGTCCGGGAGGCGCCCCCTACAACTACTTCCGGCTCGTCGGCTAGTTTTTATTTCCGGCTTGTGGGGGCGTAGCTTAGAGGTCACCGGAAGTGGAACTTCGTAAGTGCTGCTGCAGCTGAGCCTCGGAGCCGGTTACCTGTAGGTCTAATCTGTAGCTGCTCGTGCTGCCATTTTGCTGGCTTCAGTTAGTAGCCACTCGCCCGCGTGGCTACGACCTTCCATACGCTGCGGCTGACTCGGCAGCTGTGCCCGCCCCTGCCGAGTTTAGGAAAAGGGGGACTGACGTCTCACACTGAGCGTCCACCATCGGCTTGACGCCGGTGCATACTCCTCTTCTGACGTTAGTGCCAACTTTGTGGGAAGGAATCACCGCAATAGCAATATTGGGCCTCCTATTCAGTTATTCTATTCACTCAGACAATGTCCTTTTCTTGGCATACGTGGTAAAGGCGGGATGAAAGTGGATTTTACTGCTGGCGTCTTTGCAATCAAGAACAAATTACTTCCTTTGTAACTCCCCCTCGGTCTTGTTTCCACCTTCCACATACCCCTTCAGATTGTAAGGCTAGACCTGCAAGTTCATTTCCCTGTTCAAAAGGCTAAATAGTCCTTTGTCGGGGATTGAGGTCTGTATACCTGGTATGCAGAGGTCTAAGACTCGACAAAAATAGTGACCACCCCCTCCGTCTGCTGCTGTAAAATTGGTTGATGACTGCGGTGCCTTCCTTCATGCCAGACAGGGCAAGCCCTTCTTTAGCGCCTGCACACAGCACTTCTAGAGAAAAGGCCGTGTTAACAGGAGATTGCAATCATGAGTTCCGTGGCAGGCACTGACAAGGGCTAAATGACAGCTCCCCGCCGTCTGTCTCTGCTTCATGACAGGAGTAAGACTGGAGCTGCCCTTCTCAGGACAGTTGCATCTCATGGAAACAGGGCTCATACTTCCACTTCTAGCTGCCTGGTGGCTGATGGCTCTTGTCGAAAGTGTGACCAAGAATCAAACGTAGAGAACTAGATGGCCACAAGGTTTGAAGTGAAGCAGATTTGAGAAAAGATTTCATACAGAATGCCTCTATCACTCGGGTTCCCTCCTGGGGAGCTCATTAATGCATTTTAAAATGCATTAATCAGGAAGCTCCAGGGCAACTTTATTAGTCTGAAAACCGCAGGGCAGGCAAGCAGTTAAGCACCAGCGTCTGCTGAGAAGAGGCAGCTGGGGAAAGGAAACTGTGAGGAAAGAGTGTGCGAACAGTGTTCATGTTTGTGCAGGTGCTCGGCTGTGTAGAGGTCAGAGGTCAGTGGCAGGTGTCCTCTATTGTTTTACACCTTACTTTTTTTGGGGGGGGGAGACAGACAGGGTGTGTTACTAACTCTGGGGCCCACTGAGTGAGCTTGGCTGGCCGGCTAGTGAACACCTGGGGTGAACACCTGGGGGCCTGTCTCCTCATCCCAGCACTAGGGTTCCTAGTGTGCCCTGCTTGGCCTTTTATGTGGCGCTGGAGATCCAAACCTCAGCTCCTCACCCTTGCATAGCAAGCACTTTACTTACTTAGCTGTCTCCCCAGCCCCTTGACTATTTCTTATAAAACCAGGTAACTACCTTATGACTCAATAATTGCTCTCTTGGACATTTGTCCCAGATGAAAGAACTCTGTATCTCCACACAAACATGTATGCGGCTGTCCAGAGCAACTTTCTCTCTTAATGCCCCAAACTGGCAACAATCAAAATGCCCTTCAAAGTGGATGGTTAAACTAGCCCACCCATACTCTGGAGTACTATACAGCAATACAAAGAACGGTATGAATTGGTAATACATACAACTTGCATGAATTTAAGGAAATTTTTGTTAAAAATGACTTTTTTTTTTTTGAGACAGGGTTTCTCTGTATAACCTTGGCAGTCTTGAACTCAATTTGTATACCAGGCTGGCCTTGAACTCACAGAGATCCACCTGCCTCTGCCTCCTGAGTGCTGTGATTAAAGGCATGCACCACCACACCAGGTAGATATGACATTTTATGATTCTATTTACATGTAGTTCTTAAAATTATAGAGAACGGTGAAGGGTTAGAGACAACAACAAAAGGCACAAAATGGCACGCTGTGTCTAACAACGTGTCCCGTGGGTAACAGCAGTCTACACAGAGGATAGTGGTCCATGCAGCTGCACAGCAGCACACATAAAACTGGCAAATCTGAGTAAGCTCTTGGGTTGCTCAACTTCTTGGCCAAAAATCTACAATTTAAGATCAAAATTAATTTTTTTAAAATATGGGGCTGGAGAGATGGCTCAGAGGTTAAGAGCACCTTCTGCTTTTCTGAAGGTCCTGAGTTCAATTCCCAGCAACCACATGGTGGCTTACAACCACCTGTAATGAGATCTGGTGCCTTCTTGTGGTGGGCAGGCACATGTGTAGGCAGAATACTGTATTTAAAAAAAAAAAAAATTTAAAATATAGCTGGGTATTGTGGGATATGTTTCCAATTCCAGCACTCTGGAGGCTGAGGCAGGAACTAGGTTCTGCTGTATAAGACATTATACATAAAAGAAATTCATACAAAGGCTAAAAAGAAAGAAAAACACAAAGGCACACAGTCATTCACTAATCAGATAGAGTCAGCCTTAGAGGAGGAAGCCCTGCCATAGTCAGACATGGCTGAACCTTGAGGACATCAATAGAAAGATGCCAATCACATCGGACAGGTACCGCATGATCCTACTATGTGTCACCAGAGAAGCCAGACACACCGACAGAGAGTAGAAAGGCCAGAGGCCAGGAAGCTGGAGAGCTGCTTGTAGCTGATAATTGTGAATTATTTGGAATGGTGAAAAGGACATCTCAGATCTCTCTCTCTCTCTCTCTCTCTCTCTCTCTCTCTCTCTCTCTCTCTCACACACACACACACACACACACACACACACACACACACACACACGTGCACAAAGAGATTACAAATCTGTGTATTTACCTTGACTGTGATGATGACATCACAGACCATACCTATGTTCCAATCTATCCATCCAAGTTATATACACAAGACCCAAACTAGCCTTAGTTTACATGTATGTAAAAATAAAAAGTACACATGTAGCTTCCATTTTCTGTTTATTATAGTCCCATGCTCTGGATGAATGACAGACAACTTTTGCTACTGAAAATTGGAAACAGTTAAACTGGGCCTGGAAAAGAGATTATCTCTGCATGATCTATTACCAGTAAGTCTTCTTAAGGAAGACACAAACTTTTTTGGTTTGGTTTTTTTGAGACAGGATTTCTCTATGTAGCCTTGGCTGTCCTAGACTTGCTTTGTAGCCCAGGCTGGCCTTGAACTCAGAGATCCACCTGCCTCTGTGTCCCAAGTGCTGAGATTAAATAAAGGCTTGCATACAAACATTTGCCTGGCTCACATATGAACATTTTTTAAACCAACTTGAGTAGGTTTCAGAGACATGGAAACTTATACTTCTCAGCTGCCTGTTCTTAACGTCAGTACTGAAATTCTTACATAGACCCAGGATGAACCCATAATATCCTTACTGGATTAAAGTCACCTTTTGTTCTGACCTCCTAGCTCAGGTGGCCAGGGTCAAGTTAAACGACATCCAGTTTCACTTTGATGTTCATAGCTGCCAGCTCAGCTACAAAATACCGGAAAACATATGGCACAGAGACAGTGTCAATGGTGTCACTGCGGCCACAGACAGTGCAGTTGTATTTTCTGTTTCGCATAGCAGACCAAGAAGGAGGCGGCTTCTCAAGTAGCGGGGAGAGCAAACTGCCACACTTCACACATACGTGGGCGACTGAGCGGTCGGAGCAGTTGAAGAGCCGGTCATGCAGGAGAAAGGATGTCCCGTGCGCCAGTAGAGCATCCCGCTCCATCTCCCCAAAGCGGATTCCGCCCTGGACGTTCCTTCCCCCGATAGGCTGGTTGGTGACTTTGTCCCTGGCTCCAGTTGTTCTAACCTGAAATTTGTCTGACACCATGTGGCGTAAGCGCTGGTAATAAACTACACCAATGAAAATGTCTGCTTCCAGCTCCATCCCACTGATGCCGCTATACAGTCTCTCGGTGCCATAGAAGTTGTAGCCAGCAGCCTTCAACATCTCACCAAAGTACCCCAAGGCCGAGTTCTCCTCGGAGAAGATGAAGGGCGTAGCATCATGGCAGAGACCGTGCAAAGCTGCAGACTTCCCAGCCATGCTTTCAATTAACATACCGATGGTCATGCGAGAGGGAAACCCGTGAGGATTGAACAGGATGTCTGGCACCATCCCACTCTCAGTAAAAGGCATGTCCTCAGCTGGCCACAGTCTGCTCAAGATGCCCTTCTGCCCATGGCGGCTGGCAAACTTATCTCCAATAGTTGGATTCCGAGGGACTCGGATTGTGATGCAGATACATTTGAATTTCCCATTGCCCGTGTCATTACTACACACTTTGATGTTGTCCACAACACAATTTTCTTTACTCCTGGAGAAAAAAAAAAATGCATGAAATAAAAAGTTAAGCAATTTGTTCTGTTTGCTTTGTTGAGTCTCTAGCCCTGGCTGGCCTAGACCCTACTGTATAGAACATGCTGACCTAGAACTTGCAGTGATCCTCCTGCCTCTGTCTCCCACGTGCTAGGAACAGAGGAGTGTGACACAAAGCCTACCCAAGCTTTGTTTGACCTTAGAAACATTTAAGTTCTGATAAAGAGTATTTGTAAAATGTACCCCCATCTGCTCACAATATAAACAGATGTGAGTTATCCATGCCTAGGATTACTAATTATGTGTAGTTTATCTGAGAGAATATTAACAAGTGAAAAACTACTAGGCAAGCCCACTGAAGCCATTTTTATCATTGCAAAAGCAGCTCAGTTAATTATTCATCTTTAGAAGGAGGCATAACAAACCCAGCATTTTGATAGGAAACATCCCTAATGCCATGTTGGAAGGAAATGATCATAGAAAACTACTATAAAAGGAAGGAGAGAGAAAGCACAGTGACCGTGAATGCCATCACCTGAATGTGTCCCCCAGTCCATGCCGTACTCTACCTCTACTGTCGTGGTATTAGGAGCTGGGCCTTTAGGGGGATGTAAGGCCTGAGGATGGAATCTCCCCAAGAGACTAGTTTTCTAAGAGGGTCTGAACGATTCATTGCTGTTTGCCTTCCCATTTTCCCCCATGTCAGGACACTACGGCAATGCCTTCATGAGGAAGGAGGCCACATCAGTGAATCCACCAGTGTCTCAATCCTGAATGTCTTACCCCCAGAACATTTCCCAGTCTTACCTATTTTGTTAGAATAGCAAAGATTTAAAACAATGACGAGATTACTACCTCAATATATACATATATTTTATAATATTATATATATATATATATATATATATATAAAATATAATATAATATTATATTATATATATATATATTAAAGTTCCTTTCTTCTATTAAAAGACAACTTCACTGAGCTGGGCATGGTGGCACACACCTTTAATCTCAGCACTCAGAAGGCAGAGGTAGGTGGATCTCTCTGAGTTCAAGGCTATCCTGACCCACAAAGCGAGTCCAGAACAGCCAGGCAGGCCTCTGTGACACAAAGAAATTCTGTTTCAAAAACCAAAAAAAAAAAAAAAAAAAAAGAAGAAGAAGAAGGAGGAGGAGGAGGAGGAGAAGAAAAAGACAACTTCACTGACTTCCAGTAATTTCACTAAGAAACAGCCCATAAAAACCAGCACGGGGGCCAGGGGTGGCAGCACAGGCCTATAATCCCAGCACTTAAGAGGCAGAGGCAGGGGAATCAGCCATTACATTAGGGCCAGACTGGGCAACACAGTGTGCGCCAGACTCCCAGTGACACAGTTTTCTACTAGCAAACCACCCAGCAATCCAACATGGCCCCCAAACTTACTTGTAGTAAACCACGAAGGATTCCCCGGTGTTAAGGTTTAGGTAGCTGTAGTAAGGGTCACCAAATTGCAGCTTTGCGCCTATGAACGGCAACCCATCATCATCCAACTTTTGCGTCACTCGTGGGTCATCAGGTTTGACCCCAAACACCAGATTGTCGTCCCCTTTCCTATACTTTTCAGAGAGGTCTATGAACTCAGACTTGTAGACACTTCCGTGAGCAAAACCACGTTCCCAAGAAGCCTTGTTCACAATCTGTGGAGTCAAAGAATCAAATTAACTTATGGCTTAAGATGTAATCAAAGATAAACATAAAAGTAAAAATGCCAAGGCCTCACATCAACCTTTACCCACAGCGTGCATGCAGATATGAAATATATATGCACGCCGGGCATCTCAATGTCTCCCTTCGTTCATCTCAGACCAGGAACTAACCACTTAAAGAATAAATGTATTTACTACTATGTCTTTGAGGATGCAAACATTCCTTCAGTGACCTCCAGTAAGAAAGTTTACAAACAGTAATTAAAAAAAAAAAAAAAAATGGAGCCACAACTAGAAACACTCACCATGGCATCTTCCATGTCATAGCCAGTGTAGGAGATCACAGCCACGATGGCGTTTGTCCCGATTGGATAGTTGTCCATGTCATAGTGATCATACATGCACGGTCTCACTAGAGGGCTCTGAGGTGTCTGGAGACGATAGAGCTTATTATCTGATCGGTCTTGGTAAGTGAGCAGTGGGAAGCCCATGGTCTGCTTACCTACAGGGGAAAAAATGTCTTTGCATCTTGTTTTCAGTCCTCAGTTCTCAGCGTGCTTGATAAAACTGGAAGTAACTAATTACACACCCTAGAATGAATAAAGCAAGCACAGCGCCTCCGCTGGTTTTCAGACTAATCAGCTTTGGGAATGAAGAATATCAACACTCCCAGACTATGAAACTAATGCTGGCCAAGAGAAATTCAGAATTTCATTTAATGATACTTAGAACACACAAGCAAACAGCACTGTCATTTATGGACACAAATGTGTTTTATAATGGAACCACTGACAGGTACAGAGGGTATATCCAAATATGGGACACGCGGAGCTACACACAGGAATGTCAGTGTTTGTAAATGAACGTAGGTGAACTGAGGTAGGAGACACACCTTAAATGTGGGCCCGAGGCCTGGACTGAGTGTAAAGGAGAAAAGAAGTGGATGCAAGGAGTCACTGCTCCCTGCTTCCGATGCTATGTGGCCCGCTGCCTCCTGCACACTCTGCCATGACCGACGGCATGCCTGACGCAGTAAGCCAAACGTACCTTTCCTCCACGTGGTGGTTTAAACAGGAATGGCTCTGTAGGCTCAGATGTTTGAATGCTTAGTCACCAGGAAGTGGCACTTTTGGAGAAGGATTAGAACATGTGGCCTTGCTGGAGGAACTATGTCACTGTGTGTGGGTTTTGAGGTTTCAAAAGCCCACGCCAGGCCCAGTGTCACTTTTTTTTCCTGCTTTTATGGACCCAGATACAGAACTCTCAGCTCCTTCGCCAGCACCATGTCTGCCTGTGTGCTGCTGTGCCTCCTGTCATCATGGACTAAACCCCTGAACTGTAAGCCAGCCACGACAAATGCTTCCCTTTATAAGAACTGCCATGAGCCAGGGGGTGGTAGTGGTGGGGGGGGGGGCGGGGGCGGGGGCGGGTGCGGATGGCGGCACCTGCAGCAGCACACACTGTTAATCGCAGTACTCTGGAGGCAGATATCTCAGTTCCAGGCCAGCATAGTCTACAGAGAGTTCCAGGAGAGCAAGGGGTACATAGAGAAACCCTGTCTCGAAAAACAAACAAACCAAAAGAAGAAGAGGAGGAGGAAGAGGAAGAGGAGGAGGAGGAAAAGAGAAGACCTGCCATGGTCATGGTGTCTCTTCACAGTGACAGAGACTGACAATGATACTCCGTTAGGTCTTCTGTCAGGTACTGTTGTAGCAACAGGTCAGGTAACTAAGACAAAAGGTAAGAAAGTGGAGGGCTGCCCTTACAAGACCACGCTCCACACTGAACTGTAAGGCTGAGGAAGCAGAGGGTCGCAAGTACATCCACACACCGACTCACTGCCCAGGGACTGGAGATCTGCTAGAAGTACTCAGAAACTGAGAGGAATTTTCAGTAAAGATAAAAAAAAATTTTTTCCAGTTTTTAATTGTTTTAGAAGCCTGTGGTTTACTGTCTTGAAGAATCAAGGAACAGAATTCAGAGCATGGCAGCTACTGGAAAGTAAAGAACAGTTTTTTGTTTTTTGTTTTTTGTTTTTAAAGATTTATTTATTTATTTTGTATATAATATTCTGCCTGCATGTACATCTACAGGCCAAAAGAGGGCATCAGATCACATTATAGATGGTTGCGAGCCACCATGTGGTTGTGGGAATTGAACTCAGGACCTCTGGAAGAGCAAACAGTGTTCTTAACCTCTGAGCCATCTCTCTAGCCGCAAGAACAATTTTTTTTTTGGGGGGGGGGGAGGAGTTGGTTTTTTTAAAAATATAGAGTACAGAGGGAGAGCCTTTAGTTTGGACATATGCTGAGCCTAAACCTTAGTGGGCACTGAATTGCTCGTGATGCCTGAGACTGAGCTGAGAAGCCTAGCTGAGGCTAAGAAGCAAGTTCGGCAGCACTCAGAACAGGCCACAGGCCCTTCAGAAAGGCCTACCAGGGCCTAGCTTGAAGGCCCGTCAGTCATAGTCGAGGACACAGTAATTACTGGAGATGTACACGGTAAACATTAACCCACACTCAGGTAAAACCATGCTCAATGGATAGCAGCAGTTCTGGGGCTACCCGGATGTTGGGACAGGCAAACAGTAACTTTACATCACCTCAGTGAGGGATCTACCTCGACGGAGTAAAGTGGTGAGTAACAGAGCAGGACGCCCTTGTCTGGCCTCCAGTACATACATGTGTGCATACAAACACCACACCCGCACAAAAACCACACAGGCACACTGTCTTAGGGTTTCTTTTGCAGTGATAACGGCAACTCTTATAAAGAAAAAACCATTTAAACGGGGCTGGCTCACAGGTTCATAGTCCATTATCAGCATGGCGGGAAGCATGGCAGCATGCAGGCACGGTGCTGGAGAAGGAGCTGAGAGTTCTATGTCAGGATCTGCATGCAGCAGGGAGGGAGAGAGAGACACTGGGCCTTGCTTGAGTATCTGAAACCTCAGAGCCCATCCTAGTGACGGGCCACGCGTTCCAATCCGTTCAGACAATGCCACTCCCTATGAACCAGTGAGGGCCGTTTTCATTCAAACTAACATACACACAAACACAAACACATGATCATACACACACATACATATATACATGCATGCATGCACAGACAGAAAAAAGGACAAGAATAATTAAGATACATGCTGCATGTGGGGCTCAGAAGATGGCTCAGAGGGTAAAGGCATTCACTGTGCAAGCCTGGCAGCCTGAGTTCAATCGCCAGAACCAGCACCAAGGCAGGAAAAGAGAATTACTGCATAAAGTTGTCCTCTGGCCCCACCCTTATGTCACAGCATGTACATACACACGTGTAACCTCTACACACAACAAGATAACCGAAGATGGCTTATAAAAATGCATGACTGAGTCTTAGAAAAGGAGAAAAAAATGAAGAGATAGAAGCAACAGCTTTGGAAGCCACTGGAAATGCTCCAAAGTTGATCAATTTTTTTTCTTATAAAGACTGGTAAATGCTATCAGAACACACACAAGGAGAATCATATCTAGAGCCACAGCCAATCTGCTAAAAACAAAACTAGGGCCTGTCCACTCAGGACCACACAGCCAGTGAAGACTTCCTTCAAGTGAGTGTGAAAAAAAAATCTCAGAGAGGCCAGGTGTGGTGGGAGGCAGAGGCAGGCAGATCGCTGTGAGTTCAAGGCCAGCCTGGTCTACAAAGCAAGTCCAGGACAGCCAAGGCTACACAGAGAAACCTTGTCTTGAAAAAACAAGCAAACAAAAATCAAAACAATGACTACCAGAGGATTTGTAGTCAGCAACCTAGTCTATAAACAACAAACATGCTAAACGGATCTGGAGTGTAAACACCCCTCAGCTTAGTACTCAACACACAGAGGCTGCAGGGTATTGAGTTCAAGATCAGCTCGAGGAAGGCTGTGGGGGCCAAGAGAATGTCAAATGCTGAAAGCTTGAGTTTCAGGTAGAAATGAGGAACGCTAAAACTAGTAATTATGTGATTGACTGTAATTGCTTGAATCCTTCAAAAATCAGGTCATAAGATCTCAGACAAACTCAAGCCATTTTCCTTGAAAATGTAAATGTCAAGGATGATACAAACAAGCTAAAGAGCTCTTCTGCATCAAAGGAGACAAATATACGCACTTGTGGGGCACAACAAGCAACCCTAGACTGGGTCTTTGCTTCCCCGCCTCACTCCAGCTGAGTAAGGACTAAAATATGGAGTGTGTGCTGCTCTCGCAGAGGAACTCACAGTCAGTTCCCAGCACCGACGTCACGGCTCACAGCTGACTACAACTCCAGCTCCCGAGGGGCTCAATGCCTCTGGCTTCTGCAGATGCCTGCACGTATGTGCAGTACACACGCACGCACGCACGCACGCACGCACGCACGCACACGCACAGACGCTTCATTTAAATCTTTCTTTTAAAGAAGTCAATGCTAAACTTCCTGATCTTGACAACTACCCCGACTCCCATCTTACCCATCTGGCACTGGTACATGTTCCGAGGACTCTGGTTGTGATCGGAGAAGGGGATGAAGTTGGCGATCACGCTCAACATGCTGTGAGGGAAGAGCTCCTGGTGTGTGGAGATGCCTCCAAAAACCTCATCCTCAAAGATGGCCACATTCATGAAGAGCTGGAGCAGAGGGCGGACAAGGAAGGCAAAGGCACAAGGGAACTTCAGGCTGCCAGGCTCGCACAGCCAGCGTCTCCCCTCTTCCCAGGGCCTAAAGCCTGGGGCTGTGAAGAGTGCTCTCCTCGCCCCACGGGGAGCGTCCAGACAGATGTATCCACCACTCACCTGACGCTTTCCCTTTGCTGCTATTAAGGTGCTGGCATTAGAACCCAGAGTCCATGCGTGCCAAGCACTCCCCCACTGAGCCACCTCTAGAATGCTGTCCGCTTAGATGTTTTATCCTTTATCTACCCTGTCTAATTGTAAAGGGCTGAGGAGGAAAACAGATATTCATTTATTTTTGGACAGGGTTTCTCTGTAGCCCTGGCTGTCCTCAAACTCAGCAATCAGCTGGCCTCTGCTTTCCCAGGGCTGAGGTTAAAGTGCGCCACCATAGCAGGCTTCATGTTTTGTTTTGTTTTTTAAGTAAAATTTTAAAGTAGGCACAAACTCTATTTGGCAACAGCAAAGATGTAGGTGACAAGTGAGACTGAGTCAAAGGGACCCCTCAGTCTCACAAACTGGGGCAGAGCCAGGTGCAAAGGAACCTTGGCCGCTGGGCAGGATGGAAGGGAAGTTAGCTACGTGAGCACCAAGTCTCCCTCGGGTACCTGGCAGTGTGGCAAGACATCAAAACTGCTTGGTGCTGGGCAAAGAGGCCCAGAAAAATCACCTCGACCTCCTCTCAAATACTTTAAAAAGTGACAGACAAGCCTCTGAAAGCTGCGCTCTCCATAAGCACACTCTGCGATGGGTACCTACCTGCTCCATGGTTCCAATGAGCTCTTCTTTGCCCAGTTCCAAGTTCTGCACAGGCCTCACCAGCCTACAGGGAGTGGTAAAGAGGAACAGCCCTGGGTACAGACTTGGTTTTCCTGTCATGGGAACCAGGGCCACCTCTAACCAAGGAGGAATTCTTTTTTCTCTCAACACCTGTTTTAACAAAACAGGTTTTAGTGAAGAATAAATGTATATTTTATCCCAGCCTCCCTGCCACTAGGAGCCAGGCAGGACAGGAAAGAAAAAGCATCTCAGAAATGACCCCATCCTAGTTATAACCCTTGTGCCCCAAGGTCGCAGCTGTCCACCCCAGTCTCACTTGAACTCTCAGGCCACATGAGAAATGGCAAAAGATGAATAAAAGGCAACTTTAGTCTCTGATGTCTGAAATATGAACTAATAAAGTTCCTTTCAAACAATTACAAGAAAAGGATCTTACATTGGAAACTAAAAAACAAAACAGAGAGCCGGGCGTGGTGGGGCACGCCTTTAATCCTAGCACTCGGGAGGCAGAGGCAGGTGGATCACTGTGAGTTCGAGGCTAGCCTGGTCTACAAAGTGAGTCCAGGACAGCCAGGACTACACAGAGAGACTCTGTCTCAAAGAAACAAACAAACAAAAAAAAAAACACAAAACAGGGGGTGCTGGAGAGATGGCTCAGTGGTTAAGAGCACTGTCTGCTCTTCCAGAAGTCCTGAGTTCAATTCCCAGAAACCACATGGTGGCTCACAACCATCTATAATGTGATCTAATGCCCTCTTCTGGCCTATAGGTGTTCATGTAGGCAGAGCACTGTACGCATAATAAATAAATCTTAAAAAGCAAAACAAAACAAAACAGGGTTGCAGGGATGGCTACACAGTAAAGAGTACAGACAGCAGGCGCTGTATTCACATGTGTGTATTCAAACGTGGACATGCATATAATTGTTTTTTTTTTTTTTGTTTTTGTTTTTTTTTTTTTGGTTACTCTGTGTATTCTTGGCTGTCCTAGACTCACTTTTTAGATTACGCTAGCTTTGAACTCACAGTGATCTGCCTGCCTCTGCCTCCCTGAGTGCTGGGATTAAAGGCGTGCGCCACCACGCCCAGTTGAGAATTTTTTAAAAAATCAAAACACAAAATAGGGCCGGAGAAATGGCTTAGTGGTTAAGAGCACTCGCTGCTCTCACTCAGTGAGGACCAGGATCCCTTCCCAGGCCCCACCCCCGTTAGGTGGTTTATTACTGCGGAGAACTCCACTACCAGTAACTGAGCGCCCTCCCCTGGCCTTCACAGGCACTGCATGCATGCATAAAAAAAATAAATCTTAAAACCTATTGCTTGACCGTTCCAGACAGTCCCTAGGACACCTCACCAGCTAGGAAAGAACTTGAAAGCCAAAGGTCAGGAGGTAAGTAAGACAACCCAGAGACGGAAGAACCTTAAAGCGACGGAGAGTGTCTGCGACGTCCGGAGCAAGCTCCTTATCCACCCAGCCCACCATGACGCCATCCAGCAGGACAGGGTAGCAGTCACTGTAGGGTCGACACGGTGCTGCGTCAACAGGAGTGACCCCTGGAGGGGACAAGCAGAGTAATCAAACTGCTCAATGACTCAGTCTAGCTGTCCAACGGTCCTATTGCACACCACGAATGTTTTCATATCGTTTGTATATCCGTAAGCTGCCTCGCCAAGGGCATGCAAGCATCTAGTAATTTATGTCCTGTGAGAAGATGGCTGGGCACACTAGGGCTTTGTATGCTCTGCTTTCCACACGCTGATCCCTAAAGCCTGTACCTTTAATACCCTTTTCCAAGAGAAATCTAGTTACTGATGATCCTCCTTATCTGCACTTTCTGTACTTGGACATTTAGCTGCTTAGACATTTTATGTGTAAGTACAAAATTATACTACGGGCAGGGCACTTTTGAGGTCACATGGCAGAAATGTGAGTTTCCTGGGGCACATACTCTGCCATCTTGTCTCTGTGCTCCGACTGCCAGCAAGTCTGCTCAAGGCCATGCCAGCACTTAGTGTCGAGTGCTGCCCAGTGTTCCCAAGTGCAGCACGGCTGTCACAGGCCTCAGAGAAAGTCAGGTAAGCTTGGGGCCGCTGGCTCAGGGCTCAGGGTTAGATGAGAAACTGAGCCCTACAGCTCCCTCAAGAGGAACAGTTCAAGGTGGGGGGACAGCACTGGCTGTGAATTTAATCCAATACGGGGCTACAAATAATGAGAACCGACTATGGTTACGAGAAATACGACATTTACATATACATCGTAACTGCCATGTACAAAAACAAACAAACAAAAACCCCAAACTGCCATATACAAACAGCCAGTGTTCCCCAAGTGTCGAGAGTGACCACTCATCTGTGCTTCAACTATCACCACAGCAGCTCTCCCAGGGCAGTGACTTCTATTCTGCCCCTTTCCTCAGAGCCAGAGCAGACGGTGGCCCTTCTTCCACCCTTCCTCACAGTGTGATCTGCCGCTCAACTTTAACCTCTCTTTGCTTCCTTCTGAACTTTGACACAGGGTCTCATGTAACCAGGCTGACCTCAACTTCCAACACAGCGGAGGATAAGCCAGAACGCCTCATCTTCCTGCCCCCACCACCCAAGTGCTGCGGCTAACAGGTGTATGCCACTATGCCTGGCCTGATTTTAATTTGTGATGGAACAAAATTAATTCTTGCTTGTAGTCAGCACATGGACGGGTTACTCTATTCCTTTCTTCTGATGCTTGACTTCCTCATTGCTTTCTCTGAAGCCCTCTTCTCAGTTCCCAGCCAGGTGAAGATTTCATATACATTCGTGACTCTCACTCAATGTTCTTTCTTCTGGACCCTTGTGAGTCCGAACTTGCACTCCATAAACCTCAATGCCCCACCCACACACCAACAAAGACACAGTACTATGGTGTTTAAATCACAACTGGAAAATCCCAGGACTAAACGGTATAAAAGCAGAGGCAGCAGCTGCACGTTACCAGGAGCAAAGCATCAGCTACGCAGGGTAAGCTACATTTTAACTGAATTTGCAAAACCCACCACTTTTCTACTTGGAAGTGCAAGGGTCACCAGGGGCGCAGAAGAGTGACCCTAAAGCTTACACTGCAGCATCTAAACTGTGAATACTAATTGCTGTGCTATTTCACATCACAACACTGATGACATTTAATTTTACTTTAGCTCCAAAGAACGCATGAGGGAGAAGCTAAGAAAGTAGCCCAACTCATGCATGGAGGAGTCAAAAAAATTTCTCTGCTGTATCCCAAAAAACAACTTTATCGCTTGACGCCGTTCAAAGCCGTGAAACCCAGAAAGACTGTCCATACCTAAGCTGCAGAGCAAGGCTGGGATAGATGCTGTGTACACAAACTTGGTGACGACCTCACATATGGCAGTCAGGTGGTTCAGCAGCCCACACGGAGCCCCATCTGGGGTGTGCACAGGGCAGAGGAAGCCCCAGGACTCTGGCAGCAGCTTGCGCACTGTGGTGGTCCTCATCTTGGCAAAGCTGGCCCCTCTGTGCACACAGCGGAAGTGGGAGAGATAGCGAACGAAGTTCAGCTTGTCAGCCACGACAGACAGGCCAGAATCTTGAATGAAGCCAAGACCTTTAAAAAAAAAAAAAAAGGTCAATCAAGTCAGGCCAAACTGGTCTTTAAAAACCAAAACCTGTTTCTGATGTTTTAATAAAAACGACAAAATGTAGATCAGAGCTAAAAGCATCTGCGTACTACAGGAGTGGCCCTGGGTTCAAGCCCCAGTTCTACGACCACATACACACAACAGCAAGTTACTGTGACGCATGTGGTATTCGCTCAGGCGAGGGGAAGGACCTGTGTCAGACTGTCTGAGGGCCCTGGGGCTAAGCAGGCTGGCATGCTCAGGCGAGGAGTGGCGCTGTGAGACACACGGAAGCAGATGCTGGATCCCAGCTGCTGCCCTTCTTCATTTCCCCAGCTCTTTCCAATGCAACTGGTTGGGGAGGGGCAGGCACTCAAGCCCTTCAGTTGGCGATCCTGCCCCAGACATAAGTAGTCATCTGCTTTCTAGGGCTCACGGGAATGTATTTGTTCATCAGCACTAGACTTCCACAAGTAAGACACCTTGCTGAACCCTTCAGGTTGGCAGATATTTGCCAAAACCTACCATACACGCAATCTGACTTTGGGAAGGGTGAACAAACTCTTGAAACCCCCCAGCAAAATATTTTTATCATATTAGGCGGCTAATTCAAAATATATATGTACAATCTGTTTAATTTTACCTGTTTTTGAACGCAGATTCCCAGTAGCAAGAAGATATTCAAATGGTTTTGTGAGGTCTGATACCATAGTGAAAATCTTCATCAAGTTTTCATTGTTTATGGACACATTGGCCTTCTGGGCTCTCTTATCTAAAGCTATTTTAGTAGACACTAGCCAATTTTCCATTTTTTCCTAAAAGAAGAAAATGTTAAATTTAAAGTAGTGCATACATGAATTATCTCATCTGTTTTACGTATCCCCACAATCTACATGCAGTAAAGGCCCACTATTTACACATGTGACCAAGGATGCACTTAGCACGACCCTGACAGACACCCTTCAGTGGACAACTGTCTCCAGGCACTTCCAGACACAGGCATGGGAAATCTAGATCTAACCACAAAACCAGTTCCCAACATGCACGTCCTCTAGGATGTGGCACCTGGCTGGCGGACCCAGCAGGAGCTGGCCTGTTCCCTAGTTTTAGTTCCTACAGTATTATCCAGAAACTCGTTCTCCATTGTGACAGATCATAGTCTCCAAAACGACAAGCCAAATGAATCCTCTCTGCCTTAAGTTAGCTTCTGTAGACATTTTGTCATAGCAACAAAACAGTCACTAGTAAAGCATTGTGGGCAGGAGAGACGGCTCAGCGGTGAAGAGCACTGCCTGCTCTTTCAAAGGTCCTCAGCTCAGTTCCCAGCAAACAACCACATGGTGGCTCACAACCATCTTTAATGAGATATGGTGCCCTCTTCTGGCCTACAGTTGTACACGCAGGCAAAACATTGTATACATAATAAATAAATAAATCTTAAAAAAAAAATATTGCGAATACTTTACCAAGTAGATGAACTTGGAGATGAGGAAAACAAAACAAAAACCCCACAAAGATTAACTATACCCAGGGATAATACTTTCATGCTTATTCATCAGCGTCATGACCAGGATTTGATTATATAAAAATATTAACTAGGCCCAGGCATGGTTGAGCATAACTAATCTCAGTATTCAGAAAGTGGACAGGAGGATTTCAATTAGAGGGACCTCATGAAAACTCTGAATAACAAGAAACCAAGCAGAGGCTGAGAGGTGGTTCGGTGGTGACGAGCTTGCCTTGCGAGCACCAGGACCTCAGCTGTATCCCTAGCACTCACACAAAGCGGGGCACAGCAGCACACACCTGTGATCCATGCACAGGTCCTGGAGCTTGCTGGCCACCAGCCCAACCAAATCAATGAGCTCCATTGATAAACTCCATTTAAAGATAGATCGTATCGTTAAAAAAAAAAAAAAGCCCAAATAAATGCATGTACACAAGAACAGGTACACACACATACCCCCCCCATACACACACACAAAGTCAAACAACCCAATCAATAAATCAGCTAAAGAAGTCAAGACAGTCCCCAGAAAATGAAGGACGAATGGGAAATAAACATTAAGAAATGTTCAACATCACCAGTCATCGGGGAAATGCAAACAGAAGCAACAGTGACATTCTATTCCAAACCCTCAGAATGGTGGCCATCAAGAAAATCAGTAACATGGCGGAGAGCGTGCAGACAGAAGGGAACCCTGACACACCCTGACAGGTGGGAACGTCAACTAGTTCCGCCATCACGGAAGTCAATATGATGGATCCTCAAAACAGGAAAAGCAGGCCTACCACTCCTGAGTGGTCCTGAGGGATTTCAGGTCAGCAAGCAGATCACAAAGGCTGTGGCCCATCCATGTTTCCTCAGCGCTACCCACAACAGCTAAGCTATGAACTAGCCTAGGTGTCCAAGAACAGAGGAACGGGTAAGGAAAACACAGCATAAGCATTTGTGATACAAGGGATTTTAGATATCAGGAATGAAGTTTTATCATTTGGACAGGAATGGATTCAACTGAGAAATCCGTTGGCTACGTCAGCCGGGCGGTGTTCGCACACGCCTTTAATCCCAGCACTTGGGAGACTGGAAAACAGCCTGGTGAACAGAGGGAGTTCCAGGACAGTCAGAGCTACCCAGAGACACCCTGGCTTTAAAAAGGGAAAACAAAAACAAAACCAAAAACCCTCTTACTTGGAAACCCCAGATTTACATGGCAGCAGAATCACACCCGCACAGGTGACACTCGCAGATACCTGGGCCTGGTATAAACCAGAGTTCGGATTAAGTCCCTGACTGATAAACAAAAAGGAGATGACGTCAACCGCCCAAGCAAGGAATCACCAGCATGCGGGAAATGCTTGGGTCCAAGCACACCGGCCAAGGTCTGCAGCACGCACTCACCTTCAGAAACATCAGGAAGAGCTGACCCGGGGTAAGGACCTCTTGATTCACTAAACTATCAGGGTTGTCCTCCATGCACTCTCCTCTGGCTAAAGCAAAGAGCTTCCGGGTCATGAGGCAAAGCAAGTAAAACTTCTCAGTATTGGATTTCAAGTGGATGCAGATGCACTGACTGAAAAAGGAAACAACCAACCTTAAAGCAATTCTGCTCTTGCTCGGGTCTTGTTCCCTGCTGTCCGAGGTGCCTCTTTCATGCTCACTTAGCATTTCTTACTCCCAATACTGCTCTTTCACTCTACCCGCAACTTGAGCAGAATACTGCCACAAAGCCTGGAGCTGTGCTCACCAATATGGTGTCACTCCAGTTCAGTTAAAAATAAGACTTCATTTTCTCAACCGCAACAGCCGTGTCTCAGTGGTCTGGACCTATGCTCCTTTAAAAATATTTACTAAGACAAAGCCATTGCTACAGAAAAATACAGCCGCAGCATGTTGCCTACAACTTCAGGGTACAGAGAGGAAATGTGTATCTATGTAGAGACAAAGTGATCAACACCGGTGACCTCCAGGGACCGCTGTCTTACTTGGACACTGTTGCAAGCTTGAAATTATATTACAGAATAAAAGAAGCAAAGCTGCCTCTGAGCACACATACTTAAACAGGAACTCGGCAGCTTCCTCATTAGGGTACCAGTCAGGAAGGCTGAGCTTCACTCGGAAGCGGTCGCCCAGATAGTTTAGGACCTGCTTCTGTGTGTGACAACCTTCTTCCATGACGAGCCTCAACATCTGAGAAACACCATTCTTAAAGAACGAATCCTCCTCTTTGCCTTTGATGAGCTCCTGAAAAATCTGATAATCGGAAAAGCTCACGAGTGCCTGAAATAGAAAGAGAAAATTTTAAATGCTTTCTTTTCAACAATCAAATGTTTAATTCACTTAGTCCTCTCTAATAAGTTTTTAGTGGCCAAGCAAAACTAGCCCTCCAAAATAAAGTATTTTTACATCAGCCAGACATCAGAGTCCAATGATCCTACTTCTGGGTATTAAAAAATGGAATCGCCACCTCCCACTCTGGATTAGGGCTGTCTCAAGTGACCAAGAAAATGTGGAAAAATAGAAGATGCCAGATTCCCAAGGCTAGGTCCTAAACAGATTGCCTTCGACATCATCCTCTGTGGTAACTCGCCATGGGGACAAGGGACTGAGACCGCCTTCCTACAGCCACCAAAGAAGCCAGCTACACTGGGTCCTGGAAGCCTGGTCAATCCAAGTGATTGCAGCATTTCATTTATTTTTAAAATATTAGCTCTTTAATTCTTTATTTATTTGAGAGAAGGGAGAGGGGAGAATGTGGATTACGGAGGTAATTCAGTCTTGCACGGCAGCTGCCTTTCCCCAGAGAGCCATCTCTCCAGCCCAGCAGCACCTCAAACACTTCACTGTAGCCTATGTAATCAGGCTCCTCCCAAATTCTACATCTCCAGAAACTGAGAGGAAATGTTTGATATCTCCAGCTACTGATCTTGAGAATGGGGCAGGGGCTAATGAGTTCAGAATGGTACGGTTCAGCTTGGCTTTTGGTGGGGGCGGTGAGGTTGTTGCCCTAGCTGGCTCAGAACTTACAACCTCCAGCCTCAGACTTCCAAAAGACTTGGGTTACATGCATGCACACATATGTATGTCTTAATAAAGAGAAACTATCCCCCTCCTGCCCCGCCCGTGTGCAGGACACAGCTCTCAATGAATCTATTCATATCCAAAGGCAGATATTAATCTCATCTCACCTTAAGAGCAAATCCCAAAGGAAGGAAAAACAGCTCTTTGCGGTAAATGAAGTTTAACATAACTGTGCCGTTTTCCACATAGTGAAGGTTCATATTGATGGCAGAATGCTCTTCTCTCACACAGTGCATGGAAACCCCTATTTGACGGGACAGTGAGGAATCATGCAATTACTGTTTCGTTTTCTTCTGATTATTTTAACTACCACAATCAAAACCAAATCTCTTGTTAGATTAACTAGCCAGGTGCTGTGGCGCACACCAGTAATCCCAGCATTCGGGGAGGCAGAGGTAGGCGGATCTCAACGAGTTGGAGGCCAGGTTGGTCCACAAAGTGAGTCCAGGACAGCCAAGCCAACACAGAAACCCTGTCTTGGGGATTAAAAAAAAAAAAAAAAAAAGATTAGCCAAAGCCCAGCAAGGTGGTGCAGGCAGATCACTTTCTGGGTATACTTCAAGTTTTCTTAGTTAATAAATACTATACATATTAAAGTGTATATACAATACAATCATATACATAAACAATGGGGCCAAGCCTAACCATGATCCTTTAGCACGGTGCACAAGCTGGGTCCATTCAGTAGAAACTGCATTTCACTTTTGGAATTGAGACCCGTTCCTAGGCTAACGATGCTGTGTATTTTCTCATGAACTGGACAGTAACAGTGAGCCAGCCACAGCCACCAACCAGTCTGGAGATCAAAAGGGAAAACTGACTGATACACTTCAGCGTCCTGGCCTGCCAATGTTTTTGGCTCATCCTATGTACAAAAAGCCAGTATGTGTGTGTGAACATGAGATGCCCAACACCTGCTCATAAAACAGGCTTTGTTTGAGGTGATTTTATTTCCAAAGTGTATGCTACTGCATTAATAAGTGCTCTGAGCACACTTAGGCTTGCCAAGCTAAGCTTCTTTGTGTGCACGGTAGTGCTCTGAGCGCACTGTTATGTGTGGTGTCAAGCAACAAACCCAGAAACCTCTGCGGGCTAGACAAGCTCTCTACCACCAAACCAGTCCCAGCTCTAAGCACTTTTTGGTTTTGAGATAGGGTCTATTATGCAGCACCTGACTGCCTTGTCCAGGAGCTCTCAGTGTAGACCAGGTTAGTCAAAGAGATTCACCTGCCTGTATCTCCTGAGTGTTGGGATTAAAGGCATGCAACACTATGCCTGGCTTTAAATGAATTGGTTTTTTTCTTTTAATTAAAAGAAGAAATATATTTAGAGCTGCCCAACATGGATGTTGTGAATTGAACTCATGTTCTCTGGAGGATAAATACATGCTCTTAAGCTGCTAAGACATCTCCCCTGCTCCTTTAAGTGCACTAGAAGTGCACAATACTTTCAACTCACTACAGGTTTATTAGGGCGGAACCCTACTAGTTGAGAAACATCTGTAACAATTACCATAATCAAATTGACTAAAATTTCAATTACCGTATATAGTCACCAACTGTGTATGTGGGTACACACGGGGTCAAGACACTTAAAAAAAATTTAAATAAGCAGGACAGTATTAACTACAGTCACAGAACTAGCACTAAATTGTATTCATGTATGTTTGTGCTCACACATGTGTGGGAGGAGTATGCTCGCCATTGCAGCACAGGTAGAGTGTATGTGGGGGTAGTACTCTGGTAGTGTGTGTGTGTGGGGGGGGGTGATGGTGGGAGGGGGTTACTCTCCCGTGCAGACACAGATAGCGGCCAGAGACTGGCATCCACCTGTCTTCCTCACTTGCTTCTCTACTTTGCTTTTTTTGAGACAGGTTTTCTCACTCAATCTAGAACTTTCTACCTTGGCTAAAGTAACTGGCACCCCTGCCTGGGATCCACCAGTCCCCTGCAGTGCTAGGATTACAGATGTGCACTGCCACACCCCTCTGTTGTGGTGGGAACCCAAACTCAGTTCCACATGCTTAGGCAGAAAGCTCCTTCCCACTGAGCCCTTCCCTACCTCAGTACTCAGCAGTAACTTAAGGTTTAGACGTTGATCAACATTCCCGACCCCACCTCTGCCCTGAATCTTACAGAAATGCTTAGTAGAAAAAAAAATATAAGAGAAACACATTAAATATTTTGTATAGTTGTATCTACTTAAAAAAAAGAAAAAGGCCAGGCGTGGTGGCACACGCCTTTAATCCCAGCACTCAGGAGGCAGAGGCAGGCGGATCGCTGTGAGTTCGAGGCCAGCCTGGTCTACAAAGTGAGTCCAGGATGGCCAAGGCTACACAGAGAAACCCTGTCTCGAAAAACCAAAATAAATAAATTAATTAATTAATTAAATAAAGTAAAAAAAGAAAAAGGTTTTTGGGCTGGAGAGATGGCTCAGTGATTAAGAGCCCTATCAGCTCTTCCAAAGGTCCTGAGTTCAATTCCCAGCAACCACATGGTGGCTCACAACCACCAATACTGAGATCTGGTGCCCTCTACTGGTGTGCAAGCTAACATGCAGGCAGAACATTGTATAAATAATAAATAAATAAATCTTTAAAAACAAAACAAAAAATGGTTTTTAAGTTGCCTAAAATGGCATTCCAATGTTCACTAGAACTTACCAAACTGAGTGTAGCCAAGTCCTCTGCTTTTCCATTTTGGTCTTACCATGGCAATGGGGAAATTTCTCCGAGGCATAATCAACATGCGGATGACTTTTTCAATGCCATTGATTATAAAATAACCGCCCATTTCCTGCCAAAGACGTGGGTTAAACAAGTATGTGAATACACAGCTATCTCGAGCTACATGAAGTACAGCCCCCAGAAGAAGCACACCCCGGTGAAAAGGACTCCTGGTCTCTGCAAACACCACAGGGCCCAGAATAAGTCCTGTTGAAAACACGAGCATGGTCCGATAGCCACAGCAAAAAGGACCATCCCATCCACCTACGCAGGCAGCCAAACTCTTCTCTCTGTCCTAAATTATTTAAAATTCCAAGTACTATTTAAACAAACACAACTTACTCCAAAAATTAAAGATAGAAATAGTAACCACCACTGGGTGTGGTGGTGCACGTCTTTAATCCCAGCACTCGGGAGGCAGAGGCAGGTGGATTGCTGTGAGTTCAAGGCCAGCCTGGTCTACAAAGCGAGTCTAGGACAGCCAAGGCTAACACAGAGAAACCCTGTCTCAAAAAATCTAAATAAATAAATAGTAACCACTTTTGTTTCCAAATGAATTCCCGGTAAGTTAAGAAAATAGTAATGAAACAGACTGACTACATGAAAGCATTTGCTAACTAGAAAAATACAGGATATGTTTCACGATAAAGAATATTTACTAACTTTGCTACCAAACGGGCACATCGTGCGGCACACACTCTGCTAATGACGCACTTAGTTAGCACTCCTATTTCTGGGTATGTCTGTCTTCACCAGAGGAAACCGAGGCTTGGGGTGACTTAAAATCTCCATAGCCCCCACAACTGATAAACAGAATGGCTGAGTGCCACCTCCTGATTTAACACAGAACCCTCATCCCAAGACAAAAGATCTCCCCCAAATAGGCGGAGTTTGCACATCCTCATTTCTTTAACTCAAACTGCCCACAGCTACCTTACATGGCTGAAGAAACAGGAAGGGGCGTGAATCATTCAATAAGCTTAGGGAATTTCACTGCCAGTAAAACAGACAGCTCCTACAATACTTTTGCAGATAAGCACACCTCTACGTATATATAGTTCAGAAAACTAGGACCAGAAAAATGGCTCAACAGGTAAAGGAATTTGCTGTAGAGCCTGAAGACCTGAGTTCAAACCCTGACCAACATCTGACATGTTGTCCTCTGACCTCTGACCTCTACACATAGTCAGAGGATAAAATGTTACTAAAGTGTGCCGCCCCCCCCCCCAAGCAATAACGATACAGCCTGGCCTGATGGTCCACACCTTTCACCCTGGGATAGGATACAGATTAAAGTGAACCTCTATGGTCAAAGGGACAGCCTGATTAATCTACACAGTGAGTTTCAGGCCAGCCAAGGCTACACAGCAAGACCCATCCCACCATACCCCACCTCCCAAACTAAAAAAAAAGGAAAGTAGTAAAAGAGGAAAGAAAATCTGGGTTGGGAGCGTAGCCTGTGGGGAACACTTATGTGTTACCTGTGTAAAGGCCTTGGGTTCAGTACTCAGGCAGCAGCAGAAAGAGGGAAAGGAGAGAGCGAAAGGAGAAGAAAAACATTTTTCTTTTGGAAACACCTCCTAGCGCACTGCCCAATAGCAGTCTTTAACGTACGGCTGCTATTCACGCTGCCTCGATAGATAGCAATAACAGCCATGCCTGGTATATACAGACTCGAAATCAATGCTGCACATGACATATCTAAAAACCACAAGACACAGAAACCCTGACTTTTACCGACAAGCGTCCTGTTTCCTCCCGCCCTACCCCAACCCCCCACTGCTGCCCCCAGCCTAGACCCCCTCCTACCCCAGCAGTGGAGCCTGCACCCCTGCACTCACCTCTGGCTCCTCATGGTGTTCGATGAGGACTTGAGGAGGGAGGTTGCATAAGTTGCACAGCTTGGACTTTACCATGATAGGAACATAGCCAAGAAACTGTTTAATGGTTCCTTTGGGGACTCCATTCACTGCCCAGCTGACATCAGCCTACATGAAAACAAAAGGGAGGGGGGGGGGAGAGAAATTTCTGGATCTGCAAGAACAAATGAATAGTAACAAAATTTTTTTAGACATATTTGTCTTTTATGTGTATGAACGTTTTGCTTTCACGTATGTCTGTGTACTAGATGTGTGTCTGATGCCAGAGGAGGCCAGAAAAAGGCGTTAGACCTGCTGGAACTGGAGTTACTGGCACTTGTGAGCCACCATATGGTTCTGGGAACCAAACCCTGGTCCTCTAGAATAACACTGAGCCATCTCCCCAGCCCCACAGATGAGCATTTTAAAGGCAGGAAGAGGGCCACAGAGAACTTACTTCATGTTTTAGATGATATACAACACCTTTCGGTGAAGATACAGCCCCTTCGGCAGCAACAGTAAGGAAGCAGATCTTTCCTATAACCCAATCAGGCACCATCCCTAGTCTCAAAGTTGCGAAAGGGCAGCCACCTGCCAGCACTGATGCTCACCGTCAGCTTCCCACGGTAGGTGTTCCTTCGACCCCGGCATTCGGCTGGATAAACGTTGAGCTCTTTGCAGATGGTCCCTTTGGGCACTGAGGGTGGGCTGATGACAGCATCCACAATGGTAAACGATATGCGCTCATCTTTGAAAGCGAATTCAAAGGGAGGTATGGCCTGAAATGCAATTCATGTTGCTAAGTCAAGGCACGGTTCACTGAGACAGTTCAAAATCACACGTGCTCTACACTCACTGACGTCTACCACACCAATGCAACACAGCTAAAAGAAGCTACTAAAGCTACCCCTGACTGGCGACTTGGCCAACTACTTAACTATCATGTTCACGAAGGGTGTTTTTGATGGTGTGCTGTGCTGCAGTAGGCTCTACAGACACACAGAAGGCTGAGCCAAATGCCGACCTCCTCTGCAGTGAGACAAAGAGAAGTGCTCTTCACGGGTGGGTAGAGGGACACTCTTCTGATCTAAATGCTCGGCTTTGTACATTTTACTCCCTCAGGCTGAAGCCTGGCAGTTCACAGAACTCTACATGGCTCCCATATTTTCCAGGACCAGTCTGGCAGTCAAAGTGCTCCACCGGATCTCCATCCCTTATCGCTCACAACACAACTGTTTGGCAACAAAACCTCAGGGTTGTGTCTACTACATATGTGTCTCTCCCTGTACCTACCCTTTCCATGGAGGGAAGGCACTAGTCTCTTCCCCTGACCATATCTAACATAGAGCTTTCTAGACACTGGGATTCATCTCACTTCCCTCGTGCAGTTCTCAAGAGTATTGGCATCGGCTGCTTACTGATGTCTTGCTACCTCTACACAACCCACAACCATGAGAGGCACTAGTTTTTCTCTTTGACACTCTCAGGGAGCCGGGTGTGGTGGTGTATGCCTTTAATCCCAGCACTCAGGTGGCAGCGGCAGGAGGATCTTTGTGAGTTCAAGGCCAGCCTGGTCTACAAGGTGGGTCTAGGATGGGCAGGGATATTACACAAAGAAACCCTGTCTCAAAATACCAAAACAAAACACTCTAAATTACGGAAGCCGGGCGGGGTTGGGAGTACACGTGCCTTTCATCCCAGCACTCGAGATGCAGAGGCAGAAGTATCTCTGTGAGTACATGGGCAGCCTTGCTCTACAGAGTTACAGGGCAGCAAAGGCTACACAGAGAAACCCTGTCTCAAACTGTCCACAACCCGCCCCCCACCCCCCACACGCCCGCCAAAAGAAAACTCTAAGAGAAACAAATTGAAGAAAGACCTTGCTGCAGTCTGCCTGTTAGCTTGGAACTTTCGGAAGTAGTTTTAGAACTTAAGACTCTGGGCGTGAAAAGACGTGAGCGCTGAGAATGGGCGGAGTAAGAGTCTCTTATTTCACAGTACCTAGAAACGGTGCACCTAAAACCAGGTCTCATACTCACATATAAATTCAGAAATCACAAATACATCTTTCCCTGCACCACTAGGCTACAAGTCGCTTTTATCTCTGAACTACCCAATTGCACGTGAGCGTCACTATTTGAGATCACACAGTGGCCTTCAGGCCACCACCTCCAACCGCTGGGACTCTCCGGGTCCCAGGCGGGCGGAGGGTAGGGCTCCGGAGCAGAGGGCGCGCCACTTACCTGCACCGCGTGGCTCAGCCCCTCCAGCACCGCGTAGTTGAAGGAGTCCACGTGCGCCCGCGTCAGGTCCTGCAACGCCGCCTTTTGCTGCTCCGGAGGAATCGCATAAGAGGGGTCGGTCAAATGCTTTAGGCTGGGCGCTCTGGGTAGGTTCCGCCACAGGCAGTCGAGATCCATGCTTCTGCCAACCCGGGACTGGACACCGGGGCTGCGACTCCACCACTTGCCGCCAGCAGGAAGGGCCTGAGAAATCCTACAGCCACGCTACCCCGCGGCCTGATGGGAAACGTAGTTCTCTAGTTCGGCTTGCCCCACCCAGGTCCTTTCATTTTGCTGGGTCGACTGGGAACCAAAACCGGGGCGTGATTGGACCGGTTAAAACTACAATACAGAGGCGGACGGATCCTTCTACTCTCTCGGCTGCGCTGCTTTGTATCCTGAAAACGTACTAAATCTCACTCCTCTTTAGTGTGTGAGCTCTGTGGGCCTTACTCGCTTAATCAATCAGTTAGGACCTGATAGCAAAACTATCGTCAAAGATTCCCTTCTATTCCTTTGGACAGCTTTCCTATTACATGCTGACGCGGACCCTAGGAGACTCTGGATGTCCTCTCTACCTAGCTCTTTTAATTGCGTATAATAATAACAACAATACAGTAATATTTGTGGGTTTCTTTTTTGAGGCAGGGTCTCTCTATGTAGTCCTAGCTGTCCAAGAACTTGCTTTGTAGAGGAAGCCGACCTGGAATTCAGAGGGGGTACGTCCGCCTGCCTTGCCTGAGTGCTGGGATTAGATGTGTGAGCCACCTTTTCAACTCTTTTTTCCCCCCTCTCATACACTACACCCGGACCACAATCCCCGCTCCCCCGCAATCTGCCCCACCCTCCCCTCCCCTCTTCCCCTAGATTCATCCATTTCCTTTCCGAAAAGAGCAGACCTCCAAGTTATATCAACCGAACATGCCATAATAAGTTACAATAAAACTTGGCACAAAGTCTAATATCAAGGCTGGACAAGGGAAACCAATAGGAGGAAGAGGGTGCCAGGACCTGGCAAGAGACAGCCCTTGCTCCCACTGTTAGAAGTCCCACAGAAGCCACACAGCCATAACATATATGTAGAGAATCTAGCTAAGACCCATACAGGCTCCGTGAGTGTCATGTCAGTCTCTGTGAGCCCCTAGGAGCTCTGCTTAGTTGATTCTGTGAGCCGTCTTCTCCTGGTCTGCTCAACTCTTAATGCATGAGGCTCATCACCAGAACAGCCAGCAGGACTCAGTCAGGCCATGGCCACCCCACCACCTGCACCAAAAGAAAAGAAGCCACCCAAAACTTGCTTCTGGATAGAAATCCCAGAGTAAGAGGTAGGAGGGTGGGTGGACAGTGTTAGCATTTGTGCTGTGTCCACTGTTTGGCTTTTATGAATAATGTTATGAATATCAGTTTTTGTATGTGCATGTGTTCAGTTCTCTTAGATATTAGAGCTAAGAACCGCATCTCTGTGTCATATGTGTAACTTTCTGAAATTTTGTGAAACTATTAAAGTGAGCCGTACAATTTCATAGTCCCACTGGCAGCATCATTATTAGTAATGGCTACAAATCATAGCAATCTTTTTCTTTTTTTGTTTTTGTTTTGTTTTTTGAGACAGGTTTTCTCTGTGTTATCTTGGCTGTCCTAGACTTGCTTTGTAGACCAGGCTGGCCTCGAACTCACAGCGATCCCCCTGCCTCCCAAGTGCTGGGATTACAGCTGTGTGCCACCATGCCCAGCACATAGCAATCTTATTACTTGTACAATGGTACTTATTTGTGGGTTTTGATGAGCATTTCCCTAGACTCTACGGCCTAAAGGACAACAGTGTTAAACATCATTTCATGTCTTTATTGGTTGATGCCATATTTTCCTCTGGAAAATGGGAAGGGACTCAGGTCACCTCCAGTGTGGGCAGTGTGGCTCTGACAGGCCTTGCTCTTCTCCCCAATTCTCTCTACCTTGCTAAAAAACAACAACAACAACAACAATAACAAAAATCTTTAGATTACACTCCTAAGATATATGTTCTGTTGGTCAATGTAAGGACCCAAGGTTGAGCGGGGAGACAGAGATGCAAGCTGCATGCCTCCCAGTTGAAAAGCTTTTGGATGCTGACTGAGTTGAGATGTTACACTGCTTTTAATAGCTGGCTTGTTCCTCTAAATGTGAGACATTTTCACGGGGAACACGTGGTGGTCACTGTGGAAGAAATGTGACTGGTCCCCAGGTGAAAGCAGTCTTGGGTGGCTTGACCCCATTGAGACACCACTGATACCCCACAGAGAGAAACATCTGGGATAGACTGAGAGGAGCCATTTGGGCCCAGGGATTGGGGGGCTGTGGGGGTGGGGGAGTAGGGGGTGGGGGTTTTGAGGGGTGCGGGGTGGGGGGTGGGGGTATGGGGGGGTGGGGATTAAGGACAAGGATGGAGGACTTTGATGGGGCTATTTCTGGCCCAATGGTGGGGGAGGGGGAAGGAGCAAGCGGTGGCGTAGGATTGGCTTGCTTCTGGTGGGCAGAGGATCTGAGAGCGTGCAGGAGATGACAAGAGATTTGCCCCAAGGAACTGATACCCAGAAAGTTTCATTCTTGTTCTCCTTAATCTCCTTTCCCTCCTATTTAGCATAGTCGGGTTGTAAGGAAGGTACCTTTGTTTAATAAATTCATAATAAAGTCTAATTGTTAAGGAACCAGAGCCAACAGGTCACACCTGAGGCAAAAAGACACAGGGGACTTACTGGTGACAAAGTACACACCAGCCTAGTTAGGTCCCAGAAACTCAAACTTTAAAAGGCAGAAGTGTCCATCCCATATGGAGAGAAGGGGAGATGAAAATAGCTGTCACAAATGTCAAAACAAAAGCACAAGATGCTTAGGGCATGCTTAAAACATGATGCCCTTTCTATTGCTCAGGGCAACTGGCTTGTCTCTTTAAAGGAGGCACTTTCTCTCCAGAGACAGGTAGCACATTAGGTGCTATAGAGCCCAGAGAAGGGCATTTAGAGCTGTACAATCCTGCTTTGATTTCAAGATGATAATGATTGTATGTTCAATGATGATGGTAATATACATCCTCTTTGAGAGAGGTCAATATGAAACAGACCTAGATGGAAGATAGACTGCTAATGTAAGTCAGTCTATACTTACATGAATTCAAACTGCAGAACAGGCAGGTAACTTATACCGCTAATCCCACTATATGGGAATAGCTCTGAGGCCACCTGAGACATGAAAGTCTATGCATAACCAATGCTTCTTGTTGGCTACAGAATACCTGTGACTTATTATTAGATGCCATTCTTTGTATGGTATGACTGAAGATTTACAGATGTCTTTCTTCTGCTCATACAAAGAGCAGAGAACCGGCCTTAATTGTTCTGTACATCACACATAACTCATACGTTCATAATTTTAGGACTGTATAAAGCTTGTGAGAATCACGTTTTCAGAACAAAAGAACCTGAATCTGATGCTAGATCAGACCTGAAAGGATGCATCCTCCAGGATGCTGAGACGTTGACATATCTGTTCCAGGATCCTGCCTGGTCCAGCCCCAAGTGCTTCAATTGTTCCCCATCAGAGCCTGCTCCCAGGACAGCTTCGAAGAAAGCTGCTGACCTCAACTGGCCCACCATTTCAGACTGTTCCAGATAGGACTTCTACTAAACCTGGAATTTCTCAACATTTAGAGACTGGATCACCAATGTCATTGCTAAGTTGATTAACCATTTTTTTTTTCAATTTTATTTGGGCCCCCAAAGGTATCCTATGTCCCCAAATCAGTGAGAAGCAGCCTTGAGAATGATGCCTCATTTCTCTTAAGGGGGGCTGGATAGGTTTTGGTTGTTTTCATGGGATATGGATGTTTATTGTCATTGGGAGTTGGTTATGTTATTATTGGTGTTATTCAGAGGGAAAACAAGGTTGGGCTCAGGTATTTCTCTCTTTTCCTTTATCTGTCTTTCTTTCTTATGGAGATAGGGGTTGAAAAAAAAGAAAGGGGAATATAGAAAATATAGAGAGATGATAGGACAAAAAGAAGATATTGAAATCTACTCTTCAAAAGGCCTTAATAACAAAGGTTATTTTGTTATACTGGCATAGAATTCAAATTTAAGGTTTTCTTTTATAAACACATATATATGTGCCAAATATTAGTCTTTTTATCACAGAAATATACATCCTACATTTAAAAAATAGATAGATACTATAGATAGATTATATAAAAATAAATAGGTAGTCTTCAAAAACCTCAGAGATCTACAGAAAATGGCATTTAAAGTTGTTTTTTATTACTTTAAGGATTCTTTGACAATGAAACATGTTAACTCCTCGCAGCACCCAGCCTACCTCAAGAAGATGATGAGCATTGAGGAACCTCCTTATGGAGATGGCTTCAAATGTGGCAAATAAGACACCGGGCAAAATGCCCTTGTTTTCTGCCACAGGCAGAATCCTGCCTGAAATGGGCAAGCTTGGATGCAGGTTGAGTTGGCTGCCAAACTCTGCCAAGACAGTGTAAGCAAGTCCTTAACAGTTCCTGCTTCACGGATATGTCTGTCAGTTACACCTGGCCAGAAGGCTGAAGATGATGCTCCAATGTTAGAGAATTTGAGTGGCTATGCAGACAGCAAACTGACTCTGTCATTTTTTCAATTTGGAAGCTGCTAACCTGCACTTCCTATTTACTCAGGTAATTAATTTTATTTCTTCTCAAGTCTTTGATGGGGTTGAAGACCAGATAGTTTAGTTTTATAATTAAACTTAGTTGTTTAGGAGTTAAGAAGAGGCTTTTAGGTCTAGATAGATGGATGTTTTTAGGTTGATAAAGAAGAGATATGATGGTACTGATTTAAGTTCAGAATTTCAGACTCACCAAGACAGAAGTCTTACATATTGGTTTTTATAATTGTTCTTTGTTGGAGGTTGGTCTGATGTATTTTGATGCTAATTATTGCTTGTTGTCTCTTCCCCATCCGTACTTTGACCAATAAAAGGCCATTGCACCTGAGCAGGGTAAATGGGATAGGCATGGCTAAGGTTCCAAGGCTCAGGGAGACAGAGAGAATCTTGGGAGGAAGAGAGACTGGAAGAGAGGAGAGGAAGAAGAAGCCTGTGCCATGGTTGGGTGGAGGAGAAGCTCATGGCCGTTATGGATGGAGGATTTGGCCCAGATGAAGAACATTAGCAAGTATTTGGGGTCATGGATGGGAGGTAGCTTGATAGAAATTATTAGAAGTAGATGGCATGGGATTGGGACAGGTATCCCATACCTGCCCCACTATGGGAAGTAGTTTGGAGAATGAATATCTGCCCTGCCCCAGGTTAACTATTTTAAAATATAACCAGTGTGTGTTTCTTGATTGATTGCTGGCAGGTTAGAAAATACTGTCATAATAATAATTATAGGTCTGATAATAAACATTATTAGGCTATACTGGTATTTTAACCACAACAATTCTTACTGTATATTATTTTAAAATGGCCTTTTTATTTAGACAGAAAAGGGGAATAGTTGGGGTTTGGTCTGGTTGCTGCCTAAATGAACAGACTCACATACCCCAAAATGTTTGCAACCTTGCCTAAGAACTTATTCTTGTTTGACTGAACAAACTGAACACACCCGGGCAGGGCAAATGGGATAGGCTCGGCTAAGGTTCCTGGGCTGGTTGGACAGAGAGGTTGTTGGGAAAGGAAGTGGGCAGAGACTGGAAGAGGATCGGAGACAGGAGAGCAGAAGAGGAGAGGAGAAGAAGAAAGGCTGTGCAGTGGGTTAGATGGAGAAGTGCATGGCCGGAGTGGATGGAAGATTCAGCCCAGAGGAAGAACACCAGCAAGTATTTGAGATTATGGATGGGAGGTATCTTGACAGAAATTATTAGAAGCAGATGGCATGGGATTGGGGTAGGGTATGGGATACCTGCCCCAATATGAGAGGTAGTTTAGGGGATTAGGAGCTGCCCTGCCCCAGGTGAACCAAGGCTATTTTAAAATATAACAGGTGCCTGTGTCTTCATTGATTGTTAGCGGGTTAGAAAATATTGCCGTAGTAATTATAGAGCTAATGATAAACCTTTCTTAGGCCCTACTTCTAACGTCACCATAACAATCCTGTTTGGTGGTGGTGACTTCAATACCTGTGCAGGCATTTTACAGTCCTGCCTTGATATTCACGTCCTATTGTACAGAGCCTGAACATCAGCGATAAAAACAGGGGCTTTAGGCCTGGCAGTGCTGGTTCACACCTTTAATCCCAACACTTGGGAGGCAGAGGCAGTCAGATCTCTGTGAGTTCGAGGCCAGCCTGGTCTACAAAGCAAGTGCAGGACAGCCAAGGCTACACAGAGAAACCCTGTCTCAAAAAACCAACCAACCAACCAACAAACAAACAAAAATCCCCAGGGGCTTGACAGGGGTTCCCCGCTAATTCTCACAGCCTTACCCATGTCTACCATGTCTACCCTACCCTACCTCCTATGGTCTCATGAATGTATTAGAGTCTTTCAAAGCCTTCCATGGCTATCTTGTGCCCCAGCTTGTCCACTTGCATTTTTTAGTCAGTTGTTTGCTCTAAGAGGTAAATAATCGTTACTATGCCTTTTGACAAGCACACTGGGAGAAAAGGTATCTGCACTAGGCAAGCTCTGTGTCCTACCAAATAAAGACAGTTCCTGGGAGCACAGGCCTCAGAGAACTACCAGGAAGTCTAATGAGCCAGATGTGGTAGCGCATGCCTTTGATTCTAGCAGATGGAAGAGAGAGACAGGCGGAGTTCTGTGAGTTCAATGCCAGCCTAGTCTAGTGAGTTTCAAGTCAGCCAGAGCCACATAAAGAGGCACTTGCCTTAAAAAAAAAAAAAAAAAAAAAAAAAAAAAACCCAGAAAGTCAAATGGTAACAACACACATGGCCCATAGCAAAGATGAAGTGTAGAGCAGACAGGGTGCCAGGCAAATATCTACTTAGTGGTCCCCAGAGGGATAGTGTTCAGTGACACTGGAGAGCAGCTCTCAGCTGGCCCACAAGTCATCAGACGCTCTCCTTTCCTCCCTGTGAAGGCGTTCCTGCAGGGCACGGCGGGCCGCTCCTGTAGCCCTTCGCATGTTTCCCTCTCTCTGAAGGCCAGAGGCAGAACCCCTGAAAATCCTGCCCCAGACAACCACTAAGAACATGAGGAGCATGGTCGAGATGTTAAGCTGAAGCTTGCAGCAACCCAGAAAACAGCCATATCTTGGCAACAACGGCAAGCTTTCCGACTTTCGACTTCCCCTGCTTCCCTCCCTGCCTTCCCAGCTTCGTGGCAGTCCCAAAAACCAACAGCCACAAGACCATAGCCATAGTCCAGCACCTAACAGCCATTGTAATGCACAGAAATGGGGTGCAGGTAGCCCCTGAAGGCAGGCTAGCTGTATGGAGGAGTTCAAAGCAGACAGCCTCACAGCCCAGGAAATGACAGGTTGCCGTGTGGAGCTGTTTGCATGCACACACTAAGTGCTGTGGTGTCTAGACATCCTTCAGCCAACAGCTTCATCTTAGGCCCCACCGAACTCCACCCTACGCTGGAAGCACACACAGCTCTCCTTCACACTGTCCTGTGTCATTGTGCCATGTGCCATGATTCACACGGGGCACAAGACAATGGAGAAGGGAAGAGACTGGGGTCTGGCAGCTGAAATTGTCCCGCTGACCTCTGTAATAAATAGCACTTGGTTAGGAAATATCCAACTTGGCTCTGGATGGCAGGCGAGTTTAGAATTATGTCCATCCATTTTCAGAGTTCAGGGAATAATAAGGAACATGCAACAGAGACCCCAGATGGCTCACAGGAGGCCAGGACATTTGCTGTCTCAGTGACTTCCTTCTGGGTGGCATCAAGAGCCTGGAATAACTAGCGATGGCCAAAGGTTAGTCAACCCTCACAGCAAGATGACCCAACCCAAGGACACAAAAACACTTGAAATATCTTTACTTTAATGCTCCAGACATTTAAAGCATTCATATAGTTGTCTCATTTCAGAAATTTCCTCTTAGGTGCAGTTGCTGTGTCCAGGATTGGAGGCGCATACATCAACCACTGAAGCCTCAAGGCAGCACCCACACGCCACATGCAACCCCACTTTGCCACCTGCCATTTTGTTCATGGATCCCCTCTGTGCCACACCCATGAACACAACCACAGCTGTTCATTAAAACCACCTTATAGCATCACCAATGCTGGCTGGTTCTGGGGATCAGAGCCCGTTTTCCAGCGCCCCTCCCCCCCACCCCACTGTCCTGTGTGTGAATATCATCCTGAAGAGCTCCTGAAACAACAGTCAGTTGGTGTGTTGTGCCAGCTCCAGCCCCACGCTGTCTCACAGCACAGAGGCACTCTTGGCAAAATGGACTTTCTAGTTGCCACTGAAGTCAAGTGTGAGGGGGAGGGGCTTTTCTCCCACAATTAAAGAATAACTCTAATATATATTATTAGATTCATAGGCTCGTGTCTGTGCACGTTTGCTATCAAGGACTTGATAAACTGCTTATGTAAATGAAAGTACATTTGAATTTCCAGATGCTTGGATGAGAAGCAAACTTAGAAACTGCTTGGACAATACTTACTATATTATAAATATACAGATCAACGTCTGGTTGTTCTTTCAGAATTGCTTGCTTCAAAGGGTTTTGTTTTGTTTTGTTTTTCTTCTTTTGAGCCTTAATCCTTAAGTGATTCTTCTAAGAGAACAATGCGTTTGTCCGGCTTCCCAAAGGAATGGTTCAAGGCACCCACGACATATTGTTTCCTGAGGCTCTGATTCCATTAGCCACAGGTGGGGAAGGGCCATCAAGGTCTTTTTAACGTCATGGGGGAGTTTAGCATGTAGTCGGCATTGAGAACCTTGGTACTAAAGGCCCTTGTGTCTTCCTACTTACTCTCTTTTGTTCTCACAAAACTCTCTTGAGGTAGTCCCCCGGGTCAGGTAACGTCTCCTCCATCAGACAAGAAATTAAGGCACAGTGAGTTATTTGGCTCACGTGACATGGTGCAAACGACAGAGCCACAAGCAGAGTGGTCATCTCCAAACAACCACTGTTTCCCCAGCGATGGGCAGCACTTACACCGACTGACTGGTGGGCCAGGCATGACCACCTGCGCCAACGACACCATGGGATGGTATGAAACGGTTCAGAGCCAATCTTCCTACTTGGTGGGAAGTAAATGCGCAAAATAGTGGAAGCAATATGAGCAGTGAACTCAACCCTTCCCACATAGTATACCTCACTTCCCTTATACAGGCTTTATGGATTCACTCAGGTTACCTTACTTCCCTTATACAGATGTTATGGATCACTCAGGTTACCTCACTTCCTTTATACAGATGTTATGGATTCATTCAGGTTTACTACAAGACCTGCCGGGGTTCACAAAGACGTACTGACACCTGCTTTTCCAGCCCTATCACGACAGCAGCTAAACACTCCTGAATGTTCCTATGCCTTGGGTCCAGGGGCACATATAGCCCTCCATGCTTTCTCCATTACCAGCCCACTGAAACTAGCCAAGGACCCAGCACCCTCCAGTGTCTCAGTGAGTGTGCACACCGCCTTCTCAGAGATTCCACAGCACTGAGCCATAGCTGTGCTGGGTCTTAAGAACTGACTTAATACTGGAATGCCTGGCTTTGCTCTTGGTGCCAACTTGGTTACCCAGGTAAGCATGGCCCCTTTACCCTCCAGATTCCCATGAGTTGGGGCTTTCCTCGCTCCACTATAACACGTTCACATCCTGCCACCCACTGTGCAGGTACTAAGTAATCTCACCATCCCTTTCCCCACCCTAAGTTCCTGCATCTCACTCTATCTGTAGAAGTTTCACCCGACTGTAGAACATGCTGACAGATGAGGATGAAGAGGTAAAAAGCACAGGAAAGAGCACACTGCTCTGGGAAAAGGGGCAGCCTTTGCTATGTCTGCTGTGGCTCCAGGCCACTCTACAGAAGAGCCTGGTTCCACACTCACATATGACATCCTCCCGCCACAATGGAAGTGGGCTCCCGAGAAGCCTGTAAAATACAGATGGATCCATGACATGGAAACCACATCTTGTAGTACACCTTTGGTGACACTGTGCAGAGCTCCAAATACTTGTTTCTCACTCAGGCAGGACACACCCTCATTCAGAGGGCATCTCTCCTGTTGCCTATGTGCATAAGCAGATGGTCTTTTCTGGAATGGAACTTGGTCCTCCGGCTCCTGCAGAAGGCCTTTGGAACCAAGAAGGACAGATATGGGGAGAGCTATGGAGGGAGGAGGAGGATGGGAGTTTTCCTTCCCTGGCTCCCAGAGAGAACTGTTACAAAGGTTCAAAGATGAGGACGGGGTGTGGGGTAAAGGAAAGAGAAATTGCAAAGCTGCATTCAGAATTCTGGTTAAACCAAAGATAACCAAGACTTAAGATGCTTCAGAGGGTCCCACCCACCCACCTACCCCATTAAGTAAGATACCATGGTTTTTTTTTTTTCTCTCTCATGCTTATTTGATGCTTGCAGATTCGTCAGGCCTGCTGCTTTTGTTTCTAAAACATGCAGTGAGCAGCATACACTGTTTGATGCCCACAGGACCCCCGGCAGGTACTCATTCTTAGCCCACCAGGAGGGTGACAAGCTAGAGGCCCTCACTGACCGGCCAGCGCACAGCATGGACTACGCTGCATGCCTACTCAGGGTTTAGCGGGACAGTGTCGCAGAGGGGATGTGCAGGGAACATGTGGCAACCTCCAAAACGCTCTACGGTCCAGTCTGTGTCCAGTGAGGCAGCACTGGGCACTGAGCTAAGGCACTAAAGCTGCAGCAGGTGGGAAGGTACCACCCAGAGGTCCCAGAGGGCTGTATCCTGCGGAGGAGGAGCTCGGTTCCCAGTACCACCCAAGACCAGGAACCGCTCAAGGGATTAGATCACACCATAACCAAATCCCTGGTTCCGGCCCTTTAGAAAAGTGTTCGGTTTTCCCCTCTCAGTCACGTGCTTCAGCTTCCCAAGGTCTCCACAGCTCGGAAGACAGCACCACTGCTCTCCCACAGCTGCCTTCTCTTCACGGGCTCTTCCTGCACACCTGTTCCCCAGCATGCCCTGATAAGGAGCGGTCCAGTCATCTCACATTCCTCTGGAGCCAGGACCCCATACATTTCCCAAGGCGGCTCTGTAGCTCCTGGTCCTTCACAGCTTGATGAACGCAGCTGGCTGGGGCACCTGCTCTGCGTCCGGGGGTGGGAAGACACTGGATATGGCTATGTCCACGATGCCCTGGCATAGTTCTGCATAGAGCTTCCTGAAATAAGTTGTTAAAGATGTCATTGAGGGTGTTCATCAAAGTACAAGAGAAAAAAAATCAAAGCTGGGAACACGTTTGTAAAACTTATCTCTGTTTAAAAAAACAAAAACAAAAACCAGAAAAACCAAAACCAAAAACCAAATAAAACAAAACAAACAAACAAACAAACAAAACACCCCAGTACCCACAAGAGACTCTGCACACAGATAAAACATGTAAGGCAGTATTAAAGTATTTTTTAAAAGGCCTTCATGGGAACAACACAACAACTGCTGACTAGCAGAGAAGGTGATATTCAGTAGCGTCCTGAGCCTACGTCGCCTGTCTGTGAGGGTGTACATGGAGGGGCAGGCATAACAGCACCACCTTTAAGAGACACTAGCGAAGACTTGTGGGGTTGACAGTTAAGATGGGACCCAGGAGATGGCGAGTGATGAGACAAAGGATCATGACAGCTTGGGAAAGCAGAGGAAGGAGAAGGGAAAGAGACAGTGGCTCTGGAGAGGGAGGAAGCGGCTGCTGAAGTGTGCGTGTTGGGTGTGAGAGAAGCGGACGCACAGAGACTACAGTAGCTTACACCAACAAGACAGAACTCGGCGCATGTGGGAGACGTGGAACCTGAGTGTGGAGCTTGTAGACTGTCCGAGGCCCAGGGCAGTGGGCTCCCTGGGCTCAACTTCCTCCAGGGGCAACAAAACCCACCTGAGTTTCCTTCCCTGTGGTTCCAGGCTGCATACTGCGGGTTCCACTCCAACAACTCCAGCCACAAAGCAGAAGGCAAAAGAGGGACTCTCCCAGAGCAGTGGGGGCGGGGGCGGGGGCGGGGTGACACTCTATCTGCCTCCCCTGTGGGCTCCGTGGGCAGTATGAGTGCCCAGAGCCAGCTGCTTGGGACTGACCCTTGGAGCAGGCAGAAGTGAGAGGAAACATATAAGGACACGTATCTGAGGGAGGCTTGGGCTGATGTGCCCACAACGTGCTCAGGAGGTGTTGGGAACACAAGTGGCCAGACACAAGGACAGGAGTCCAGGCCAGCCTGCCTAGGCCCACGGTCTTAGCCATTCGAATTCTCAGAAGACTCTGTGTGCCTACTCCCGCCAGCTAGGAGGAGCTCCTCTTCTGCTATTGCCATCCTTACTGCACAGAGACATGTCCACCCAGCAGCCTCTCCCATCACTTCCTCTTCTGCTAGGTCTGCATTTACCCTGTTATAACGCCACTGGGAAGCCAAACTTCCAGCCTCTCTCATAGGAAGTCCTAACTGCCGGCTGACCTTCATTTGTCCTGCTCTTTCCTCTCTCTCCACTCCCCAAATCCCCAGCCTCTGCCCCTGCCCCCCACCCCCTGTTTCTGTCTACACAATCAAGTCCCATTTTCAACAGTTTGATAGCCAAATTACTTAAGCTCCTATTTCTGAAGGGACAGAGACGTGGAGGTCCTTCAGGGAATCATGTTAGCTCCCCAAAAACCACAGCTATAAGAATACGCCAGGCATGTAAATGACTGTCGTGAGCGAGCATCTCTCTCCCACGAGGAGAGCTGGAGCCGGGAAATGATGCGCAGACCAGTTTCTCGAGGTGGCCAGGCCAACTCGCATCTTAAACACTGGTGACACAGAAAGACTCAGCGTGGCACAGGTGTCTCATGCCGCCAGCCCACATCACTGGAAGCTGAACCTTAGGGGACCCGCTCATAAAACCATGCCCTGCGAGAAGAATCTGGGTTGGCAAATAAGGTTGGGCCTAATATAAAGAACTCTTTTACATTTAAGCCTCATAAGTTACTGGCTAATAGAAAGATAATATAAAGGGATCGCTACTTAAATAAAGCCCAAGCAATTGTAAATAAGGTGAACGCTGCTGGGCTGATGGGATGGCTCGGTGGGAAAAGGTACTTGTGGCATAATTATGACAATCCGAGATCAGTCCCCAGAGCCCACATAAAGGCAGAAAAAGAACTGACTCCAAGGAGTCGCCCTTTGACCTTCACATACATGCAGTGGCACACATGTCCCTGACACACACAAATAATCAATCAATAAATAATAATAATAAACACAATAATAATGAAGAAAAAAAATCAGGTGAGTGGAGAAGACTTAGCCAGGAAATACGGTTTGCTCATTCATAGGATATGTACAGAGAACCGTGTGGCCAGCGCAAGGCCTCAAAAGCAACTAAGAAAAACAAGGCTAGAGACGTCATGGTGTGAACATTCTATAGAGAACAGAACAAGTTGTTTGACAGCAGCAGACTCAATGAAGGAAATACTAAGGCTCTGATGGAGAAAAGGGAGCTGGTTCGGGGAGGCCTCAGTGAGGAGTGACGGGGTTCCACAGGGAGGATGCAGAAAGCACAGAGACCACACAGTGGGTAGAGCTGTTGTGGGAAGGGCATCTCTGGTTGAGCTGCAGAGGCAGGCGAGGCAGCTGTCTCACAGGTGGAAGGCGGAGTGCAGTTTCTATTTTCTCACTCAAGCTGCTCTGGGAAGAAAACATTTTTATGAGGGTAGCGCAGAAATAGAAAGTTCAGCAGGGAGGCTCTTTGCAAAAGTTCCCCCAGAGACAGAAGGTATCTGGCACAAAGGGACTGACGACCAAGGATGCCAGAGGCTGAGCTCCTAGGACCTGTGGACTGAGTGGATGGGAGCAGAAGGCAAGTGCTCTGCCAGTTCTGGAGGAGGGAGATGGCGGCCCCTCCCTTCTCCCAGCAATGGAAAAGTCTGGAGAGGAAGCCAAGTGGGTAGGTGCGCGAGCACAAACAGGGGAAGAGGAGCAGAGAGCGAAAGGCCACCCGGAGCCACACTTTGGTAAGAAAGAATCCAGCTTGCTTGCAGCCACCCTAGACAGCCTCAACGGGTGTACAACGAACCAAAGACACAGAAAGAAAGATTCTGCAAGAGGGAAGCGGCCTCCTCCAAAGCTGCCATAGGAAAAGGAGGACAGATAAGGCAGCTCCGGAAAATGCTGCAGTCTAAATAATAGGTCCTGGGACTGGAGAGATGGCTCAGTGGTTAGGAGCACTGGCTGCTCTTCCTGAGGTCCCGAGTTCAACTCTCAGCAACAGCATGGTGGCTCATAAGCATCTATAATGAGATTTGATGCCCTCTTTTGCTATTTGTGAGGACAGATTACTCATATACATAAAATTAATTAATTAATTAGTTAATTAATTAAAAAGATGGACTCCTAAAAAAAAAAGATTAGGTCACAAAGGGAGCAGGTTGGGGCGTGCACTCCCTGGAGCAGGGTACAGCTTCATGGAGAAGGTGGGAGCGTGGGGCAGAGTACTCTGGAGTGATGGGTCTTTGACAGAAGGGGCAGGAGGAAACACTAGGCACATGGCTGTCAGTGTTGAAGGAAGGACATAGGGCCACCTGCTCCCTTCCACCCTCAGTGTCTCTTGGTGGTACCCTCAGCATCTCTTGCTGGTACTTCAGCATCTCTTGGTGGTACCCTCAGCATCTCTTGCTGCTACCTTCAGCGTCTCTTGCTGCTACCCTCGGCGTCTCTTGCTTCTACCCTAGGCAACTCTTGCTGGTACCCTCAGCATCTCTTGCTGGTACCTCAGCGTCTCTTGCTGGCACTCCTCCAGATCTCAGTCCTAGCCATCTCCCCCAAGAGGGCCTTGTACTAAATCATATCTCCTTTGACACTCTTCTCTACCAAAATGCTTGTCTCAGCTTGCAATCATATTCACTTGGTCCTTTCCCTTACCCATAGCTCTTCTCCAAGGCCCTGTGTCTCTTCTTAGCACCAGGAACCCACACCCTCTCTAGTGCTTGGAAAGCTAGGCAGAGCCTAACAGGAACCTGTCAACTGCAAGGACTGACAAATGCAAATGAATCAACTACTCCAGGCTCTGATCAGGTGGCCAAGGCCTGGCCTTTAAACTACTATGTGTTCACCCTGTCCCCTTTGGGTGTGGGGCTCTCCCCTAAGCCACAGGAAAATCACCTCAGCTTCTCTAAGAGCTAAATGTGAGCATCATGGAAGGTCCTTGACATGATTAAAGCAAAGGGAGGCTTACACCCTCATGGTTTGCCTGTATAGCAAGAGCCACCACAGAAAGTCCCAGCTCTCTTGCCTATCGTCCTCTCTTACGCTCCACACTAACAGTGTTGACAGGAGGAAGAGAAGATACCACCCTGCTTCTGAGGGCATACTCTCCTCAGCTGAGCATCCCCCAAACTTGCATTCAACCCAGCACAAAGCAAGGTCCCCTGTCATCTGAACAGTCTCCCCACTGCCTTTGGCGCCTCTGAGCCCCAATTCTTTACATCCTAGCTCAGGCTCTACTGTGTGGGAAGCCCCTGAACGTCACTGTCTCTCTTGCTCACAGGGTCCAGCTAATTCAGCTTGTCACGTGAATGGGATGGCGGCAGGGGTCCGATAACAGTTTGAGGTGGGGGCTGTTTTTGCTTTTGTTTTTACCTGGAGGCAGTTCTCACTCCAAAACTCAGGCCATGCTGGGCACAAGCCTCACTGTGTAACCCAGGATGGCCTCGAGCCCACAGCGATCCTCCTATCTCAGCCTCTCTAGTGCTGAGATTACAGGTCTAACCCACTACACCCAGCTGGTGGCGCCAACACAGGGAAACGGCTCCACTCAGCCCTCCTCCCAATGGGCTCCCCTCACTATGACAAGTTCCCTGGCAACAATCAAAGGGTCCATGCTTGGGCCTGCCAGACTACCCAAGCTGCACACCCAGCTTCCTGCTATCAACACAGGCAGGTTCAGGCTTACTGAGCACACGCGGGGGCACCGTTGACCTCAATGAGCCAGACCTTCAGCTCCTCATCCACCATGAAGTCAAAGCCAAGGAGCTGGAAGCTCTGGTAAGGAAGGTGCTTGGTGCTGATGGCCGGCTCCACACTCATGAGGCAGCTCCTGTGAGGGGGAAGAGGGAGAGCCTGCTGAGAATGAGGTGGTAGGAGCAGGAGGAACACACAGACTATGCCTGCAAGATCTTATAGCAAATGTGCATAAAAATCAGTTTCACATTGTTTATTATTATTATTATCATTATTATTATTATTATTATTATTATCATCATCATCATCATCATCATCATCATCATCATCATCATCATCACCATCACCACCATCATAATTATTATTAATAATAATTTTATTTTTATTTTGGTCATCATCATCATCATCATCATCATCATCATCATTATTAATAATATTTTTATTTTTATTTTTGTTTTTTGAGACAAGGTTTCTCTACGGAGCCCTGGCTGTCCTGAACTCACTTTGTAAACCAAGCTGGCTTCAAACTTACATCTATCTGCCTGGCCCTGCCTCCCCATGGCTGGGGTTCCAAGCTATCACATGAGGCTCTAAACATCGGTGCTGGGGACAGAATTCAGGTCAATGGCGCCATCTCCACATCCCTGTATTTTGCCACGTGAAAGGTGGACTGGCACTCGGCAGAGAAGGAGCTTTAGAAAGACTGCTGGACAGCACTGATTTCTCTTGCTAGCTCCAGATCTACTGCTAACTACGGCTAATGGAACATTTAAGATGACAAATACTTAAACTAAATATTGAAATCTATCACAGAATTCTTAGTAGCACTGACTACTTTTTTTTTTTAATTGGAAGATTTGAATAGCATAGAAAGAAGTTAAAATTGAATCTTACAGACACAATGAGTAAACAGAGGAGGTCTAAAGACTGTCACAACCCCAGCTTATGGTTTTTTCCTTACTTCCCTGTGATCCTAACCCCTAATTACAGTTTTTCTTTTTAAATCCATTACCCTTGAAGCTCCAGTATCATTCTCCTATCCTGTTCCATCAGGAAGGATGGTGATCCAAAGCTCTGAGCCTGTAATACAGGACCCGGTGTATATTGCATTGGTAGCAAGTCCTGGTGGTCTCTTTTGGAGGTCTCACAATCTGGGTAATCTCGGCATAACAAAACTACCCACTCCTAGCCTTGAGGCTGCTCATAGAGATAATTACATAAGACACTCAACATGTCCCCTGGTACCTAGGCATTTTTTCCTTCTGCTTTTGCTTTGAGACAGTAAATTTAGGAATTAAAAAAAAAAAAAAAAAAAAAAAAAAAAAAAAAAAAACACTTTGGAAGATTAGCGAAATGGGACAATGGGGACAGGGTGAGATGACCAAACTATGTTATAAGCATGTATGAAAGTGTCACTATACAGTTTCTTTTTTTTTTTTAAGATTTATTTACTATTATGTATATAATGTTCTGCCTGCATGTACACCTACACACCAGAAGAGGGCACCAGATCTCATTATAGATGGTTATGAGCCACCATGTGGTTGCTGGGAATTGAACTCAGGACCTCAGAGAGAGTAGTCAGTGCTCTTAACCTCTGAGCCATCTCTCCAGCCCCTACAGTTTAATCCTGTACCATCAATGTCTGCTTGTAACCTATGCCTATTGGCACACATGTAATCTTGGCACTCAAGATGCTGAGGCAGGGGGATTCGAATTCAAAGACAATCTGGATTATGCAAAATCTTGTTGGGGGGTGGTCTGTTGTATTTTGATACTAATCACTGCTTGCTGTCTCTGTGACCCACCTTATGACCAATAAAAGGCCATCACCTGGGCTGGGCAAAAAGGAGATAGGTGTGGCTAAAATTCCTGGGCTTGGAGACAGAGAGATTCTTGAGAAGAAGAAAGAGACCCGAGGACAGGGTCCCGAGAAGAGAGGAGAAGAAGGCCTCATGGGTTAGATGGAGGAGAAGCACGTGGCCGGCATGGATGGAGATTTTGCCCAGATGAAGAACATTAGCAAGTATATGGGATTATGGATGGGAGGTAGCTTGAGGTAGCAGGTATGGGACACCTGCCCACATGGGAAGTAGTATAGAGGATAAATGTCTGCCCTGCCTCAGGTTAACTAAGGCTATTTTAAAATATAACAGTTGTCTGTGTCTTGATTGATAGCTAGCGGGTTTACTGATGTAGCAATAATAGTTATAGGCTTGATAATAAACATTATTAGACCATACAGATAAATTAAAAAACAACAAAATCAAGCTGGGGGTGGTGGCTCATGCCTATAATCCCAGCACTTGGGAGGCAGGGGCAGGCGGATCTCTGTGAGATTGAGGCCAGCCTGGTCTAAAGAGCAAGTCCAGGACAGCCAGGGTGACACAAAAAAACACTGTCTCAAAAAACAAGAACAAAACAAACAAACAAACAAACAAACAAACAAAAACAATGCACTGGGAGAGAGATGGCTCACAGGTAAGAGCACTTGCTGTGACTCTAGAGGACCCAGACACAGTTCCTAGCACCCACGTTTGGGCAGCTCACAACACCTGTAACTCCAGCTCCAAGAGATCTGATGCCCTTTTCTGGCCTTAGCCAGAAACTGCACACGCGTGGCGTACACAGACACAAGCATAGGCACGTTAGATAAAACTTAAACAAACAAAAAACCCAACAGCACTAGGGAGGCAGAGGCAGAGGCAGGCAGGTCTCTGAGTTCTGGGGTACAGAATGAATTCCAGAATATCCAGGGCTACATGGAGAAACCCTGTATTGAAAATATAGATAGATGATAGATAACCTAAATCCTCACAAACAAAATCAAGGAGGAAGAGGAGGGGGAAAAAAAGGGAGAAAAAGGCACTCTATTAAACATTTTAAGGCATTTGCCTATGAAATAATACTTTATGTTTTTTGTCTTTGTTTTGGTTTCATTGTGTATCCCTGGCTGCCTGGAACTCTCTAGACCACAGGCTGGCTTCAAACTCAGAGACCCACCTGCCACCTCCGTTCAAGTGCTGGGATTAAAAACACTCACCAAAAATAAAAAATAAAAATAAAACAATCTGACACACAAAATGAAACTTTTGATCCACTAGGAAGCTGGGATGAATAATCCACAGTAAAGGGTTTTTATTTTGTTTGTTTGGTTGGTTGGTTTTTCGAGACAGGGTTTCTTTGTGTAGCCTTGGCTGTCCTGGACTCACTCTGTAGACCAGTCTGGAACTTACAACGATCTGCCTGCCTCTGCCTCCCGAGTGCTGGGACTAAAGGTGTGTGCCACCACCACACCCGACAGGTTTCCACGACTCTGTGGTGATAAAGAGGGGACAGAAAGGCTACCTTTCTAAAAGAATCAGAGTCTCGGGATACAGCCCAGACTAGCCTGGGGCCCTCTACCCCTGCTGTTGCAGCCTGCCAGGCTCTGGGGTTAAAGGAATGTGCCTACTATAAATATTTTACATCACGATTTTTTTTCATGATTAGGTGAGAATGTGCGTAACTTAAAACTCACTGAACCACACTTTGGTATATTACACTTCATTTTTTAAAATTACTTGATTTTGTAACCCATAACAAAGAATATTGAAAACTAAAAAAACTACTCCTAGGTATACTAAGAAAATAAATCAAGAGGAAAAAAAGAGACAATAGAAATAAACTGTAAGCCAGGAACAGGTAAACGTGAATACAAGATCTGCTATTAAATATAAGATGCGCATGCAGGACCCCTAGAGCCAGCTGTCCGGCTAGAGCAGCTGGATCAGTGAGCTCAAGGTTCAAGTGGGAGACCCTGCCACAACGTACGAGGTGCAGACTGACCTCTACCCACACAAGCACACATGTGAACATGCGAGCACACGCACAGATACACACACATATCTATACCTGCAAAATATAATGAACAGATAAGAAAAAGTGAAACCATACGATGTTCCTACAACCCTAACAGAATTATGAAAAATCCATTAACACCTGGGTAGTAAGCAAAAAATTCTTATATCACACAAGGCAGGATGAAACAGTAGGGAAACTTAAAAAAAGACCTTGATATGATAAAAATATAAAAACAACCTCATATAATCTGCGGAATGAAGTCAAAAGATGGAGACACTGAATAGTTTGCTGTGTTTGTTTTTCTTAATTAAAAACATCTCAAATCGATCATCTAAGCTTTCACCCTACGTAACTACGGCAAACAGTAGGAGATAACAAAAATCATAAGAAACAAAAAAGATAGATAATAAGGCCCAGAGATACCTTAAAAAAAAAAAAAAAAAAGAGTTAATCCATCCAACTAAACTAGAAATACGATATAGATTACCAATTTTAGAGCAAACGAAGTGACTGTACCACAGATATAGTCCACAGACGTTAAAATGAAAATAATGGAATATTTCCACACATTAAGCAAGCAGCTTAAGGGGGGCATAGATGCCGGAAGTTCCTTCTGGAACACACCATAGATGCCGGAAGTTCCTTCAGGAACACACACGTCATCAGGGCCACGCGTCACTCACCTTATTATGTGCTTGATTTGCAGCAGAATGCTGTTTTCTAAGTTAATGTTCAGCGCGCTTGTTAGGTACTGGTTGAACTCTTCGAAGAACATCTCATTGCCTTCTTCGTATTTCCCATAGTTCTTTGAGTACTCCTTCTGGATGCAGTGATTGGTCAAATGGCAGGTCTTATCCTGGAAGTTGTCGACATGATATGGCTCCGAAGCCGTGCGGAGCACGCCCTCTCTATAGAGGTAGATGTTATACTGGTGGTCAACCAGGACCCAGCTTCTGCAGGCCAACACACACACAGCTTCAGTCAGACCCCAAGGTTTCATACATAACCTCCACACCTTACTTCATTACTATTTATTCACTTGTTTATTAATTTGAGACAGGGTCCTACTGTGAGGCCCTAGCTGGCCTGGAAACTTCCTTTGATGATACCTGCCTGCCTTTACATCCTGGGCCAGGATTACACGCATGCACAACTACACGGCACATGCACTGAATTTTTTGTAGCTGGGACACTGTAGCAAAGGAGAAGGCGCTGAAGTTGTACAAGGCAAATCGCAAATCAGCCAAAATAATGGACGAGCACCGCCTGAGACATGAAATATTTCACTGTAAATAATGAGACTTGAGTTCCTTTCTAAAATACTTTTTTTTTTTTTAAAGGCTATGGGCTTGTTTGAGGTTAACAAATGCCACCTCCACTTGCCATGTTTGTCCTTTGGTATCTTGACTGGCACTGTAACTTAGTGGCATTCCCTAGGGAGAAGAAGTGGAGGGAGGGGAAACAGCAGCAAGGCTGGGAGGCTCGCCATACTCAGTGCGGCAATGTGCTCGCTACAGCCAGATGCTCCATGACGTCGCACCTTCTTCTTGGCAGACCCTACCACACTCTGAAAAGATGACTGAAATCAAGCCTGGGGACGGCAGACACTACCGAATGTCAAACTTGCGGTGGCCGGGCTCAAGGAGCAGAGGGCGTTCCAGGTATTTCTGGATCACGTGCACTTGGCCCTGGTTGTCTATGAAATCCAGAAGCTCTGATGCCTCTGAGGAGATGAGGATGCCTTCACCTACAAAGAAAAGCAACACAGAGACCAGCCCGGCTCATTCCAAGAGGGACAGCTGACCAAAGCCAGGGGAAATGGAAAAACCCACAGGAGGCTTCCACTGGCCTGCTCCTCCAACCAACCACCCCCCCTCCCCTCCTGCTGTCTCACCCTCTCCAGGGTCATCGCATCAACTTCTCCATATAGTGTTTTCAGACTAACATGACATTTCGGGTGCTTAAAGAAACTTACTAAAATTTTTGGTATGTGTGTGTATGCCATACTGCTTGCATGGAAGCCAAAGGAGTTGGTTCTCTCCTTCCACGGTGTGGGTCCTTGGAAACTGAGTTCAGGTTGTCAAGTTTGGTGGCAAGCAACTTTACCAGATGAACCATCTCTCTGGCCTGAATTTTAAGTTATATATATATATATATATATATATATATATATATATATATATATATATATATATATATATATTTCCGAGTAGTTTAAGATACCACTGTCACTGGTTACCAGTTATAATAAGATTATGGCCATGATCGCCAAATTCACTCCTAAGACGATGCTCTATAGAAAACCCAGGAAGGCAAGGGTACCAGACCACCAAGGTGAAGACCCACTCACAGAGCAGTGTCTCCTGCAGCACATTAGAGAAGACTCAGGGCATGAGACCTGCCCATCAACTGCAACGATTTAATTGAGATACAACATACTAGAAAACCCAGCCTCGTAAAGCGTACAATTCGATGGTCATTAGAATCTATTTTTACAACAGTTTCCTCACTCCCCTTAAAATTCTCTAACCATCTCTCCTTCAGCTGAGCTCCTCACAACTCCTAACCGACTGTTGTAGGGGGCCGGTCTGATGTATTTTGATACTAATTAATAAAAAGCCATCCCACCTGGGCAGGGCAAAAAGGAGATAGGTGTGGCTAAGGTTCCCAGGCTTAGAGAGAGGAATCCTGGGAAGAAGAAGAGAGAGCGGCCTGAGGACGAAGAGAGAGAGGAAGGCTGCCATGGGTTAAGTGGAGAAACACGTGGCCAGCATGGATGGGGCTTGGCCCAGATGAGGAACATGAGCAAGTATTTGGGATTATGGATGGGAGGTAGCTTGATAGAAGTTATTGGAAGCAGATGGCATGGGATTGGGGCAGGGATCCCATGCCTGCCCCGCTATGGGAAGTAGTTTAGAGGATTGATATCTGCCCTGCCCCAGGTTAACTAAGGCTATTTATAATATAACAAGTGTCGCTGTCATGATTGCTAGCTAGTGGGTAATACTGAAGTAATAATAATAGGCCTGATAATAAACAATTATTAGGCCCAATTGAAAATTAAAAGCAACACACTGTCACTACAGACCTGCATTTTTCACAAGTTCCTATGTGCTGCACCACACAGTGCATGGCTACTTGTGTTTTCATGGTATACCACATTTTCACAAGTGGATTCACGGAGTGAGATTGAGTTTGATGAGGTTTAATTTCTCAGTCCTTGACCTCACTGGTATCACGTGTAAGGAATCTTCGCCACTCTCACCCAATTTCAGTTTTACGTGAACTATGAATTAGCTTTGGCTTGATGGGTGATGGGTTATTTTTCCCGCTGTGAATATGCACTGTATATGGCACCCTTGTTGACATGTTTATACTTCTGTTTACATATGGATGAGTATACAATGTACATGTATGTGTGACTGCTTCTGTATGAGAGGGTTCATGTGTGCATGTCAGTACACACATGTTATGTGCATGTGTCTCGGGGGGCCTGGGGTTGATGTCTGGTGTCTTTCTCAAACTGCTCTGCTTGACTTTACATATTTAGAGGGGTCTCTCTCTGAAGCCAGAGCTTGCCATTGTGGCCAGTCTGGCTAGCCAACAAGCTCCGGGAAGCCCTTGTTACTGCCTGCCAGGCAGGAGAGCTGACATGCCCCACCTGGCCTTTACATGGGCGCTGGGGATCTGAACTCTGATCTTCATGCTTGCACATGTGAGCCTGACCCACACGAGCCACCCCAGCCACTTCTCTCTTTGCTAGTGTTGTCGCTCTGATGAGCTGTAGAATCACTTGGGAAGCAGGGCCTCTGGGCACCCCTTGCAGGGGAATCACCTGGAATACATTATCTGAAGTGGGCGGGCCCGCCTTAACTGTGGGTGGGGCCATTTCCTGGGCAGGGGGTCCAGGACTGTCTAGGTGGAAATGGGAACTGAGCTGCAGGTACACACTGCTCTCTTCATCAGCCCGCAGAGGCAATATGGCCGCGGCTTCAAGCTCCTGCTCTCCTTACGTCCTGGCCACAATGGTCTGTACCTTGAATCGTGAGCTAAAATGAACGCTTGCTTCCTTCCTTAAGGCGCGTTGTCAGGACATTTTATCATAGCAACAGGAAAAGAAACGCCTTTTGCAGCTGTCAAAAGCCAGGTGGACACGCATGAGCGGATCTACTTTTGAGGTTTTGATCCAGTCTTGTGGATTTACGCTTCAGTCCCTCAGCCTTACTGCGGTGCCCCGGCGATGCAGTGTGCCGTGACAGTACCCACTGAGCAGAGTGAGGAAGTCCACTTTATCCTTTCAAGATCACGGAACACACTCTATGGCCTGTGCTCTTTCATATGGATTTTAGAAGCTTTACATGTGTGGGGAAACCCTGCTGTGCTCTTAACTGGATCCCAGGAACCCTGCAGACCAGTTTAGGCGAACCAGACATACTTCCTCTGCTGAGTTCTACAGCTCATGACACGGCCTGTCTTCACCTTGTTCATAATCCTTCCAGCTCCTCTGGCTTACTGAGTCAACACACACACACACACACACACACACACACACACACACACACACACACACGCTCAATGGGTCGTGGTTATTTATGAAGAAATGTAAAAGCGATTACATTATGAGTTAAGATGGTAACTCTTCCATTTTTCTTTGCTTGTTACATTTACCATGTGACAGTAGTTTTTAAAAGTTATAAAAATAAGAGCTGGACAGATGGGTCAGTGGTTAGAGCACAGGCTGCTCTTCCAAGGACTGAGTTTCGATTCCCAGTGCCCACATGGCAGCTCACAACCTCCTGGAGCTTGGGTTTCAGGGGATCCCATGCCTTCTCAGGCACTTCATGTTTATGGTGCACAGACATACACATAGGCAGAACCCATATACATTTAAAAGGTTAGTTATAAAAATACATCTGGGCTGGAGAATGGCTCAGAGGTTAAGAGCAGTGACTGCTCCTCCAAAGGTCCTGAGTTCAATTCCCAGCAACCACATGGTGGCTCACAACAATCTATAATGTGACCTGATGCCCTCTTCTGGCCTGCAGGGTGTATGTGCAGGCAGAGTACTGTATACATAATAAATAAATAAATCTTTAAAAAAAAAAAAAAAAAGTAAAAAAATACAAATAAAAATACATCTATTTGCCTCTCCCCTGTGTTAGTTGGCACTACCTCCATGGCTAGGTTGTGGGTCTATGGGGGCTACAAGATCATATCTGTCTCTTCTAATCCTGAATCCCCATTCATTCATTCATTCATTCACTCAGTCTATATGCTAAAGCTGTGAGGTACCAGCTGCCATCCTGGCATTCGGAGACTGTGTAGGGTACAGATGTGGCATGGTCTGCTTTTATCTTAACAGGATATATACACTGAGTGCATACAGACTGGGGACAATGATTCAGGAGAGAGGAAAGGAATGGGGCTCCCTATCAGAGGTGAAGTGGCCCAGTACAGAGGTGGATCTTGATGGCGATGAAAGACGCTGGATATATTTTGAACTCTGAGTCAACTATACCAAGTATGCAGTAGGTATACATAATACATAATACTTGTTTACCAAGCATAAAAGCCATGTGTTTTTCTATTCATTTCATTTTGTGGTCCCTACCCTGCTAAATGCTAAGAAACACCACTCATCTCAACCCTTAAAACAAAAGTCTTCAAAATGTTGTTATTCCCCTTCACCCCTTCCTGCTGCTTGGTGCCTCCTCTGTGCTGTCTTAGTGGAACCCGAGGACCAATGATGTCCTCCCAATGGCATCATCCTGACTCCTGGGCCACATTCTAGAGTGCCATAGATGCCCATCTCTCCTCTAAGTCCCTGATTTACCAACAGAACCAAACTATAGTAAATACTTAAGGTGGAGTTACGAGAGAGAAGTGAAGCAGGTGAGGCCCCGGCTTATGGCAAGGGTTCACTTCGCCCGTTTTCAGGAGATTCCCAGTAAAGCCTTCCTGTCCTGTGATTGGTGGGAAAGACTTTGAGGTCCAATGGACCGGGCACAGAAATGAGCAACAGTGGCCAGGCGGTCTTCCAAACAATGAAAGAAGTAAATTCAAGACGCGATGGTTTTAAAAAGAGCGCACGACAGCAGTTATAGGGGAGACTGTGTGCTCATCATATTAGGGGCCTGAGTTGATGTTAGGAGCCTTCACCCTCTCTAGGCATCCATCCCACACATGTATTGAATGCCTGTGTGGAAGGCACAGAAGCAAACAAGACGTAAAGTCCGTGTTTACATGGGGCTTACACTACATGGAGGAAAAGTGCCAGAAGGCATGATATGTCCAGGTTAAAAATACAGAAAGCAACGGGCACGGGGGCCATTCTAGACCAGAAGAGCCCTCTCTGACAAGGCAATGTCTGAGCCGATGGAGACATATCCCAGGTACAGAAGCAAATTTATCTATTTGAGGGATCCAAGGCAGCCTCTATGTCTACAGCAGAGTGAGCGAGGCCAAGAATAGGAGCTGGTTTCAGAGCTACCGGGAAGTGTCCAGTGGGGTGGAGTCCTATCAGGACTCTGGAGCCATCTTAAACGCATCAGGAAGTAACACAATCAAATTTGTGGTTTTAAGTCATCACTCTGTCTGGCCAGATGAGAGCTGGCTGAGAGTCACATTGCAGCAACTGGCTAGAGAGAATGGTGGCTGTGACTAAGAGTGGTAGAAATATAAGAACATATTTTGAAGGTAGCCCTGACAAGACATTAATGTATTTCATAAAGATTGTGGGGGGAAGAAAAAAAGGAGGAATCCGAGATTTGGAGCTTCTGAGACTGTGTGAACAGTGGGATCATACACTAGACAGGAAATGTGATGGAGGAGCCGCAGGGCTTTACAAGTACAAAGGATATGGAAAGTTCTGTGCCAGACACTCTGAGTTTGAAAAGCCTTTTGGAGACGGTGAGGGTACCGGTGAATCCAGAGCTTAAAGAGAAGACTCGGGTAATAAATGTTGGGAGACTACAAAAGGTCTTTAAAGGGCTGCGGCTAAAGCTCAGTAGGTAGAGTATTGGCCTAGAACCTAGTAACACCAAGCATGAGAATGCACGCCTGGAATTCTAGCACTCAGGTGGATGGACAGAGAAAGGTCAGCAGCCCAGGTCATCCTTGGCTACTTAGAGAGTTTAAGGCCAACCTAAGCTACATGAGAACCTATCTCAAAAAAAAAAAAAAAAAAAAAAACAACAACAACAAAAAAAACTGGACATGGTCTTCTGAATTTGATGGTTCCGAGAGGAGTCATTCATCTAAATATACCAGTTAAGTGCTGGTGAAATGGCTCGGTAGGTAAAGGCGCTTGCTGCCAAGCCTAATGATCTGAGTTCAACCCCTGGGTCCCACACAGCGGAAGGAGAGACCAACTCCCGAAGGGAGTGCTCTGACCTCCACGTCTACACGCTCCGCCCTCCAAACAAAGAATCGGAGCATCACTGAAACCTAATGTGTCACTGAACAACGCTCAAGAGGATCCTACAAGTGACGGAGAGAGCAACCATGGCAACTTACCTTTGGCACCAGCAGACGACTTTGCAATCCAAACGTTGCCTTCCCCATCCTCTTTCTTCCTGTTATAAGAAGCCAGGAAGAATCCCCTCTCATCTGTCCTGGAATTACTGACCGGAAGCTGGATGCCATTCTGCGCTGGAGCGACTGGTGTCTTGAGGTTATTTGGATAGATCACATAGGATTCTGGGAACCACGTGCAGGACTCAGACAGCTCTGGACTGGTCTTGACTAGCCTAGCAGATGACAGAAGGTCAGGCTCTGTTCCTAGTGAGCTGTCACCTTTCTCAGAAAGGTCACTGCTTTCCCCCAAAGCTTTTTCTAGAAGCTAAGACCCAGTCTGGTTTCTTTTCACTCTGATCCTCCAAGAACAGGCCTCTAATGCACCACGCTGTCTGGTTTGAGTCCAAAGCCATGCCCTGGTGTATTCAAAGGCTCGTGGTGGACTGAGAGTGTAGGGCCCTGCGCCATGCTCAGCACCACATAAGCCAGACTTGGTGGTGCATGCCTGTAATCCGAGTATTTGAGGGGTAGAAGAAGAAGGGTCAGAAGTTCCAGGTCTAGGGGCTGGAGAGATGGCTCAGCGGTTAAGAGCACTGACTGCTCTTCCAGAGGTCCTGAGTTCAACTCCCAGTAACCACATGGTGGCTCACAACCATCTATAATGTGATTTAATGTGCACTATATACATAATAAATAAATCTTTAAAAAAAAAAGAAAAAAGAAAAGAAAAAGTTCCAAGTCTGGAGACCAACATGAACTGTAAGAGACCCTGGATGAAAACCAACAACAAACCAGCAACCACAAAATTTACAAGGCTCAGAATCAACTCTTTTTAAATGTATCTCTATTTAAAAAACTCTACATAACCCTAAGCTGACACCCTTCAACCAATATGTTATAGCAGCTAGATCCAAATAAAAAAGGGGGCAGACCTTTAATTGAGAGGCAGAAGCAGGTGGATCTCTACAGTACAAGACCTACCTAGTGTACACTGGGGAAAAAGTAAAAAAAAGAAAAACAATCTGAGTAACTAGCAAAAATAGTATCTTGGTCTAGTTGGAAAAAAATTAGAGGAAACTTCTTAGTGTACTTAGCTATTCAATCTAAATCATTCAGACACTATTTTTAAGTCCTTTATATCTTGATTTTAGCTCAAGTTGTTTCATGACAGAAAAGAAAGAACTCTTCCAGTGGGGCACAGGGCGGGAACAGACCACAGGAAATGCCTTCTGCCTCCCAGAATGACAGACACCACAGAAGATAAGGTCAGGCCCGGGGCATGGCACATAAATACAACGGCTTCCCACCACACCAGGTCTTCTGTCACACAGGCCTCCCGGAAGCTGCCCCTCCCTCTCCTGTCTAGAACAGAACTGCTCATGTGAGTCCTAAATTAAGATTTCTCTGTAAAACCCAGTTGAGCAAATAGCAAAAACAACAACATCGTTTTAAACTAAGATTTAAAATGAAATGGCTGGGGAGATGGCTCAGCTGGGAAAGAGCTTGCTGTGCAGGCAGCAGTATGCTGTGATGTACACTTGTGACCACAGAGCTGGGGGAGTGGCAGACACACAGTCCCTGGGGCTTGCTGGCCAGCCAGCTTAGCTTACTGTCCAAAAAAAAAATTAAGACAGCGTTTCTCTGTGTAGCCCTGGCTGTCCTAGAACTTGCTCTGTAGACAAGGCTGGCCTTGAACTCACAGATCCACCTGGCTCTGCCTCTGAAGTACTGGGATTAAAGGTGTCTGCCTCCACATCCAGAAAAAAAAATTTTTTTTTAAAAGGTGGACGGTATCTACGTTATTCTTTGGCCTCAATACACATACTCATCAGCAACACACAAGCATGTGCACATACTCACACAATCACACATGCACACATTCACACGCACACTCGTGCACACTCACACATTCATACAATTGGAATAAAACCATTTTAACAACAAGCAGGATTTGAAAGTTTCTTTGGGCCAAAGAGACTAAGAAGTATAAATCCGCAAACTTCTAGCTCCCTGCACGTCCAGCTCTGCACTACTGTCCCATAAGGTCATCACGGGTCACGTGCAACCATTGAGCATTTGAATAATGGTAAGATTCAGGAAGTAAACTGTAAACTATATCCAAATTTAATCAAGAAACCACTGTAATAACATTTTTCCAGTAAGTACAACTTTATTGATTTAGCAGGATGGCATTTCCGTTTTTACTGTATCACTACATTTAGGTCACACCCCGGTGCTGTTTCTAGGCGTGCACACAAAAGCACCACTGTTCTATCTAGGGACAACGGATTAATTCAGCTCAAGCAATGCTTTTTTCTATGCACAGATGAAATGTTATGTGCTCATTATACAGCGAGCAGAGCTAGCAAGATACACCATGAGTGGCATCTAAGGCAGGATGTGAATATTTCTCTAGTGTAAAAAATAAATATTGGTGATGGAAAGATGGCTCAGTGGTTAAGAGCAGTGGCTGCTCTTGCAGAGGACCTGGGTTCAGTTCTCAGTACCCACATGGTGGCTCAGAACCATCTAGAACTCCAGTTCCAGGGATCTGACACTCTCTTTTGGTCTCCTTGGGTACTGCATGCATTCGATATATATACCATGCAGGGCAAACACTCATTCACATAATAATAATAATAATTATTATTATTATTACAATGTGAACATTGGCAATTTAAAAATATAAAACAAAGGTGTACTATTAAAAAATTGAAAGAGAAACATGGAAGCCAAGAAAATGTCCTGGAGAGTAAAAAGAAAAATGAATAAGTAAGAGAAATAACTAGAAAAGATATGCCACAAATTCACAATCAGTGTTAACTGCTCTGGTCAAAGCACAGAAAAATGCAAAAGCAGTCTGTCTGGTAAAGGCAACATTTTCAGCAAAGATTATTTGATAAGCAGTTTTTCCTCCACAGTCAAGAAAGAACCAATGATATTAGTGGTTGAGATCATAAATACCTAAGCAAAACATTCTTTTAAAAATATTTATTTACTATATTTAAGTGTATCTGTGTGTGTGTCTGTCTGTCTGTCTGTCTGTCTGTGCACATGTGAGTGCATGTGCTGGTGTAGGGCACAGGATCTCCTAGAGGTGAAGCTTAGAGTGGCCGTGAGCTGCCCCTGTGGGTGCTGGCAAGCTAACTTACATCCCCTGGAAGGATAGTGTGCACTCTTAACCACTGAAGCATCTCTCCAATCCTTGAACAAAAACATTCGTAAATAATTTCCCCCTTCCAGTGCAGAGGACAGAACCCAGGGACTCCCACATCCAGGAAAGCCATCTATATCTGAGCCACACAAACTCTGGCCTGCCAACAACTTTTTAACAGAACCTAAACCTTTAACTTCAGTCTGTTGTTAAAAAAAAAAAAAAAAAAAAAAAAGCTATTACACAAAAAGAAAGGCATTTTACATGAACAGATGATAAAATAAATTATTTTAAGGAAAAAAAAAAACCTGAAAAGATATTGTGCTGGTGAATTTTATGTCAACTGGACACAAGCTAGTGTCATCTGAGAGCCCACGTGGGTGGTGCCACTACTGGGCGGGTGGTGTTGGGCTCTATATAAAAAGCAGGCTGAGCAAGCCATGAGGAGCAAGCCCATAAGCAGCCCCCTCTATGGCCTCTGCATCAGCTCCTGCCTCCAGGTCTCCGCCCTGTTCGGGTTTCTATCCTGACTTTCTTCTATGATGGACTAGGAAGTGGAAGGTGGAAACATAAGCCAAGCAAACCCTTTCCCCTCCAAGTTGCTTTTGGTCATGGTGTTTCATCACAGCAATAGCAACCCTAACCAAGACAGATATTTCTCAAGTTTTATAGTTAAGCCCCATGTAGCCATTGGCTACAAACTCTAACATCCAAAATGAATTGAAGAAATTAAAAATATTAAAGTTTTCCTTAGCCTTGGCTAAGTAATGCCATAAGCAGATGCCACCCAGTTAATGCTTTGGGGAAGCTCATATGGAAAAACAGTGTCCAAGTTCAGCCTGAGCCAGTGATCCTCAACCTTCTTAACGCTGCAATCCTTCAATACCGTTCCTTAGATATCTGCATTAGCTGACATGCAGGATTTCTGATATGCGACTCCCCGGGGGATTGAGACCCACAGGTTGAAAAATGCTGGCCTAAACAATGCTGAACTCACGGTGTAGGCATCTTTTAATATTTCTCATCTGTCAAAGATTATCGTTTACATGTACAGAATTCCTCTCTGTCATAACAGACAGAGCTTCAATGTGGTTGGTTAACTGTGGATCTGCTGGGAAGCTAACATTTCCCTTCTCACTCCATTGCACCATGTGGCACATACTGGAAACAGTTGCTTCCCTGCACCTGATGATGGGAACTGGAAACATTTGTTTTCTCAGTTTTCTGAGGCCCACTCTATAAAAAGTATAATGGCTGCAGCTGCCCAAATGGCTTAGTATACACTTGCAAACGTCATGCCCTGACTAATCACCAATTCAGGAAACAGAAAAAAAGAAAAAAAAAAAATTCCAACAGAAGACAATGAAGTTGGTGAGTGTCTTCTGCTGATGCTCTCTGATGGAGAGATGAAAGCATTTTTCTGTATTAGCTCCAATTCACATATTCTGAAGTAGAAATACTTGCCAAGTTATTATTTTCACCCAGTAAACCATTATTTCATCAGTATTCATAGATTTTTAAATGGCAATGTTTTACAAAATCTCACATATATTCCTATTAAACCCACATGGGCTAAATTTACAGCGCAAAGGGGGAAAAAGGACTTTATGATCTACCCAAACATGTATGATAATTTGTGTTCCAATTTCATAACACATTAGCAATCATGATTTTACATATTTTTATCATGTAACAAAATGCAGAAGATTTATTTGTAATGATGTTGTAAATGTTGGCTAAATAAACTAAAAGAACTGAAAAGACATCAAAAGTAACTATAAAGTTACTTTTCAGTATGTTCAATACCCCCCTTTAAATCCAATATTAAGATAAAGAGATGAGAGCCAGGTATGGTAGTGCACACCTTTAATCCCAGCACTCGGGAGGCAGAGGCAGGTGTGAGTTCAAGGCCAGCCTGATCTACAGAAAGAGTCCAGGAAGCTAGGGCTATACGGAGAAACCATGTCTCGAAAAACAAAACAAAACAAAAACCAAACAAACAAAAAGAGCTGACACATAGTTGGAATTTAGTGTGGACATAAATTTTTAAGTTTTTGCTTCAAGCTCAAATCAATCTTTCTCAAAAAGTGAATCCACTTTGCCAATGTGCATATGAGTTTTAAAGGAAAGGTTCGATTGATGATCCAATTATTTAAAAAAAAACTTTACATATGTTGGAATAATTTGGGTACAGAAATCTTTTTTGTTTGGTGTGTGTGTGTGTGTGTGTGTGTGTGTGTGTGTGTGTGTGTGTGTGTCAGTCTCATGTAACCCAGGCTGGCCTCGTTGGGATTCTGTTGTGCCTAGTAGGTGAGCCACATCCCCAGCCCTATTTTCACCCACAGTTTGGTTTGGCTTTGGTTTTTCAAGACAGGGTTTCTCTGTGTTAGCCTTGGCCTCGAACTCACAGCGGTCTATCTGCCTCTGCCTCCCAAGTGCTGGGACTAAAGGTGTGCGCCACCACGTCCGGCTTTCACTCACAGTTTTACAAAGTCTAAATTCTAAAATCCTAAAGGATTTCCAGTGAAAATGTAATCTCTGAACTAAGGCATGCTACATATTTAAAATACACATCAGATTTTGAAGACTCAATGAAAAAAAAACCCCAGTATAATTTGTTTTTATATTAATAGCATTTCAAAAAGACAATATATTTTAGGTGTAGAGGTTTTTGCTGGGCTACTTTTTGTCATACTGGGGATGGAACGGGAAGCTTTGCACACTGAAAGGAAGTGTTCTACCAATAAACTATACCCTTCCTCCCATTGTCTTAATTGGGGTGACTATTACTGTGATAAAACGTCATAAGCAAAAGCCTCATGGGAGGGAAGGGTTTGCTTCACTCACAGTTCCAAAGAACAGTCCATCATCAAAAGCAGTGAGGGCAGGAACTCAAGCAGGGCAGGAACCTGGAGGCAGGAGCTGATGCAGAGGCTGCGGAGGGGAGCTACTTACTGGCCTGCTCCTTATGGCTTTGCTCAGCCTGATTTCTTACAGAACCCAGGACCGCCAGGCCAGGGATGGCACCACCCACAATGGGCTGGGCTCTTCCCCAACCAACCACTAATTAAGAAAATGCCTTACAGCTAGAATTTATGGAGGCATTTTCTCCATTGAGTTTTCCGCCTCTCAGATAACTCTAGCTTATGTTGCGTTAACGTAAAACTTTCCAGCACACCCATATTTTGGATGTGTCTGTTTAAATAAAATGGACTGACTTGGTGACACCCTGCTCTTTGCGCTTACTGTTTTAGGTCTAAAATTACACATGTGGCGAGCATCCTATTTCTGTTGGGCAGTGCTGGTTTGTAAGATGACCTAGGTCTGGAAGCCCTAACTAGCAATCCAGAGCCAAGGGCTCAGCTCCCAGAAAGTCCTTTGCATTTCTTCCTTTAAGTTTGAGTGGCAAGTGCACAACTGCAGGTTTATGCACACCTGCAAGGGAGTAATGCTCAGAAGAGAAAAATGAAAGCCCTACCAGGCGATAAAAGTCCTTTAAGTGCTCTGCGGCTGTGGCCACGGGCTCTCCATGAGTTTCTGGTACTCCGCGAAGTGACAGGAAGAAAGATCAGGTTGCCCAGGGTCCAGTACAGAACCCCGTCAAGGCTCCGGGGAGCCCTCTCAAGCATGCTGGTCCTACTGCTCCGTACAGTCCTGGCTCAACATGAACCGCTGTGGCTTTGGAATGCACAGCTGGCTCCCCCACACCTCGGGTGCCACTGTAATCCACAAAATGAGGGCGGTTACATTTCTAACTCTCAAGGGTCCCTTTAAGCCATATACAATCACAGAGGAGACACACAGGGCAAAAGGGAGCCAGCGCCTCCTGAAACTGCCACAGCGCCCTGCGGAACACTTACAGGACAATGGAAGCTGCTGCTGGTGGTGACAACAGTCACCCAGCACACAACAGTCATGTCACCATTTATAAGATGCCATTGCAGATAGTGTCCCACATTACTGTGGGTCAAAGACTGGGTGAAAATACCCAGTCTTTGGCCCACCCCGTCTAAACCCATTTTGCAAATGGGACACTGGGAGTCAATGTGGTGCTGTCCAAGGTAATAGAACAACTGGTCATGACTCCAGCCCAGTGTTCTCTCTGACTCACTACAGCTGCTGAATAAGCACACATGCAAAGCACTGTTATTTTTATAGCATCCTCTGCTTCCTACTTATAAAAGCAAAATTCTACTTTTGTCATTATGTCTCTGTGTGGGTATGCTCACATTCAAATGAGTGTGGCTGCCCACGGTGGCCTGATATGGCTGTCAGATGCCCTGGAGCTGGTCAGAGGCAGTTGTGAGCTGTGTCACATGCCTGGAATTGGAACCCAGGTCGTCTGGAAGAGCAGTACGTGTGCTCTTAACTACTGAGCCACCTCTCCAGCCCTGGCTACTTACATTTCTAAACACAGAAAGAATACATCAACAAAGACTTCAGGAAGCCTCGCTCTTGTTTAGGAATTGCTGCTAAATCATAAAAACCCATCCCAGAGAAGCAGGAGAGATACCACAACCAGCACATAAAAAAAAACAAAAAACAAAAAACAAAGATGCTTCCAGAAGCACCCAGCCATATTAGCAAGTAAAAGAACAATTTTTTTTTTTTTTTTTTTTTTTGCATTGAATCCAAAGTCCTAGTGTTAGTGGCTCTTTACCTGAAGGCTATTTGACTAGTCACACATGCTTATGAACTGCAGAGAAAGAATCCAGGAGGCCTACTATAATCCTGATCTTAGGGACCAGACTGAGAGCTTCCATATGAAAATGATGGTGATAGTTGCAGTCAGGTCATTACTACTGTTGCACGTGCAGAGAGAAAGTTAAAGCATTAGCACCCACAAGGTACCTGGTCTTTGTGCTGCGTCCACTCATATAGGTCACTTGGGTTAATCCTCCTAATTGCTTTATGAATCAGGTATTGGGGCTTAGATGGATGAAAAGACCTGCCCACTAATCAGATGCTTCAAAGAGCTGAAGTTAACCCCAAGCTGTTGACTCTGGATCTCAGACACTGTATACTACTCAATTCTACCTTGTAATACTGAGCTTGAGATACCTAGCCATACCTCGATGGCTCAGAGATGGGCAAGGGCAAATGTTGCAGGATATTTTATTTCAATGTGATCCCTGAGATTATGAACTGTAAAAACCTGTCGTTGATCTCTTTGTGATCCCTGAGATGGAACTGTAAATCCCTTTTTCTTTTTTTTTTTTTTTTAAAGATTTATTTATTTATTATTATGTATACAGTGCTCTGCCTGCATGTACACCTGCAGGCCAGAAGAAGGCATCAGATCACGTTATAGATGGTTGTGAGCCGCCATGTGGTTGCTGGGAATTGAATTCATGACCTCTGGAAGAGCAGTCAGTGCTCTTAACTGCTGAAGCCATCTCTCCAGCCCTAATCCCTGTTTCTTGTGGTTGAGCCCTAACACACCTTTAGCCCAAGAACTTTCTGTTTATTGTAAACAGGTGATTCAGCTAGCCCTAGCACACACCTTTAATCCAAGAGCTTTCTGTACACAGGCTTTAATAAAGTTAACCCTACGTCAAGAGGCAGAGCAAGAAACCAGATGACAAGGATTAAAGAGTAGGAGGGACTTTGAGTTGAGGGACATTTAAGACAGTGTGTAGGAGTTGAAGGAATCTTTGGTGCTTTTAGCTCTTGGGCTTTACTCTTGGGATTTTAGCTCTGTAGCTCTTGAACTACTCAGCTCCTTGGCCTTTGGCTTTTTGGGTCTTGAGCTAGCAAGCCTCTGGCCTTGGGTTTCTTTGGCCTTTTCCTCCTGGGCTGTCAGCTGAGCTAGTGAGTCTTTTGGGTTTTCTCCATTGGGACATGAGCTGAGTAGGAAGGTCAGCTGGGTGCTTTCTCTGCCTCTCTGAGCTAGCAGGGTTTTCACCACAGCATCTGGCTCCTGAGTCCTTCCTGGTAAAACAGAGTGATCTGGGATCTTCAATTAAAACAACAGAGATGATTGTGCTGCACTCCGTCTGAACATCTTCTCGGGGACCGCTAGCTGCTTGACAGTCTTCTAAGGAAGGCTTGGATACCCTTCTCCAGGGACCAGAAATGCCTAGCAACTTATCCGCATCCCCCGCCCACCCTGCACCCCTTTCCTCACAATTAGAGAGGATGGAAAAGCTTCTAGGCGGGCAAATGCCAAGAAAGAGTGGAACTGCTCCTGACTGACACTACAGCAGCTCAGTCCCTCTGCTTCAAGATGTGATGACCAGGAGGTATCATCTGTGTCACGGCTCCAGGGTAAAAACTTCAGCTAAAACCACTGCTTTGCTTGGCTCCTAACTCGCCCTGCCCGACCCTTCCCCCTTCACTTTCGGATGGGTTTGCCTTGGAAATCTTCCAAGAAATCACTTAACACTAGAACCCCCTTCCTGAGAGTCGGGCTTTGCTTCTAGGGAGCCTCACTTAGGAGACAGACAGGCTTTATTAAGCGATACACAACAACGCGCCTTAAACCGTAATCAAAGTGACCTGAAGGAGGCCACAGCCCTGATATCTATTGGCTTTTAAACAGTAAAGGTTCCCTTTTTCCTTGCAATAGTCCCTTGTCTCGGCCGAAGTGCTTCAGGGTGAAAGCTAAAAACCATTTATATAAAATGCCCAAAATGGAGGTCTTCAGGAACACTTACTTCACTAAAGAAGCTTTGCGGCACAGTTTGTCCGCCCCCCGGTAGTAATTCACCAGCTGTGCCAGCCCAGGCTCATGACCTGCAAGGAGAGAAGAGGCTCAGAAGGAGAACAGAACAGGTGGAGAGTGACAATGCCAGCAGCAGTGTGCAGAACAGATGTGTCACACCACGCTTCCCTTTCTGTCATTTCAGGCTGCTTGTCAAACACGGAATACTTCATGTTTCTGTATCCCACAGTCCCTTTTCCTCTCAGTATCCTACTCTCAATACTGAAACATTAATACTGACGTGCAGGTCAGCTATGACGTGGCTTTTCTTGTTAGGAAGGCATTGGGTATTTTCTATTTCATTTCCGCTTGGTCGTCTGGGCTTAGCACACATAGGCTTGTAATCTGTTGAGCAAGGCTACCTGAATTTAGCCACACATCCATCCCCCACGCACTTTCTCCAAACATCAAAGTCGGCGGCAGAGTGTGGTACATCTGCCTCTCGAAGCTTCTAGAAGCCACTAAGAAGTGAAAGAAGGTAGTAGAAAGGCCATGGGACAGTATCAGAAGCCCTGAGAACAACGTTGCACTGTCCCACAAGGAAACATGTCAATAGCTCTTACTACAGCCGGAGGCTTGGAGTGTGGCTCAGTGGTACAGTGCATCCTCCCTCACATGAGGCCTTGGCTTCAGTCTCCAGCACCACACATGATTAAATAAAGATAAACAATGAGAAATACAACAAAGATACATTTTATGAAAAAAATTTAACTCCTAACAAAATGCTTTACATTTCTAGTAACAAAAAAAGTAAGAGTTTAAAGCGAGACTTTGAGTTGGGTGTCAAAGGCAACAACAGTTACTCCAACCATGGCATTCAACCAAACCAAAACCTTGAGACATTATCTGGTTTTCACAATCTCCCTGGGGAAGACAAGTCCAATTCACCATTGACCTGGTACCATCTCATTGGGCCTGGCCTTCCAGTGCCTGAACCCAACTCTGTCCTTTCTCCTTGGGGTTTACACACCCCACTTTAGCATTTTCCATAGAAATAAAACGTCTGCTGGCCATCTGCTCAATGTATGGGTCTTAGGGCTGGGGTCCCAACAGCTTTCTCTTCATCATCACACCAGCAGGGCCAACTCCCCCTGCCCCAGCCCGAGACGAGCCTTTTAGTGCGTCTTCAGTCCTAGGCTCTCACCATCTGCTACTGCTAAGTGCCAAGAAGGAGCCAGTAAGGCAGGAAGGGAAGTGACAGCACTTCCCTGTACTTTCAGGGAAGTTAGTTTTGTGGGATTTTCTTTGCTGAGCCCTTCCGGAGGAATCTGGCTAACACTAGGGCCTCAGTTTCCAAGCACATTTTCTATTCTGAGATTTCCCGAGGCGTCTAACTAACCACTCCATGGATTCACCAGGCTACAGTATAAACTTGTATAATGATGAAACGTTGTCCCTGAATTATTTCAGTAAGGTTAAGTCTTAACACACTCCATTCTGCAAGCCATCATACCTTGGTATGGCTGTCATGTCACCCAAATGCCCTAGGCAAGCCTGCCAAACAGCCAGTTAATTTCAAACGACCTGTTTTCAGTCTAGTCTCATCCATCTCTGACCACACCTATTTCTAAAAACCTGTCCCCTCTCCGGAACATGGGACATTACTCCGGGGTGTTCTCTAAGGTGGAGATGCCTCTTCTTCCATCTCTCTCCCCTTCTGTCCTTGGAATACAAACGACCATACCGCCTCCGACCCCCCCCCCCCCCCGTGAGTTTCTGTAAAAGAACCAGCTATCCAGAGAGAGGCAGGCCCTCCTCAGATGAGTGTGCGGTGAAGGGACCATGAGACCAGGCTCAAGTCGTTGGGATGCTAGTTGAACCCATCTGGACAACTTCTTGATTACGTCATTAAAAGGGAGTTGCTGTCCCTTCCTACGGGAGAGTATACGAATAAAGTGGTACCAAGCCAGCTTCCTCCACGTACATAAGGAGAGCAAAGGTCACCCAAGCTCGTGTAAAAACCATCCCTAGATGCACAGTTGTAAAACACACTTTTCGTGCAGCTAAAGGAAAGGTCTGAAACGGAACACCAACCCCTATCCCCACACCCAACCCGGCCCCAAGCTTCCCTAGAAGCTCTGGGGAATTCAAGGAGTTTTTCCTAAATTTCCCTGCCGGTTCATCTGGGCCTCCGGGTAGCATATGCCTCTAGGGTTTCAACAGCAACACCCCCTCCACGCCCACACCACACAGGGCGGAATCCTCGGTGGCGGAAAGCTGCAAGATGCCTGCAGCGGGCCCAGGCCCACATTCAAGGGTACAGGGCTAGGTCACTGTTAGCAGACAAGGCAACTGCACCCAGACTCGGTCCGAATCCAGCTATGGGTTTAGATTTTTCTGGACCAGTTTTAGATCTGCTAAGGCGAGCTCGCTCCTGAGGATGATTAATGACCTTAAAACACAAAAGCGCTGGCTCTCCGAGCCAGGCGCGCAGCAGCCACGAGAGAAAGGCTCACCCAGTCTCCCGAAGGGCAGCCGGTTCCTCTCGCCCAACATCAGATTGAACCTGGGATTGTCCCGCCGCAGCCTCTTCCAGTGGCCGGTGGCCAGCAGCAGCCGGGAAACCTCGGCGTAGACGCTGCTATTCTCGTCGCGCACCACGAAGGTGTACATGGCGAAAGGCAGCACGCCCAGCAGCCGCCACACGAGTCCAAAGAACGGCGGCCCCGCGTGGACGCTGCCCCAGCCCCAGCCCCAGCCCCAGCTCGGCTGTTCGCCCAGCTCCTGGGCCGCACCTCTGGATCCCCTCAGTGTCTGCCCTGGGCGCCCGCGCCACCACCGGAGTGGCGAGCGCCACCCGGACGCCGCGCCCACTGCCGGCGCCCCGCCCACGACCGTGATTCCGCGCGGCGCCCGGGGCAGGTCTGCCGGCAGCTGCGGCGGGAGCTCCCAAGATGGGCGGTCCCGGCCGCAGCTCAGTGAGGGGCCATTAGCGTAGGGCGCAGGTGTAGTCGCAGTGGTGGCGAACTGCGGTGGAGAGACCGAGGGAAATGATTCCAGCTGCGTCCGGGATTATAGCCCGCAAATATCCCTTTCCACAGCCTGCCGGGGTCTTCCACCTAGTTCAAAATCAGATTTAATGAATGAAAACAAAAGACGCAGGCGGGGAATGTAGCCATCACCGAGCCCTGGGTTCAATCTGGGTCCTGTAAAATCGGGCAAGCCTCTTCCCAGTACTAAGCTGGTAGAGCAAGAAAGTTCTGGTGTTCAAGGTCATCGTCAGCTATCTAGTGCATTCGAGGCCAGTTTGGGCTACATGAGGCCTGTCTCAAAATAAATAAAAACTAAAGTTCTAAGGTCCCCATCCCGCGTCCAAATGAAGCTTTGCTTCCCTTCCTTTCTGTTTGATGTTGCTTTCCGGGGGGTAGGGGTTGTCAAACGCTGTCATCTGCTGAGCCCCAGGGTGGTACAGTATAGAGGAGAGCTCCTTTGGACTCTGCCTGCGGGTCAGTTCCATATAGAACTTCTTACAGGTCCTGAAATTCTCGACAGCGTTGTGCCACTCTCCTCTGGACCTCAGCTTCTCCTTTCTGAGTGGTGGCAGATTTGTTCTTTAAAACGATTTTGGTCCCTTTGCCTGACAGCCTGAGGAAGCCAACTTTGGTACTATGAACATCTCTACACTCACGCATAGATGCCCTCAGCAGATCCAAGCTTCACATTTTTAATTCGCTTTCGGGATGGTGCGGGGGTGGGGGTGGGGAGGGCAGGGGGCGGGGGCGGGGGGGGAGCGAGGGGAGGGGGAAGAGTACCTTGGGGCTTCTTTCTTGATCTACAGAGTATATGGTGAAGACCCTGTCCTCCTCCCTCATCTCTGTCCATCTAGCATAGACGCACCCTGGCTTGCTTTAGTGCTGGAGATCAAACCCTGGGCTTTGTGCATGCCAAGCAAACACTCTACCCGTTGGCGCACCCCCAGCCCAACACTACATCTCTTGGGTTTGTTCATCTTGACTTTTATACATCACTCTTTTTCTTAGTGATAAAACTCATCTTTCCTCCTCGGGCACCATTTTCCGAAGGGCTAATGAGACTAACACCGAGGGGAACGAATTATCAGGTCTGCGCCAATGGGGGTCACTCTTGTCCCTTTTGTCACAGTGAGTGGGGACACAGAAAAATAACGCAAGCCTGCCCGATCTGATTCTGAGCTGTGGAAAATCGTTAACTTTTTCAGCAGCCATTACTCAGAGGCAAGCTGTGGGGGCAACTTGTCATCTTGCGGGGGCGGGGGGGAGTGGGGGGGGGAGGACACTCTGTCTGAGACTTAGACTTCCCAACCCCCATGGAATTAGTCCTGGCAACATGGACACATATGTTCATGCTGATATCTGTAAGTGGCATGCTTCACGCCTAATCTGGATCTTTGGAATGTAGGCATGTCTTCTCCTTCTGAGGCTAACCCAGCCCCTCTTCTTTCTTATTCCCTGGCAGGGGATGGCGTGAGTGTGTTTTGGTCTGTCATGTGTTCCTACCATGGTGTGCTGCCTTGCAGCAGGCCCAGGGGTGGCAGAGCCAATCAGTCGCAGCCCCAAACTGAGCTTCAGAATAACCCATTCTCTTTATGAGTTTATGTCTTGGGTTTTTGTTGTGGTGGTAGAAAGGTGGCCAGCTGTTAAGCCTGTCAATCTGCCACCAGCTAAAGTCATCTGGGAAGAGGAAACCTCAAGAGAGAAAATGCCTCCATCAGATTGTTCTGTGGGCAAGTCTGTGGGGACATTTTTCTTGGTTTACAATTGATAGGGGATGTCCCAGCCCACTGTGGGTGGTGCCAGCCCTGGGCAGAGGGTCCTGTGTTGTCCTAAATGCAAACGCAGCAAGCCGGGAGAAGCAAGCCAGGAAGCAGTGAGCTCTAATCCTGTTCCTACCTCCAGGTTCCTGGCCTGCCCTTCCTCATGTGTAATGGGCATGTGTCGTCAAATGAACCCTTTCCTCTCTATCCTCCCTTTGGTCAGAAATGTTATCATAATAACAGACGGCAAACTAGGGCATATGTGGATGGTACGTGCTTTAAATCTGTCTTCCGTGTCCAGGTCACTCTTTTGAGCTCTGGCTGTTGCCCCATCGAGGCACCTGGCCCCTTAGTAGTAACAACTTGAAATTGTTCAGCAGAGAAAAGACCCTTGAAGGGGAAAATAGTCCTGTGTGTAGCAGACAATCCCTAGAACAGACTTTTTCTGAGTCAGGGTTCTAATATTGTCCTATTGCTGAGTAAGAGACCCCACGACCGCCGCAGCTCTTACAAAGGAAAGCATTTAAGTGGGGCTGGCTTACAGTTTCAGAGGTTTAGTCCACTAACGTCATGGCAGGAAGCATGGCAGCGTGCAGGCAGACACAGTGCAGGAGAGGGCGCTGGGAGTTGTACATCCAGATCAGCAGGCTACAGAAAGAAAGAGTGACACTGGGCCTGGCTTGAGTAGTTGAAACCCCAGAGCCCACTCGCAGTGACATACGTCCTCCAACAAGGCCACACCTACTCCAACAAGGCCACACCCACTCCAACAAGGCCACACCCACTCCAACAAGGCCATACCTCCCAAGCCCTGTCGAGTAGAACATAAAGGCCAAGCATGCAAATCTGTGAGCCTATTCAAACCACCACAGACTTCTTTCAGTAACGTGCCAGAGGAGAGATAAAACTGGGAAACTGCCGTTGTATGGAGTACCCAGGAACACACCACACCCAGAAGGAGGAGCCAGTAGCCTTGGTCCCTCCAAAAATACCCACAAGGCCAGAACTCAGCATAGAGGAGGGCTTTGAGCTGCGAAACCAGGATCTAGGCTTCAGAACAACACCATTTGCAAGTCACCGGGACAGTGTCATAAAAATGACGGCACTTGGAGCTACTTTCATTTGGGCTTGTGACTTTGCACCGACAACATCACAGAAAGCCAAAGGCTCTGGGATGGGGGGGGGGGGGGGGGGGGGGGGCGGGGCAGTCAGGCCTGAACCAGAATCCCAGTTTTAGAAATGATTCCTTGTACCTCAAGACAAGAGTGTGGCTGGCTGGTGTTGACAGTTGTGCGCCGGGGGCGTGTAAAATGCGCAGCACATGCTTGGCACATCATAAACTCTCCATAAATAAAAAGCGATCACATGGACAGGGTAAAGTTTACATAAGGACTAAAAAAAATATTTTGGTTAGGAAGAAAGTGGAGTCTATAGAGCTACGCCCTCCTGTTGATAAGAATGGGCACATTCGTTCCCTGTTCAAGGTAAATTATCTCCAGACACGTAGCCTGCAAAGTAATGCCCACAGACAAACGCGTATGCTTACTACTACAGGGAAGTGCTGATGTTCCTATCTGACCACAGGCTATTGTGTTTACTGATAATGTATATGTCTGTTACTTTTCTGTTGCTGTGGTAAAACACTCTGGCTGGTCAGGCTATAAATTTAAATAATTAATTAATTGGCTAATTAATTAATTAATTAAAATACTCTGACCCAAGCAACTTACAGAAGAAGAATTTATCTTGGCTTGTGTTCTCTGAGGCATGAGAGTGCATCATGGTGAGAGGCAATGCAGGAGGCAGCAGGCAGCAGGCAGGCATTGTGGAGAGATCAGGTCTACAACCTACCTGTGAAAGGAACTAGAAATAAGAAGCCATGTAAAACTGCTCAGCAATTCACCTTCTTTCTGACTTGCGAGAATCTGGGACACGATTTGTTTATGGTACCACAAAGGGCAACATTTTTTAGACCTGCAGTTGAGCCCTGTTGTTGTGACGGGGTTGGTTGAGATGAGCTGTCTTCCCAGGTACTCGCTCTGTTCTTATCTCTGACACAAAGCAGAGGCCTTGCCACAAGGCCATGCATAAGTTATGTTGCTGCTTGTTCCTGATACTATCGATGACGTCAGGGGCAGAGTCAGTTAACAGATGCGAGGAGATCCTCTGGTCTGGAAGAGTTTGCAAACATTAGGTGGGTTTCCGTGACTGAGAAACCACCTGTGTTTCTCAAGGTAGAGTCAAACTGATGGTCTCATTTGCATGGAGAGTGGAGACAGTCTCCCACTAAGGTAAGGAAAAGTCCATATTTTCTAGACTCTTACCCATTCTCTGTGGATGGCTATGCTTAGGACGGCCAGTTTAAAAAAAAAAAATGGATTATAGAAAATTTCCCATTTATATGTAATGACATTCTTCTTGTCAAATTCTTTGTTATATGGATTGGTTTGTTTTATAATACATTTTAATGTATTACAATATTTCATGAATAGTTCATGCTAAAAATATAATGTGGGTTATCCACTTTAAAAATGAGAATACTAGAGTTTCTAAAGTGAAAAAAAATTTTTTAGCATGGTGCTAGATATAATCACCTCTCTCTTTGGATCATTAAGGAGGTTCATCAATATTCTGCATGCCCTATCTCCACATCTGTGAGTGGTCCACACTGTCGCCCTGTAGCTGTGCAAAAAGCAAGGCTCTCAAAGGAACAGGCTACACAGGCATGCCTGTCAGCCCACCCTAACAAAATCAAAATGGCTTAAAACAAAACAAAAGACAAAAAAAATGTGTGTGTAGAGACTAAGGCTTTGCCTGAATCTCAGAGTTGATGCAATGGCCTCAGGAGTTGCTCTCAGTTTTCAGACCCCTGGCTGCACTTTCAAAATGGCTCTGAGCACGTTCATGAGGACTGGGGCCAGGAACAAACCGATTCATCATGCCCTCCCTGAATCACCCTATTCTACAGAGTCCCTACTCTTCAGGAAAAGCTGACAGGGGAGGAAGGGAAATGGGGGGCAGGAAGAAGCCAGATGGGATGTGGTCTCAGGTCTGGTCTGCCATGGTCTGACCTGGAGCATATAGCCACGCAGCACAAACTATATGGTAGACGTTCCTCTCCCAGAGGCAAAGGGACTGGCCATCTGTGTACTTCCTCATGAAGCCACTGGTCACTCCCAAAGGAAAGCAGCCCATTCATCAGATCCATTCCCTGGAAAGCCGGAGATAGATGATGACCTCAGTAGCCAGCATCATACAACTAAGTCATGAGCCAGTGATGGGATGCGAGGGGCTGCGCAGCATCTTGGACCACGCTTCCAGGACTCAGTCTATGGTCTGGTGGATGTACGCTTTCTGTGCAACCCAGAGGCACCGCTGCTTTTCATTCATTGTTCTTTAAATTCTCCCATCCTTCACACACCCCTCCTACTTTTACATCACATGGGACTTTACACTTATATTTAAACCTGGACTCCAGTTATAGAGGAAGGCATGCAACATTTGTTTGCACTCCCCCAGGCTGTTTTATTTCTGTTCTTGATCTGCAGTTCCTTCCATTTCCCTGCAAATGGTATTATTTTATTCTTCTTTACAGAGGAATAAAACTCAATTATGTAGTGGAGAGAGGGAGAGAGAGAGAGAGAGAGAGAGAGAGAGAGAGAGAGAGAGAGAGAGAAAGAGAGAGAACCTTGGCGCATTAGAGACGGAGAACAACATTTGGATGTCAATTCTTCCTTCCACCTTCTATTGAGACAAGGTCACTCTTACTATTTCTGCTTCCCAGCCTGTCCCAGGCTTTCTGGTGATGCTCCTGTTCCTTTGCAAAGCTCCTGCCATCTCCCAGGAATGCTGGTTTTATAGATGCTTTTCCTGTGGGTACCAGGTCTGAAACTCAGTAGCCAGGCTTGTGTGGCAAGAGCTTTTGCCCACAGAACCATCTTGCTGGCCCTCCAATGTATGTTTTTGGCAGTTTTGTCAAAAAAAATTGGGTGGCTGCAGCTCTGAGAGTTTCCTGTATCTATTATTCTATAGCATTGGTCCTCGTGTCTGTTTCTGTGCTGAGGTCATGCTGTTTTCCTTACCATGGCTCTGTGGTATAGTTTGAGGTTAGGTCTTATGATAACTCCAGCATTGCTCTTTCTCCTTAGAATTGCTTCCGTTGTTTGGGGCCTTTGGTGCTTCCATGTTATCTTTCTGACTGCCTTTTCTAATTCTGTGTGATTGTGATTTTGATGGGGACTGTATTGATTCTGTAGGTTGTAGGTTGGATAGCCGTTTTACAACACTGATTCTTCCAACTCAGGGACATGGAGTGTTTCCATCTTCTGCTGTATTCTTCAATTTCTTCTCCTCTTCATCCTTCTCTCTCTCTCTCTCTCTCTCTCTCTCTCTCTCTCTCTCTCTCTCTCTCTCTCTGTGTGTGTGTGTGTGTGTGTGTGTGTGTGTGTGTGTATGGGTAGGTAGGTGTCCTACTTGGAGAAGAGTGTATCAGACCCCCTTAATCCATGGTTAAAAATGATTGTGAGCTGCCTGATGCGGTTGCTGGGAACTGAACTTAGGCCCTCAGGAAGGGCAAGAAATGCTCTTAACAACTGAGCCATCTGTCTCACCTTGAGTCTTCCTCTTCTCCTCTTCACTTGGGGGAATAGTTTGAATGAGGGACTAAGACTGAACAAGTTATAGAGTCCCAGCATTGGGATTGCTATTTGCTGTTTCTTTTTTTTTTTTTTTTTTTTTGGTTTTTCGTTTTTCGAGACAGGGTTTCTCTGTGTAGCCTTGGCCATCCTGGACTCACTTTGTAGACCGGGCTGGCCTTGAACTCACAGCGATCCGCCTGCCTCTGCCTCCCGAGTGCTGGGATTAAAGGCGTGCGCCACCACGCCCGGCTCTATTTGCTGTTTCTTAAACGGTGTCTGTCTTGTGGTTTATGAGCCCATTCTCCATTCTGCTGTCTTCTTCTAACCCTGTTTTCTTGTGCCTTTGTATTTTGTCATATGTTTCTGCTAAGCTACAACCTACTGTATTCATAAGGTCTTTAGTATAAACCTTATGCAGCCCTTTAATGTTTTATAGATTTTCCCTTTATAGATGTAAAACTAGGTGAACAGTGAATCAAGAGAAACTGTTTGACATGTCAACAATAACGGTGTCATAATGTCTGTTCACAGACTCATGAAGATGGATTCTTTCCTCTGGGATGACTTTGGCCCTCCAATACAGAACAGGGCCATAGAACAAATCATTACACCAATGACTGTCCAGCTGTGTCATCTGCTCATCTCAGTGGAGACCAAAGATGTTCAGCATAAAGCTCTTGCCTCCTTGCAGAAGGTGGCAGAACAACTGGCCAACGCCAGTGAGGAGTTTGTGCATGCTGCCAGCAGGTAATGTCTCCTCCATGGGACGTAAGCCCTTTATCCTGACAGATTGGCAGATGGTGGAACAGAGAAGTAGGAATGATTATAGTTGTTAATGCTTTGGGGCCTGGTGGATGCAGCTCAGTTGATAGAGTACTTGCTAGCATATAGGAAGTTCTGGGTTTCATCTCCAGCACTGCATATACACCTATGACCGCAGAATTTAGGAGGTTGAGCATGGAGGGTCAGAAATGGAAGGTTTTCCTTGGCTATTGCCTTAGTCACCATTCTGTCACTGTGAAAAGACACCATGAACAAGGCAACTTTTTTTTTCCGAGACAGTATCTCTCTGTGTAGCCTTGGCTGTCCTGGACTCGCTTTGTAGACCAGGCCGGCCTTGAACTCACAGCAATTCATCTGCCTCTGCTTCCCAAGTGCTGGCATTAAAGGCCTGCACCACCATGCCTGGCAAACAAGGCAATTTTTACAAAGAAATCATTTCATTGGGGCTGCCTTACAGTTTCAGAGGTTTAGTCCATTATCATCAAGGCAGGGAGGATGGCAGCATGCAGGCAGACATGGTGCAGGAGAAGAATCTGAGAGTTCTGTTTTTTTATCCATAGGCAGAGAGAGAGAGAGAGAGAGAGAGAGAGAGAGAGAGAGAGAGACTAGGTTTGGAATGGGCTTTTTGAAACCTCAAAGCCCACCCCCAGTGACACACTTCCTCCAAGAAGGCCACACCTCCTAATCCTTCTAATTCTTTCTAATAGTGTCACTTTCTAATGATTAAGCTTTCAAATACATGAGCCTATGGGGGCCATTCTTATCCAAACCACCACAGCTTCATAGACTTTTTGAATTCAGATTGAGTTACATTAGACCCCGTCTCAAGAAATAAATGCTTTCTGAAAAAAGGCATAGGAAAAATAAATAAGTATAAGAATTAATGTAGACTGTTTTAGTTTACTTCTTTGTTGCTATAATAAAACATTAGCCAATGGCACCTTGGAGGGGGGAAAGGTTGATTTTGCTGAACGAGTTAAAGTTTATCATCAAGGGAGGAACTTGGAAGCAGGAGCCATGGCTTGCTCGACACTGTCTATTGGTTGCTCCCTTGCCTTGCTCAGCTACACTTCTTAGATTGGCCAGGCCCACCTGCCCATGAGTGGCACCACACACAGTACACTGGGCCCAGCCATATCACTTATCAATAAAGACAATGTCCCCAAAGATATGACTATAGGCCAATCTGATCAAAACAATTCTTCATCCAGGTCCCTCCTCCCAGGTGTGTCAAGTTGACAACCAAGATTAGCCATCACAGCTATGGAGTTGGGGCAGGGCCTAAGCATCATGTGACTCTAGCTAGGTAAAAAGAAATATATAGAGAGAAATAATGTAAAATGTTCACTATAAATTGTGTATAAGGGCTGGAGAGAGGACTTGCTGCTCAGCCATAAACCCAAACCCATGTAATAACATTCGCGCACATGCACATAAAATAAATTATGTAGGAATTTGATAACAGTGATTTTGTACCAATGTACTACTTTTTTGTAGATTCTGAATTTCTGACATTGCGTTTCTTAATCACAGAAAGTACAGTAAGTTCTGAAAGAAGCTAAATGTTTGTGTTCACAGCCGTGTAAATGCATTCGCTGAACTGCCTGTTCCCAGTAATATAAATTATTTATACAGCGACTCATCCATGCTCATGACCGCGGGAATGGGTCCAACCCTTCTTATCCTAGCAGAGCTGTAGTAATTCACATTTAAACTTGAGTTTGTCTCCACCAACTTTTGCAGCAGCTCCCAGGGCTGTTGGCCAAATGGAGGCACAATCAGCAGAGCCCACTAAGTGTTATGCTGGCAAGTGCCTGCCTTCCGCTGCTGGGCAAGCTCCCAGGGGGCAAGAACCTGCTACCTCAGCTGCTGCCCGTCAGTGTGAGAAGAGGCCAGCATAGGATGTGTTTCCTCTTACTTAGAAATATATCTTTAAGATTTATATATCTGTTATTTGTACGGTAAGTATTCTGCCCACATGTGTGCCTGCAGGCCGGAAGAGGGCATCAGATCTCATTACAGACGATTGTGAGCCACCATGTGGTTGTTGGAAATTGAACTCAGGACTTTGGAAGAGCAATCAGTGCTCTTAACCTCCAGCCCCTAGAAATATATCTTATGATGAACATTTAGGAAACGTGAATGAACAGAAGAAAGAAAAAAATATTATCCAGAAACCTGCAGCCTAAAGACAGCCACTCTGAGTATGTGAGAATATGTTCATTCCAGATATTTGTCTTTCTCTCTCTGCTTGTCCCCCTCCACCATTCTACTTCTCCCTTTTAAAAACTTGTATAAAAATCTCTCTGGAGAGGGCTGGAGAGATGGACCAACAGTTAAGAGTGAGTTCTGCTCTCGTAGAAGACAAAGTTTGGTTCCCAGCATCCATGTCAAGTGGTTCAAGGCCACCTGTAACTGTAGTTCCGGGGATCCAACACCTTAGCCTCCACAGGCACCTGCACTCGCTTGCACATATACACAAATATACATAAAACAAATCTTTAAGTAATATCTTTAAGATGATTGGAAAAAGAAATACACATAGATAACAAAATTGCATTTTATTGACCCATAAAGAAATTGTCACATTTCTATGAAAATGGAAGTTACTAGTAATCATTATGTAAAGAGGAATAAGACAGACTCAGGAAGACAAACAGCATGTTTTCTCTCATATACAAATTTAGATCTAAAAGTGTGTGTGTGTGTGTGTGTGAGAGAGAGAGAGAGAGAGAGAGAGAGAGAACTAGAAAGGACAGCATGAAGAGGAGGAAGAAAGAAAAAGAAGCTAATGAACATAATATATATATATATATATACACACACATATAAAACTTTTAATTTACCTATCCTAGCAGATACTTTACTGCGATTTTAACTTTAATGTCCATGAAATAATACCAAAAACCATTTTTATTTCATTTAAAGAATTAAAACTTGTTACTTTTAAAATTACATGTGAGGTTTTCTGCATGTGAGTGCCAGTGCTCACAGAAGACCGAAAAGGGTGACACAGATCCCCCGGAGATGGCGTTACAGGCAGTTAAGAGCTGTCTGACATGATGCTGAGAAATGAGCTTGAGCTTGCATTCTCTGTAAGCATGGTATGCACAAGTCTTACCTGGTGAGAGCTCTCTCCAATCCCTTAAGGGTTTATTTTTTAATTATGTATATCTGTGTTGGGGTATGTGCACTTGAGTGCAGTTGCCCATAGAGCCCAGAAGAGGGTGCCAGAGCCCCCTGGAGCTGGAGTTACAGGTTGTGTGTGGCTGGGAACCAAACTTGGGACCTCTTCCCGAGCAGCTGAGCCGTGGCTTTAGCCCCTCATCTGCTTACATATCCCAGCTGTACATCTTCCCTTCTGTGTTTGCTTACTTGCCAGGCTGTTTGGTTTATCCAATATCTTTGCAAATTTCCTCTTAATCTGTACCTTTACTCCTTATGCATTTAACAATGTCTTTTATAAACCAGAATTCTTCTGATGAACCAACTTCACAATAATCTTTTGTCTTTTTTTGGTGTTGTACCTAAAATTGTTTTTGCCTAACTGATGACCACAAAACTTTCATCAGAGGTGGTAGTGCACACCTTTGGTCCTGGCTCTAAGGAGGCAGAAGCAGAGGATCTCTGTGAGTTGGAGGCCAGCCTGGTCTACATTTTGAGCTCCAGGACAGGCAAAACAAAAACAAAAACAAAACCCAAATTTCTCTTGTGTTTCCTCCCAGGAATTTTGCGGTTTCACATGCTCGCATTCTGATCTCGAATCTATTTTGAGTGCACATGCTAATGTGATGAGAGATGTAGGTGTTTTCACTTTTTAAATATGGACTCCCTTAAATGTGAAAGGAGAATCATTCTTTCTCGACCAAGTTGCTTCGGTACCTTTGTCAAAATCAATAGATTACATGCATGGGTCTCTGGAGCTTCTATTCCAAGTGTCTGCATTAACACAGACAGCTGCCAGCCTTCAACATTGTGGCTTTACAGCAAGTCTTACATCTCATCCTGTAAGCCCTCCACACTTTTCCCCCTCTCTTTTAGAGATGTTTAATAGAGAGTCTTTGCTTGCCCTTGTGAACTTGAGAATGTGCTGAGTAATTTCCACTTGGGAAAAAAGGTCAGGGGTCACATCACCTCAGTAGATCAAAGCTGGGACAAACACCATCTATTCCAATCTAAGAACTGGAAATTCAAACACACACACACACAGAGAAGTGTGCACACCAATGCATAGGAAACACCAAGTGCTGGAACACTTGGCTGTTTATGTGCAAAAGTAAATGTGGGACTGTATTAAGAAAAAAAATCATCTGGTGTGGTGGTGCATGCCTTTAATCCCAGCACTCGGGAGGCAGAGGCAGGTGGATCACTGTGAGTTCGAGGCCAGCCTGGTCTACAAAATGAGTCCAGGACAGCCAAGGCTATAGAGAGAAACCCTGTCTCGAAAAACCAAAAAAAAAAAAAAAAAAAAAAAAAAAAAAAAAAGAAGAAGAATAAAGAAAAAGAATAAAAAAAGAAAAAAAAATCAACCAAAAGTCTAATTCTTTAGCTTATCAATGATCTACGAAAAAGAAAAACCAACCAACAAGCACCACCAGCAAAACAGAGGGACCTGAGTCTTTGAGATCTTGGTTTACAGATTTCTAGATATAAAACTGGAAGCATGTACATAAAAGGACAAAATAAACTTCTCTTCAGAGAACTCTATTAAACAGAGAAAGAAGAGCAGCCGGAGACGGGGAAATACTTTTTAATGAAGGTGTTATTCAGGTTGTTAGCCATCATCCTCTGCAAGCACGTCAGACTTACTGGAATTACAGAATCACATCTCCCTTTACACTTAAATCATGTGCAATATAAAATAAACACGTTTACCCAAATGGACATTTGCTGGAGCACATAGCCTGGTACACATTACAAAAGCATACAAGTGATTACTTTACAGACATATCCACAGATACAGTCACAGCTTGTCACTACTATTATTTGTCTTGTTGACTTCTGGATTGTTGCAAACATTTTAAAATTTTTGTACTTTTATGATCACTACGCATATTGCTACCATGCAATCTTTTGCTCAGGAAGGTAAAAAGAGATGCTTTTGAATAATTAAAATGTAATCACCAGGGGCTGGAGAAATGGATCAGTGGTTAAGAGCACTGACTGCTCTTCCAGAGGATCCGGGTTCAATTCCCAGCATCCACATGGCAGCTCACAAATGTCTGTAACTTCAAGATTTGAAATCCTCACACAGACATGCATGCAAGCAAAACACAGCTGCACATTAAATAGAAAATAAATTATAAAAAATATATAATCACCAACACCCATTTTCCCATTAATAAGAAATAGCGGCTGGTAAGATGGCTCAGCAGGCAGAAGCACGTGTGACTAAGCTTGATGTTATGGTTAGATTCCTATTGCTGTGATGAAACACCGTAACTAAAGCAACTTGGGGGAGGGGACAATTTATTTGGCTTAAATGATACAGACCATCATTAGGAAAAGCCAAGGCTTTTCTCTCATTTCCAATTAGGACATAGTATATTGCAACAACTTTAGAAAATATCCTCTCACGGTTAAATATACACCTGCTATTACTAGGCATTAGTCCAAGAGAAATGGAATCCTGTGTCCACACAAAGACCAAGGCAAGAATATCCAATATTCTTTCTTTTTAGTTTTGTCCTCCCGCCCCACCCCCACCCCCAGTCATGTGAATTCAACTTAGAACCTGACACCACTAGGCAAATGCTGCATGACTAAGTCACATCACCAGCCTTTTCATTTCAGGTTGTTTTGTTGTCGTTTTGTTATTGTTGTTGTTTTGAGACAGACTTTTTCTATGTAGCTCTGGATATCCTGGAATTTGCTTTGTAGACCAGGCTGGCCTTGAGCTCATGGAGAGCCACCTGCCTCTGCCTCTCTGTAGCTGGAATTAAAGGCATTGTGCCACCACATTTGGCCTTATTTCAAGTTTTGAAACAAGTTCTCAGTAAGTTGTCCAGACTGGCCTCAAACTCACTATGTGGCCCACACATGCCTTGAACTTTGATCCTCCTGCCTCTGCCTCCCATATAGCTGGAATTATAGGTGTGTACCACCGTGCCAAGCACAGTGACTTTATATTACTTCTAATAGTTAAGATAGAGTTCCCTCAGGTTTCTTACTGGCCACTCTGGAGGCCAGAAGATGCTAGAATCAATTGTACTCAGGCTGTTGAGAAGAAAGAGACCCGAGGCTTAGAATGGTCTACCCAGATGTCTGTCATTAACCTGTTTAACCTAACAGTGTTAAGTTTGCAAACGTTGAGAAATGTAATGAGGTGGCAACGCTAATTCACAAGCTAAGACACCCGAAGAAAAGATCAAGAAGAGATTTTTTTTTTTAACTCAACGTTGTCTTGGGGAGAAGTCTATGGCTATGTGCACAGTTGTTAACCTTCACTTTAGTGGCCACCCGGTGCTCTGTCCCTTCTGTGTACCCTTGCTTCCTCAGAGTTCTTTGGTTCTAGTATCACATTAGAAGTGCAATGTGTCCATCCAGGCTGGCAGGGGACTCTGAGGAGGAGTGGCTTAGGGAAGAAATGAAGCCAGTGGCTGAGTCTCTGACCCTCTCCGGGAGGAACATCCTGCTGGTAACGCAGAAGCTCCATCTGCAGCCCGAGCATCGTCGCCACTGGGAGGAGCTAGTGGCCACCGCTCAGCAGATCCTGGTGGACACCACGAAGGTGAGCGCCCCCCCCCCCCCCCCCCCGCCGAGCTGCCTGGCTGCTTGGTCACTGCTGGAGAGCACGCATGGGCGCGTAGTTCCCACAGCAACTCGCTACATGGCTTAATTGTGAAACCTGACGGGGGGGCGGGGCTTGTCGGAATCCCAGACACAGATTCGTTATCAATTTAATCCAGGCTTAGCTGGAAGCTGTAATCGGAACCGGTTTGATCCCTCGGTTTCCAAATAATCTGTTTTGTTTTGTTTTTATCCAGACCCACATTTCTTGTTAACATACAATTTAAATTTATTTTGGATATTTTGTTGTTGTTGTTGTTTTTAATTTTATGTGAGTTTTTATGTATTTGCCTGAATGTCTATGCACCACATCTGTAAAATGCCAGAGTAGGCCAGAAGGGGGCATAAGATTCTCCCCTTGTGGATGCTGGGAATCCAACCCAAGTCCTGTGCTCTTAACCGCTGATCTGTATCTCAAGCCCCAGGCACAACTTTTAGATTTGGGTACTGCTCTTGGTTCAAACACATACTCATGAAAGATTTTTGCCCCTGTTCGTTGTATAACTTCTGTAGTGTGATTTATTGATGAGTATTTTCTTTCACAGGCCTTGTTAAAGAGTAGTTGCCATGGGGTTGGGAGGGCTAGAGGCTTGGGCACTGGATGGTGGTGAATGAAAGGGAGAGAAAGGCTTTGTTTGCTTTTTTGGCTTGGCCAGTCTCAGGGTTAAGGAGTGGGGTGGACCTGGCTGGGAGAGGCGGAGTCAGGCGAGAAGAGCTGTCTCTGAGAAGCTTCCAGAACACCCTGCAGCCCATCATACGTATCTAAATAATAATCCGTTCTTGAACAGTCCGTGTTAGACCCTACATTAAATATGGAGTGAAGGCAGAGAAATTATGTGAATTCAGACCTCTGCTTTGCAAAGAAATGCACACACCCGCAAACCTCCAAGACAGGAGAGTGGGTTCTCAGCTCCAGCCACCCAGACTGGTGCCTCTATTTGGCTACATTCGGGATATCTGAAAATATGTCTCCTAGGCTTAAGCTACATGGCTCCAAAAAATGTTCAGTCATCTTCAAGTCTCTTTCCTGTGATGACCCCATCAGGTCTTGATCCTTGATGACGCTGCAATGGTGAGGAAGACTGTGCCAGCGGCCTGTTGGTGTCTGACATGCCTGGATGCCCTGGAGACTGGGGAGGACGCCACCTCGCTGCGCGCTTCACTCGCTGATCTGGCGGCTGCCCTGCTGCGACTGGGCGGCCTGACGGCGCGCTGGGCCCGGGATGAGCGCCTGGGCCGAGCTCGCCACCGGCTAGGGTGCTGCGTCCCCGAGCTGCTAGCGGCCACCCGAGGCCACCTCCGGCACCCGGGCGATCCACAGCTGGTGGCCTCGCGGCGCCGCGTCTTCGCTCTGACCAGGCAGAGCCTCAGAGAGCTGTTGGATGGGTTACAGCCTGGCGTAGTTGCAGGGCCAAGCGCGCGCTCTCAGAATGGCGCTTTGGCGCGTCGTCTGTGGAAGCTGCGACAGGTCCTGGAGGAGTCCCGGCACACCCACCTGCGTTGTGGGCTGCTGGATGCACCACTAGCTGCCGTGGTGTGGGACTGCCTGCGCCTAGCCGCCTGTTCCACGCCACGGGAAAGGATGCACCTGGTGTCTCGCTGCCGCCAACTGCTGCACCTCCGACCCAGGGTGCACCTGCCTCCCCAGACCAGACCAGAAACGGAATGTGAGGCTCTGTGGGCCGCGACTGATGCGCTCTTTCGGGGAGTCCGCGCTGGGTTACTCAGTCAGATTCTGGACACGTTCACAGACACTCAAAGTCCTCTCCAGAGGCTGGTCCAGGCCGCCTTGGAGACTTCCATCATCAGGTCCCGGTGTGACAGCGAAGCCTTGACAGAAACGCTCCAGCTTCGTCTTGATGCCTTCCACAACCAAGCCAAGCAGATGATTCGAGTGGCACACTTGGTTTGGGTCTGCTGCCCAGAGCAGCAAACTGGCAGAGACGTGGAGGCAGCAGTGGCAGGTCTTTGGAGGCTTATGGTCAAAGCGAAAGAACTCTTTTCACAAAGTCCCCAAACGCGTGGCCTAGACTTGAGCCCTGTCACCCTTCAGGCCCTGCTTGAGGCCTGGGCCAGGGAATCCGAACACCTTTTGGCGTGCTTTGATGCCGTTCTCAATATTCCTGAATTCCTGAGTTTGTCCATTCAGGAAATGACTAAACACTTGGACTTGTACACAAGAGCTCCGAGGAGCGGAGCGTCTAGAGAATTTTCCAGGTCTGTGGCATTCTTACGCGGAAGAGCCACACACATAGTGCAGGTGATGAGCAGATATGTGCGTCAAGACTCAGATCCTATTTTCCGGAACGGGATGAGAGTCGTGGTCCAGCAGCTGGCACAGTCTTCCTTGGCCTTGGGTGCAGCCGCTGAAGGCAGCAGAGATGGAGACAACGCCCTAGACACAGATGCCTTTTTAACTATGGCAAAACATCTCATCTATTCAGCTCAGCGGGTCCATGAGGGGCTGGATGGGGCCAACCACCCAGACATCCTCAGCCCGCTTCGAGCCCAAGTCCAAAGGTCTGACATCACCAAAGGATGGTCTTATTTCATTCTCCCCAACCCCCAGCATCCCATAGCTCCTGAAATGAACTATCAGCAGGTACCTGGGTTAGGAGAAAGTGGTCCAAACCCCTCTTTCCTACCAATAGAACAACTTTCCTACACAACGGTCCCTGACACGTACATACAGGGGTGGGGAGCTCCACTCCTTGCTGACAGCAAAGTCATCACTCCTTTGGAGAACCAGGATCACCAGGCATCACCATGCATCAACATGTCAGAGCAGGATTCTACTGTGGATGGAATCCAAGAGACAAAGTCTGGGGAAGAACGTTTGGGGCCAGGGAAGATGACAAAACTACAAGAATCCCCAACACCGGCACCTTCGATTAGAGATCCAGCCCAGGAGAAAGTCCATGGTGCAAATACTAGAAACAGCAGACTTCTGGGAGTGGCTTTTCAGCAATCTGGGAGGACCAGGGAAGCCGGGCAGGGGTTGGGAGCCAGAGCTGGTGATTGGTACTTTCTGTGTCAGCAACTATTTTGCCATAACCTGATGGCTGAATTACCAGGGAGCATGGCAGCATTTGCAGAGCTTCAGCAGGATTTGGCCTCATTGGTTAAAGTAGCAGCTAAAAGTGGCCCTGGAAATTTGGATGAGAAGAGCCCGGCAGTGCTTTTAGAGCTCCAAGATAGATTGGAAAAGACAGAGCTCCATGCTAAACAGCTGTTGGACCAAGTTCTGTGCTCCAATGGTCTCCGAGCCCTCACACTGAGGGAAGAGAATATTGATAATGGGTGTCTTCTATGGGCAGCAGCTGTCCAAGACCTGATGCAGTGTATGGAGAGACTGAGCAGGAAACAGGGCCTATTCCTACTGCCCCTGCGACAGGCAGTGAAGAACCAGCAGGGGTTGCGGGAAGGGTTAGATCAGGCAGCACATGTTTCTCAAAGGCTACAAGAGGCTGCTGGGCTGTCTGTTGTTCTGTGTGGGGATGAGCAAGTAAAGGGTGAGGTGTCTTTTCTGTGTGGGGAAGTTCATGTTCTCACAGATGCCTTGCTGGACGTGGCACACATCTTGGTCTCCTCTCCCAAGCCATGCCCCAGCCTCTCTACTCGTTTTGAGCTTCTCTGCTTAGAGCTCAGCCTTCAAGCCAAGGCCCTGACTGACTACATGAGCAGCATCAACTCGGCCTATGAGCATGCGTTCCAAGAAGCTGTTGGCAAGAGCTCCCAGACCAGGCTGGAAAGCATGCTGTCTGCTATCCAGGCTGTGCAGGGACTCATAGCAGAAGGTCATGAGGCTGGACCCTTCCGGGGAGACCTTCTTGTGTCTCTAGAGAACATCCTCAGGCTTACCAAGGAGGTGGCCAAGAAGGTCCCTGTGCCCCAGGAGGAACAGGAGCTGCACATGCTGGGCTGGCTTCAGCGGGAATGGGCAGCTAAGGTCCACCATACAGTGACTCAGCTCCAGGCCAGGGAAGGTGGTCACACGGAGGCTTGGAGAGTCCTGGTCCAATGCCTGAAGCCCAGGGAGGAGCCAGCAAAGGCCCTAGAAGAGGATCCTGTCCAGCCCCAGCCCCACCGTAAAGATGGTGCAGCAGGAACCACTTCTGAAGACAGTGTGGATTCTCAGGGTACTGTTCCCAAAGGTACACCAGAAAGCTCAGTGGAGACCTGTGCTGATGAGGTAGCCACCACCAGGACCACCCCAGCAGACAGGAGCACGGTAGGCTACTTGGCATCTTGCATCTACCTCCAACTGGATCTGTTTACTAGTAACTGAAGACCCCAGCACATTCCAGGGACTTGATGCCCATGTGTATAACTCACACAGGGCAGGCAGCATGAGCAGCCTATGAAAGCTTAAGCTTGGGGATCAGACACCCTGGCCCACAACTCCCTCCACCACGCCCTTACCAAAACCACAGAGAAGTCTCAGCACCATTTCAACTCCAGCGTTCTAGTCCTAGAGAGGGACAATGACGTGTCCATGTGTGGCTGACCTTAGGTACTCTGTAGGGTCTTCTTTTCCTCACCTTTTATCCCCCCTGCCTCACCCCCTATCATCATAGATTGGAGAGAAAGAAAGATATAGGGGAAAGAGAAAGAGATCCTTGAATCTAATTTCTTCTTGTTTCTTCTTTGCTTGCAGCTCGTCTTTGCTACTTTGTGGGTTCTTCTTTTTCCCACCCTTTGTGCCCCGATTTCACCCCAGCACTAGATAAGAGAGAAAGAGAGAGGGAGAGAGAGAGAGAGAGAGAGAGAGAGAGATCTGAATCTAATTTCTATCTTCTTGGTTTTTTTTTTTTTGAGAATGACTACTAGCAAACCTCATCCAACCCCCCTGAATGACCAACAACCATCAAATGTTACTGGGGAATCCAGCATTTATATACCTCTCTGAAAAGTTCCCAAAATTCCAAGCATCACACAATCACAGAAACTACCTGCCGCTGGCAGAACCACGCCTCTGCTAGAGCACTACACAAATCACAGTCAGCTGCTGCAGACAGTCTGAAGCAGGCTCATATCCCCACACCTGGGATCAAAACACAAACATATTCTTAAAATATTTCTGTGTTTTTTTAAAAAAGCCAAAATTCCAGAATTGTCACTATATCCACACAAAAATATTTCCTGACCTTTAGCATCTAATCTGTGCCTGTGCTTTTCCTTGGCTTTTGTGGAGTTTTTCCTCATTACTTTAACTGAACTTTGCTATGCCTGGCAGTACTCAGTACTGTGTACTCGGGCTGTGTATCCACTTTGACCTGTGCAGCTGTCACCTCCCTGCTCAAGTGACAAGAATACAACTAAAATCACTGTAGCAGGGGAGAAGGGGGCTAATGAGAAAGAGGATAGGCCTGTTGCGCCCCTCCCCTACACACCTGCTTCCTTCTAGGACATTAAGGATCTGAAAGATTTGGTTTACTTCTACTGACCATAACCAAAGTCATGGGAAAAGGTACAGCTTAGCAGGGCTATAGTAGTTTCCATGTAGATACACTTCATCCAGTGTTTACTGCTCTAGAGGAGGTGGGACTTGAAAGAGTGGAGCCTAAAACTGAGGCAGACTAAAGTCTCACGCGATTGCCAACAATTCATATTCCAAGGGTTAAGAAAGGTCACATGAGCAAAGTTCTCATGAGTTCAGAATGAATTCTATCACAAGAACAAGCTGCACATGGCAAAGACATGTTTTTCCATAGAGGCATACAAACAGATAACAGTAGCCAGTTGTAATGAATAATCCAAAGTAAACTCGTATCCACTGAGGACAAGAAAGTGCATTCCAAGAACAATTCTGTGTTTTTGAAGACGCCAAGGTCACAAGACTTGGGGTTTTCTCACAAGCACTGAGAATTCTCCTTGAATGACTTCATTCTTGAGCCGTGTTACAACAATCCAGGATTTGATAGAAGAGCTGCCTCGTACTGTATATCCTCCTGGTGACCTATGTACGGCTGTGCAGAATCTTCCAAAGCTCTATAGGGCTTTTCCCAAGAGAAGACTGATCACACCACACCATGTCTTTACCCCTGCCCTTATTAGACTTTCTTTTCTTCTCATCAAAATGTCATTTCCACAAAAGGAGAACCTGTGACCAAAATACAGGACCCAATTACAGGTCCTGTCTCAAAAAACAAAGTAGGCAGCTCCTGGGGAACACCGGCCTCCACATGTGTGTGAACACCGTTTTACACACACACACACACACACACACACACACACACACACGCAATTAACATCCTCACTGCAGTTGTTCTAAACCTCTAACCAGTGTCTTCTTTCAGCACCAGAGTGGCAGCCCCTCTCTGCCTCCTGCTCAGATGGATCAGCCTGAGCCAGAGGATGGCAGGACAGACAGTGAGAACAGAATCGCCCAGATCACACAAGAGATGGCCAACGAGGTGCTCCTGATGGCTCAGAGCTTGAGGAAGAGAGGGCGAGTCCTGGTACTTGGTCTTGAGCAGGTCACGGGGGATGGGTGATTGGGCAGCACTCGGGAAAACGGTGCCTTGACATCCCTACACAGCATTGGACACACTCAAGATTCAATAAGTACCCCAGCTCTGTAAAATTTACCTCACCCCTTTCTTCCCCTCTTTTTGGCTTGGCTACTACAATTTTATCAATTATATCAGGAAAGAAAATTTTGCCAAATCTGGAATGTAGTAAAATCAAGGAGTTACTCATCCCCCAGAATAATGAGTTCAGACTGTTCTACCTTTTTAGATTATTTAAACTTTTTTGGGGGGGACACTGTCTCAGTACATAACCCTGGCAGGCCTTTAACTCAGTAGCCTTCTGCCTTAGCCCCAGTGTTGAGATTACAGATCCATGTCTAATATATCTTGCTGCTTTTTAAAAACCCTAGAGAGGGCTGGGGCCTCCTGAAAGCTGGCCCACTGTGGCTGGCGCAGCCTGGAGGGGAGAGCCTATTTCCCACTAGCCTCTAGAGGCTGACTTCCACTCTGAGTCTCCCCACACTGTGCACTCACTCCTCTTCTTGGTTAGACTGAGGCAAATATTGTTTTCTATCAGCACACCAATATAGAAAAAATATAAAGGAACTCCCATTTGCTTTGTGTATAGACTGAAAGGAAGACACAAAATGGCAGGTAGAAAACTTCCACTGTGGATCTACTGGGTACCGATGGCTCCAAAACCCAAGACTGAGCCACAAGAGGCCTGGGATTCTCTACTGGGGGCAGACAGAGGGTCCAGGAGAAAAGGAAAGGGCACTCCATGATGATATGACTATAGGGACAAACCCAGAGCCTCCCTCACACCAAGACTCAAGCCCTTGAGGGTCCCTCCTCCCAGCTCCCAAAACCAGTGAACATCTGGCTGAAACCAATGATCTCCAAAGTCACCAAAGTAGATATGGCTTTCCAGAATGTATTTTCAAATCAGGTATTCTGATTTAAATAGAACTCGGGTATCTGCGGTGGTGTGTGGCTATGGACCTAGCAATTCACAGACTCGGCACCCCTTGTGTTCCTGGAAAGAAGTACATTTTTTTTTTTTAAAGAAGTGCATTCTAAGAGTGAAGCTTGTTTCTGGTAGGAAGTGGATATACGCATTCTCCTCTGAGTCCCCCCGATCCCATATCCTGATCTTAATGCCAACCCGGCTTTTTAAAGTATTGTGCTTTTAAGTAAAACAGAAAAAAGACAAAAATGTCTTGTCAGGACTGGGGTCATTTGGAAGAGTCCTTGCCTAGTGTGCACAAGGTCCTGGGACTGAAACCCAAGCACCACACAAACCAAGTGCAGTGGTGTGTGCCTGTAATGCCAGCACTCAGGAATCCAAAGCCACCCTCAGCTACCATACACACATACACTCACAGCAAGCCTGGGACACACAGCCTACGAAGCTAGGTTGCGGGGCATCCGAAGCCCTCCACAAGGGCGGGGATTGTTCCTTCATCAATCAGGTTCTTTCTAACCCAAGAGGAAACCCTGAGAGTTGGCTCAGGAGATGGTGGTTTGAGCTAAAATGAAGTACGTTGAGCCAAAAATGTTTGGGGCGAGCATTAAAATGTGTCCCTGATGTCTCAGGGGGAGTCTGTGCAGGCAGGAAATTTGTGTTTCCCTCCTTCTAATGTTTTCACTTCTGATGTAGACAAAGGATCAGCTCATTGCCTCTGCCAGAAAAATCTCAGCTTCTGGAAAAAACCTTACCAGGCTCATTTGCACCATTGCGAAGAACTGCATAGACGAGAGATGCTCCCAGGAGCTTCTGTGTATGGTGGAGCGGATCCAAACCATGAGCAGCCAGCTCAGCATCATCTCCAGGTAGGAGGCAGCATGGGGGGAAAAGACTAAGTTTTTATGAGGCCCAGTGGGGATAGAAATCACTTGAATATGTTTAATGATTTATGCTCCTAGTGTTTACTAGTGCCCCTCCCCATTCAGAACTCTGGCCCTTACTCCAGTGGGCACTGCTATGCTCACAACACTTCAGGGGTAGCTAGCCTTCTCCACACGTGACTGACATAATTTCTTCATAACCATGTTTGGATTTTGTGAATCAGCCCTCTGTTTTTATATTAATCACATGCCTTTTAAAACATGGTGCACAGTGACATTTTGGACATGCAATGACAGCATAGCCATCTTAGTTTGTGAAAGTATACTCTGTGATACTTACACAAAGACAAAAATCACCTGACGCCACAGTTCTCAGATAGATCCTTGTCACTGATTCCTGGCTACATCAATAGGCAGTTATTGGGCTGGGCATGGGGGCACATGCCTGCAATCTCAGCACTTGTGGGCAGAGATAGGAGGATCATGAGTTCAAGTCTATCTCAGGCTACAACACAAGACTGTATCCCAATAGACAAACAACAACAGTGAGTGAAAACAGAAAAAAAAAAAAAAACCACCAGCAGGGAGCCTGTGCTATGGTCAGTCCATTTATAAACTGGAGTGGCAGTGCACACCCACAATTCCAGCATTTAAGAGGTAGAGGCACAAGTTCAAGGCCATCCTTGGCTACATTATGAGTCTGAGGTCAGGTTGGGCTATATGAAACTCTGTCTCACAACACTGCCCCACACGAGATTAAGCCACTTAGTGTCCCTCAATTCTGGAGTTGAGTGATCCTTATTGATCACCTCCCCAGGCCAGCTTTTCTGTTGATATAAATTACACAACCCCATAATAAAATTATAATTGCTTTAGTTCAACCTGAGTGCATCAGAACCTGCAGTGGCACACTGACCAATAACAAACACCCAGTGCTAACAGTCTTATATATGGAAAGGCGTGATCGGTGCAACTACTGTCGATTGTGAGTGAAAGGTCTCAAGTATGGTAGAGGACACCGAGACAGGCAAGGTTCCTTGAGGCTGCAAGAGTTATTTAATGCTATGGACAGACAGAGAGACAGCCTCCTATCTGAAGAGAGGAATCTGAGCCCAAACAGCAGGAAGTGGGAGTCTCTTCTTATATCTTCTGAAAGCGAGGGAGGTCTTACAGCATCTGGCAGCCAACCTGGTTCCCAGGCAGAGGCAGGAGAGGATGTGTGGTACCAATATACCCCTCTCTCTAGTGAGAGATCCCAGACCCCAGCACCAGAAGTCTTAACAAAGGACGCACACATCTGCTAGATTCTTTCATTACATTCTCATAGGTGAAAAATAAAATTAACACTGCTCAAGCCAATGTGCAATATTTTTACTTATTTGTTTCTTTTTTAGTGTATTTACACACACATGTCCATGCCAGGAAACACATGCGGAAGTCGGAGAACAACTTGTAGGATGGCTCAGGGGTTAAGAGGTGGCTGCTCTTCCAGACGCTCTAGCTGTGATTCCCAGCACCCACATGGTGACTCACAAGTATAACTCCAGTTCCAGGTGACTGGCACCTTCTTTTGACCTTCACTGACACAGGGTACACATGTGGCATATGTGTACACATGCTGACAAATCCCTATACATTTTAAAAATAATGTAAGACTTGTCAACTGCTCTCCAGGAAATATTTCAGATGCACAGTCATCTCAAGATTAGCTCCTGATATTTTCTTTCTATTTAAGACATGGACATAAAAATGACCACCACAAACAAAGTAGTTTTATACTCAAAATGAACCCCCCCTAGACACAAGAGGCATGGTACCAAGCAGGGAGGGACACACACACACACACACACACACACACACACACACACACACACTCACCTGTGTCAAATGGTAGAAGGTTCTAGGGGGAAACAGGCAAAAGTGTTCACCAAGGGTCTCATGGGAATGAATCATAAGTCCAAATGAGCAGGCAAAGTAAGTGTTGGGTTGACTATTTTGAATATGGAAGGTGCATTTGCTCTTCTGGGAATTGGTGTGACCTAGAAAAGGCGGTCACTCCAGTGTCAGGCAAGTCCTGAACACAGCTCTGTACAGAATTTATTCTCTTTCATGTTTTGATGGCAGTTGAAATCCATTCTGTCACCTCTCTTCAGTTCTATTAGCAATATACTCTTTTTTGTTTTTGCTATAGTTGCTGTATGACTCCTATTTTCTTGGCATTAAAATAAGGTTTTTATTTAAAAACACTAAATTAAGCCCTTGGAATAGTCTTCTTCTGAACCAATGGGGAGATAGCTCAGTTGGGAAGGTGCTTGCCGCACGTGTGCATGGGAAGCACCCATCTAAGAACTAGGTGTTGTGGTACGTACTTTTAATCCCAGGTGAAGGAGGTAGAGACGAGCTTCTCCAGGGCTTGTGGCTCTGGCCAGACCTGTAAGCTCCAGGCTCAGCGGGAGATGCTGTCTCAAAAAAGAAAGAAAGAAAGAAGAAAGGGGAAAAGGCAATTGAGGAAAACACTGTGCATTAGTCTCTGGCACACAAAGCAGCTCAGCTTTCAGTACTTATTGTGAATGCCTCCTAACCTGGGGTAAAGACTTTTTTCTTTCCGACCACTCCCAGTGTAAAGGCCTCCCTTGAGAGAAGCAAGTCCTCTGAAGAGCTCCTTGTGGACAATGCACAGCAGCTCCTCCAGGCTGTCTCCAAGACCGTGAGGGCTGCAGAAGCAGCCTGTCTTCGGGTGAGTGCCACAAGGATCTGCCAAGTGGTGGGCTGTCACAAGGATACCCTCTTAGCTATTCAACTTGGTCCCTTCCCTAAACAAGTCCCTTTCCTTCCTGTTTTAATTGCATGATTTCTATTAACCTGGCTTTAATTTTACCACTTCTTCAGCCATATGCCATCTGCAGATGAGCCTACCACAGTATTCTGTACACCTTTTGCTATGTTTCCTTCTGTTTCCAGTATTTCCCTTTATTTGTTTAGTTAGCTGAATAAAGTTTTTGGTTTTGAGGTAAGTTATTGATAGCACGTGATGGCTTCAAAGCCAGTGTGTAGCTAGCTCAGTCTGACCTTTAACTCATGATTTTTGCCTCAGCCTCCCAAGGGCTGAGATTATAAGTATACATGACCATGCTTGGATCTGTTTACTTTTTTTCCTCTTTTGTAAGATTTACCATTTACCTGTGCATTTTACCCACATTTCAATTAAGTCATGAAGATATTAATAATAGTTTTTTGGTTTTTTTTTTACTTTCATTTCAGATAACATAGCTAAGATCTGACTGGTTGACCTGGGGGATTTGGCTTTTGTCTTGTTTCTTGACAATGAATTGGGAGTGTTTTGTTTGTATGTCTCATAACTTTCCCTTGGGAACCTGACATTACATGTAGATTTCTAGGTGCCAAGTAAATCATATTTACATATATTTATGTTTTCCAGGCACCTAATGTGGGAGGTGAGACAGTCTTGTCAGGCATTGACATGAGCTGGGGTTGTACTGTTGCAGTCACTGTGATGGCATCAGGCTTGCTAGCCGTAACTTGTTTAGTTTACTGTCCTTTGCTTGGTGGCTGAAGGCTTTTTATCATTAAAAAGACAGGTGTGGCAGTGACTCATGCCTATGTGACAGGGGTTGCTCCCTTCCGCAAAGCCTGTATCTCAGATGTTCTCAGGGACCTACCCTAACCCGAGCCTTTTCAGGAGCGTGAGGGAGGTCTTAGGAGACTGAGCGCACATGGGCCTTTCTTGTGGATGGGTGCTGGACTCACACTCACCTACATTTACTCTACTACTGCGCTCTGTCCATGCCCTGTAGGGCTCTTATTCACAGACCTCTTACTCACTTACACGGCTGTCCTGTCTTCCTCGCCTGCTGTGTATCATGTAAACCAGGGCTAGTCCCATCTCTCCTCAGAGATGTCTGTTTTCCAATACATCTGAGGCTGGAAAACTTCAAACTCAGCTCTCCAATCAACTTTTTAAAAAAGCATAATTTTGTGTATTGCCTGACTTTGTCTTGTTGGGGTGAAAACAACACTTTTTCTGGCTTCCTAAACCTTAAAATGACAGTGGCAAATGGACACTGTTTGCATGCCTAAAAGAATACCTCCCCTGGGTGTAATACTAGGTGGAGTGAGATTTTTTGGTTTCCTCAAGAAACACAAATATTATAAGAATAGGTTTCTGTTTTAATCCCAGGTGTGGATATGGGGCTGCTCTAGACTGTCCACAGCAGCTGACTATGATCTGCCTCGTGCTCTGGCAGGGGCCTGATTTGCCAGCTGCAGATAGTTTCTCTAAGTTTGTGATGTCTGGGGTTCTGGGGACTCTTCAAGGGGTATGTAATGCTAGGGCCCCGAGTTGGGACGGGGGTCGGGGTGGGGCTGTTGGTTGTTGCTGGTTGATTGCTGTTGACCGAGGTTTGTCAAGCGGTGACGTTTCCTCTGTTCTTTGTGTGCAAGACACAAACAGAAGAAGAATTCGGATACGGAGGGAAAAATTATTTTTAATGCATGTGGGCATTTTGGCCTGCGCATGTCTGTGTACCACATGTATGCCTGGTGCCCAAGAAGCCAGAAGAGAAGACTAGATCCCCTGGGACAGGACTCAGAGGTGTCTGTGAGTTGCTACATGGGCGCTGGGTCCTCAAGAAGAGCAGCCAATGTTCTTAACTGCTGAGAGACCTTAAAAGAATTGGTTATGTCTTCAGAGCATTCGCCGGGATAAATACAAAGACCTTTGTCCTACTTTTCATCTCCTGGCAGGGTGGGTGGTGTCCAGTTGCCTTCAAACATAGTAGTTACATGGTGTAAAATGAGAGCTATGATACCAGAAAGGCAGCCTCAACACTCTAGGAGGAACTCCAGGAAAGCAAGCTCCAACCCGGTGACCCCAGAAGCGTGTGGCAGTGTCCCCAGTATTGAACTTGAGTGTCCTTTCACTCCTGCAGGGTTTAAGATGGCCCTCCTCAGACCCAGAGGAGCTGGAGGTTGCTGCCTTCTGCACACAGTGGAAGAGGAAACTACTGCAACACCGACTTCAAGAAGTTACCAATGTAGACTGTGATGAGCTGGGCTTACGAAAAACAAGCACGAGGAGCCTCCCAGCATTGGCGCCGCTGGAGCACGACCTTTGAAAGCTGAGGAACACCCGTCAAGTCGGCGTGCAGTGGCCGGGACGTTGCAGCGTGTGTAGCATGCCCCATGGGCTGGATCTGAAATACAGGTATGTGTGGCCAGGGTCTGCGCTTTACAGAGCTTCCCTGACAGCATTCCTGGCTAAGGAGGTGGGCACTGATGGAAATCTAACAGGGAATGCTCCTGTCTGTGTGCGGTACAGACAGAGGGATTTTTTAAAAAGAGCAGCAGACTGAAAATGAATGTGAAGATGCTTTGAAGAGGACCACGCCCCTTTGTTGGTTGCATGTTTCTTGCTTGTCCTGCCAATCTTTTCGCCGTTATGCTCATTCTGTTTTTTAAGCTACTTTATTAATTCACATATCATATCATTCGTACATTTAAAGTGTATGCCTTGATGGTTTTGAATGCTCACAGGGTTATGCGAGCATCAGCACAGTCAGTGCTGAAGTAGTTTAGTCATCCCCAGGGAAAGCGCTCTTGTGGCCTTCTCCCCTCTCCCTAGCCGGTAGCTGCTAATTACATTCTGTGTTTTTAAAATAGGTTTGCCTAGACTAGACACTTCCTATAAAAAGGATAATGAAGTAGTTGTGTGTGTGTGCATGTGTGCACGCGTGTGCATGTGCGTGCATGTGTGTCTGTGTCTGGATGCCTTATACTGCTTAGCATAGCTTTGGAAAGTACGTATGTACTGGTACTCTATTTCTTCCTGCCTAATACTTTCAACAGTATGGACATTCCACACCTTACTTATCTATTCACCAATGGCTACACATTTGGGTTCTTCCCAGTTTTGACAATTCTGAATAAAACTGCTATGAACATAAGTTATTGAGCTTATTGGAATGATGCTGTAGACAATACTTCCACATTATTCTTTTTATCTAGTCAAATACATATTTATGTCACATATTTCAGCTCCTATATAATTTGTGCCCTGGTTTTCTCCCATATTAGTATGGCTAGTGGTTCATTAATTTTATTAAACTTCTCAAACAACCCTATTTTGGTTTCTTATATTTTCTTGTATTGTTTTTATTTCCTACCTTACTTGTGGCCATTTAAGGCAGAAACAAGCCCTGTTACTTCATTTGACCAGAGCAGAAAGTTCTGTTGGGTGGCTTAAAGCGTAGGTGACGTGAGTGCAGAGCTGAGGCTGAGCAAAGCAGAACGCCTGAAGAACGTTCTTACAGAAAGGAGGAACCAGACTAAGATCAAATAGTGGAAGACTGAACAGACTCATTACTCTAACATAAAAACAATAAAGATGACAACATGGCTCCCAAAAACCGATACAGGCTGCTGCCATGCTCTTGGCTGCCTGCCAGAATTACACAGAGAGGGACACAGAGAAACCAAGCTAGAATTGGGTGTGAAGCTTCCTGCTAGCTAGAATTCATGATGCCTGACGGTGCTAAGCACGCTGTGAGAGAAGAAAAGCCATCAACAATCACACCCACCTGAAGATCCCATGTGCTTCAGCACTGATCACTAGCGAGGTTTCCCTACTGGTACAAAAGCGACACAAATGTCCAGGGAGTTACCAATCATTTCCAGAGTGGGTTTGAGAACTAACTGTCCCACAAGACAGAATATCAGCCTGGTTTGTAGAACTGGTCAAAACCTTCTGTTTAAGCGGGTCACAACTCCTACAAGGAATCTACTACTGATGTTTTGCCAACATGTCATTAAATTACCTTATAAATATTTGTGTTTACACTCACAGACTTGTACAGTTCTTAAGCCTTGGTTGGAGACAACTATTTCAGCAGTGGGCAATGGTCAGAGTAGGAACAAAGATTTGCTGCAGAGCAATGTAACGCTGCCTCCTTTCTTTGGGAGGCCTGGCATGATCTCTTTCACAAACTCCTGCATGTGCACATGCCTCCTCTTAAAATGCTGGAATTAAGAGTAAAGCAGCACACTTCCAGATGCACACTGTTAGGAAAACTTTTCATCTAAATTCAGATAATAAAAATAACAGGACAAAAACATTACAGAAACTTGCAACAGTGCCACTGCTGAGAATGCTACTTTGAAAGCTTACTAGTAAATTAAAAACATAATGAAACAAAAACAACAACCAAAAAAGAAAAAAAACCCAAAACACCCACAGTCTTGCCTTTTTCCAAGTTACTTGTTAGCTCTTAATGTTATAGTTGATCAGCTGAGCAAAGTATACCCTTGGCTGTGTTCTCTCAATAAATTAACAATTTAGCTAGCTCAGTAAATTGGTGTATATAAACCTCAAGTCCAATAGTGTGAGCAGGACTTCTTCAAAATTTGACATACAATTTGGGGGAATGATAACATTGAAAACTTCAAACAAAGCATCATCCTGAGTGGACACAACCTGGACTTCAGCCCAAATATCTGGTGTTTGTGGATCTGATAGCAAACTGACTGCCAAGTCTGGCCACCTTGCCCCTTGTGACAGAGCCCTTATGCACAGGGCTGCCAGACACCCTGGTCTCATGCAAACACTGATGCCCTGTGTAATCCTGAACCTTGCATCTTTGCTGAGCCCCCTTCTGAGTGAAGTGTCTGGGGCAGCCCACATAGCATAAGCAATGTAAAGATGTTTTACATTTTGGCAAGTTAATATACAAACGACTATTTCCTGTCATTTTTATAAGGAAATATTATACTGTTTCTTGACAAGAATTCTCCTCTTTTAACTTCCCCCCTAAGTGCCTGGAGGAAAAACTGTAAAATCAAGGTAGGTGACAGACAACCTCTTACCTGAAATGAATGGGGGAATCACATTCTCCTATGTGCTGACTTAAAAAGCGTATAAAGTGTGTAAGTGTGTCACTGACGGCTGGCCCAGACATGGTGGCAATGGGGGTCTAGGAAAAGCAAGTTATCATTTCAAAGTTCAGCTTCTGTATGCTTATTTATTTACAACAAACTATGAATTAACCCCGATAAGACATTAACAAAATGCAAACTTCACTATTCCTTCCAACCTGAACATCCTTATGAGGATACTTAAATTCACAGTGAAGGGCTGTGAAGTGTGGCTCGGTGGCAGTTCTTGTTTGGCATGCTGAGACTCCAGGTTCTGGCTCCAGCACTGAAAAAAGACCAAAAAAAAAAAAAAAAAATTATATAAAATCAATAGTGAGCCAGAAGTGTGAGGACTGAGTTTGTTTGTTTGTTTGTTTGTTCTTTCTTTTTTTTCTTTTAAGAGCTGGTATTTTCAATGCACTAGTAGTGTATATTCATTTTTTTTTCTTACACATTTTACAGTTAAAACATGAACAACTCATGAATAACTACTGTGGTCACATGCTCACCTGAGTCAGTTATCTTTGTTGTTTCTAAGAACCAATGACTTTTATACTGAATAGATGTCCACTCTACCCTCACGCTATTTCAGCGAACATACATCATGGCCCAGCAGCAAAGCGATCAGCTTCCAAGAATATCCATCCTGGAGAGAGTGGTCAGGTCAGATCATTATGACAAACTTCAAATCAATATACCTCTAAGGTAGAAAAGTTCTGTGTTTCTTACACACTAATATTTAAAACTTGCTTACCTGGGGGATTAATATTCTCTGAAACAACTTCTCAGGGAATTTTCTTCTTACGATTTCAGTGCGCACCTAAAGCTTTGCAAAATTGGTAAACCACACAAGTCATGCCTGGTTATCCTGGGACAACTTTGCCTAACTTAATAACCCTCATAGGAATGTAGGGATTGTGTCTGTGATGAACAGAAGGCAAATTCATATTTACAAAAACAGTTCCCTCCCCACCTCAGACCTCTGAACAGACAAGATTATTTACACCTTACAGAAAGAAACTGAACATTGAGATCCAGTTTAGAAATCAATCAAAACTAGGATGTGAATTCATCACCTTTAAGCTCTGAGTCCTTCAGAAGTTCTCTGTTCTTCCAGTCCTGTTAACCATTCAGTTTAAACAAGACATAGCTACTCGACTGTTCTCCCACTTTTAAAATAAATACGACTAGCAGGAGCACTAAGGTCTCAAGTCCCAGGGAAAGTTAAAAGCCAAAAACCTAAGCCCACAGCACAGCACAATGCACCTTTCACTGTAGCCCAGGTCTGGGGTTTGAAGGACGGACAGAGCGGGAAACAGGGAGGTGCCATACAGAAATGGGGTCATTTACCCAAGAGTGTGAAACCATTTCAACATTTGGTTTGTTTTCAAAGTTCAGAATAAAGTCCTAACCAGGATATAGGAAAACAGTTGACAAATCTAAATTCTTATGATCTGCTGCTGTTCTAAATTTATGACCTGGTCTATGGATCTACTCTACTCAACAGCAAATTAAATAGGTATGAATTCCGAGACTCAGTGTGAAGGTCCAAGTGGCTTCACAACAGATGCAGTCTTTTCAAACACAAGATGTTTCTGTTATCTGTAAATGTGTAGCTTTCTCTGTCAAGGCCACACTTCCTAAATGTCCCCAAACAGCGGTTCCAACTGGGGAGCAACTGTTCAAATATCTAAGCCTGCAGGAAAGCTCCCTTTAAATCACCACGCCAACCCCCCCCCCCCCCACTTAAAGAAGAGCTTACTTACTGGGAAAAGTAGTTATGTCTTATACTTTTATGAGGAAATAAGAAAGGAGGATTAAACAATTCTATGTTGACAGGCTCTAAACAATATACCCTAAGCTAGTATCTCAACCCCGCCCCCCAATTACATAAACTAAAAGCATGATTTTAAACACAAAACACTTTCATATAAACTGTGCTGTCAGACTTGAGACCAAAATAAAGTTTGTTTGTAAACAGCCTTTAGGACACTAGCTAATAGATATCCAAGAACGCTTGTGGTGGTTTGAATAAGAATGGCCTTTGCGGGCTCACACATTTGAATGTTTAGTCATCACAGTGGCATTATTTGAGAAGAATTAGGAGGACTAAGAGGCGTGGCCTTGTTGGAGGAGGAGTGTCACTAGGGACAGGCTTTGAGGCTTCAAGAGCCCATGCCAAACCCATTTTCTCTCCCTGGGCCTGTGGATGGGGTGTATCTGTCAGCCATAGCTGCAAAGCCTTGAGTGCTGCCATGCTCCCACCCTGCTGATAATGGGCTGAACCTTGAAATTGTAAGCAAGCTCCTAACTAAATGTTTTATCTTTAAGAGTACCTTGGTCATGGTGTGTTTTCACAGCAATAAACAGTGACCAAGACAAGGAAATAAGTAAAGAAATATTCCATCATTGGAATTAATAATTTTTAAACTCTTTTAAATTACTCATCTAATTTCCTTTTCAGAAATTTAAAAAGAAAGCTTCCACTAAGAGTTTCACGTGTAATAAGCCTAATTATCTTTGTGTATATTTAGAAGCATTATTAATTCAGCAATAGGATTGAATGCATGAGTGGAACTAAAACTTTGATAATGTTTGATTCACTGAAATTTAGCTATTATTGACTAAAAAACTGTGATAAACGAGAAAATTGTACTACTTTGGGATACATTTTTCTGTATATTTTATCTATTTTATTGACTTTTCAGTTAACAGTAAAATTCATTTGGACAATAAGTCAGAAAATAGTTTCTATGGTGACTTTTAAACAGTATCCTTTACTCTACCCTGTTATCCAGAGTCATTTTAGGCAACAAATAGAAACAAAAGCATTTATTGTGAAGTGTGAAAATTGCTTCTGTGAGAGCTCTCTCTAGCCAAGGACTGGCCTTGTTACCTGCTCTGTCTCATAACAAATTCTCCTTTTCAATGATTTAACTGGAGCCACCCAGCAAATACTGCCATACACCAGCAGTCCAAGAGAGCACAACACTGTGACTCTGAGTTACATCATAAAACACAGGTACCATTACCTATACACTGCAATGAATATACAAGAATGCATACATGTTACTTTTCATAAAATACAATTTCTAGTCAGTTCAGAGTTCAAAACTATGAGGACATTAAATAAAACACAGGTGACCCCTGTTATAGAACCAGCCATGAGATCTAAAAGGTTCTTTATTGGTACCATATACAGTGGAATAAACCTGCCATCTCAGCAGGGGGTTTGCTATGCAAGAAAAAATAGACTCTAGACATTTAAAACATTATCAGCATAATAACGACTACAAGCTCACTTGAAAACTCTGTTAAAAATGGCCACAGTCATGAGCACAATTATTGCAGTTACATCATTTGAAAGAGATTAAAAATTATGCTGCTAAAGACAAAACATTGAAATACATAAACATCACAATGATACAGCAGTAAACTCATTAACTATTTAATATGAAAAATTAATTTTAAAAGTTCTGTTAGAGAACATGGAAATTTTTTACTGTAGCAAAACATCTTATTTATATTCCTTCAGCTTCTGTGATAGAGTGTACAATAAAATACTTTTAAAAGATAAACATTCAAGTGCTTCATGTACAGACACAGTACTGCCAATGCTAATCAAGTGGTGCCCTTAGACGCGGGCTGAGCTAGTGACGGCTCTAAATGCCTTCACCTTCCATCTTACTTAGCAGTTGGCGTTACACACTAATCAGTTTTGTGCTGGAAGAGAGGATCCTAGTTAAAATACTGATTCTCAAAAGTAGCGTATATAATATTGCTTGAAACTAAACAACCATATAAAAGTGGTAACTGTTACCCTAAACAATGATTATGAAAGACAACTGGCATATACTCAGGCTGAGTGTTGTGTTCATGATGGTTCACTTTTAACAGTAAAAGTACTTTTACTAAAGCTAATATGATATGTATTCCTATACTACAGTCTCTTGAAGTTACAAAAATATTATATAAAATACCACAGACTTTAGAGGATATAAGTTCATGTGGTTCTGATACTAGCAGCTGAAAAATGTTTATAATTTAAAAAATAAACTATAGAGGTAAACCAGTTACAAAACAGCAGAGGACTGTGACAGTCAGCGTGAGAACAGCTTAACTACACAACAGCTAACAAAATGGTGACGCAGTTGGATCAAATGTCTTAAAAACCTCTTTCAGAGATTTGTCATCGGCTTCTGTACTGGGATCCTCATCTGGGGTTGGGCTTGCCTGTCCTGGCTCTCTTGCCTGCCTTGGATCACCGTATGGAGGTCTAATTAAGCCTGTTAGGGCCTGAATGGGAAGACTGTGCACAGCAGGGACCGGAACCTTATCAGCACTCCTGAGAATGTCCGCCTGCATGTCGGCTGGCCCAGTGACAGGGACCTTCACATCTGCAGTAGGTTGCTGTGGTGGGATCACTTCTTCAGGGGAAGGTTCGTTTTTATCACTACTTTTCAAGCCACCTTTCTTCTGGTTCTCTGCATTTTCTCCCGAAGAAATGGTGGATAGCTCTGATGCAGACACTGACCCCTTGTCTCTAGGATCATACAAACTGATGCCACTAAGAACAGAACTGGAAGTTCCCAGTGGGAGGCCATCAGAGGAAGAGAGTTTGGGGGCATATGGAGGAAGAGTCACAGGGCCAGCATTAATAGGTACTGCTGTTGAGGGCTGTGACAAAGCAGGGTTTGATTTAGCTAAGGGTGGGGCATTCTTTGATGCATGTGAGTCCTTCAAAGCCACTTGATGAGACTCTGTATTGGACAGTCTGTGAAGCCGAGGATCAAAATGCTTTTGCAGCCTAGGGTCTCCTAATTTACCCCCTGAACTATGTAAGTCTCCCAACGGCTCTAAGTAGCCCTCTCTGTGTGTTAGATTCATTTTGGTTTTGGCTGCTGATTTTGGATCAAGGGACAGGGCACTTTGATGATCATTTTTTGCATTCCATAACCTATTGAGCCTCTGGTCAGCTATAAGCGGGGGCAGAGGTAAATTGATTGAAGATACTGGATCAGGTTTAGGTAAAGGTACTGGGAGTAAGTCTTCTGGAGCCCACACAATGTGTTTTGCAAAGTTGGGTTTGGTTAGAATAATGTCCATTTTAATATGACTGAATTGTCTTAACTGTGACCTTGGATCGTGGAGTGCTACACCAGGTGAAGCATCCAAAGGTATTAAGAAGGCTTTTTCTCTCAGTTCCCTTTCTGTATCTTCATCATCATCATCTCTTCTTTTGGGTTTACAATTTGCACCAGCATGTGCATGATGTAAATCAGACTTTGCTCCACTAACTGAGGAGCCCCCGGGAGTATTTCCATTCCCTCTTAATTTCCGGGGATCCCACGCAAGTCTGAGATCCACTGGGGCAGACTCACAAGGCTTTCTAATATCTTGCCTTGGGACAGTCCGAAGCCTTGGGTCGACCACCTGACTTCCTTTTCTTTTCTCTTTAGCCAGTCTTGGGTCAGTAGGAATGCTGAGCTCTGTGGGAGGGTGTTGCTGATTTCTGAGAGTTCCTGTGTGTTTCTGCAATGTCCTCAATATTGACTTGACACCACTTCCTTCTTCCTCTTCACTGCTGGAATACCAGTTAACTGTATCATCTAAGTAGAGAAGAAGCTGGTGGTTAAGAACAAAGCATTCATGTGTAACCTTAAGGCTACATACATACTGAACTTATTTTAATCACTAAAAGGGATCCCCACCTATTTGGCTACATGAACTCTCACCTCTGAACAATTGTGCCAATTTCTCCACCCTAGTAACAATAAAATTTAGACAGTTTCTTATTCAAGTGTGTTCGCAATATTTAAAATGTTCTATAAAAAATAGAAGGGCTGCTGATCCTCCATCAACTGGTTTTAGGTACATGTAAGGCAAATTGTATATTTCAAGTAAACTTTCTGAACCAATACTCTATTTGCCATCTTACTTACACTTACGTATAAATGTAACTTTTGCAACAGTTATTCAAAGCCTATCACTGAAGCTAGAAACAATTCTAAGAGGAGGTCTACAAGGCAAACTAGAAGTACACGGGGCAGAGGAACTCATTTTCACATTTTAACCTAGTTCAAAAGACAAGAAGTATTAAACCTTCTTCCTTGCTTGATGCCCTATGAGTCTGGATGGCAGCTGGTTCTTCATCTTGGTATCTCTGAGTCAATCGGATGAAAAGAGCTCTCTGAACGGCAGGAGGGAGCCCTGAGGCAGGCAGAGGGCAGGGACACATATTGCTGCTGCTGTTGGGCCCACTCCCCAGGTTAGGGGAGCCGTGAGCAATAGGAGGCTGCTGCTGGGCAAACTCTTCATGCCACATTTCATCTACAGACACAACAGAAGAGAGACACTGTGAGTTCAAACTTCACCAAAGCATAAGAGACAGGAGGTCTCCTAATCACCATATTAGACTCCTACGTTGTAGAATTAAATATTTAAAATAAAGTTAAATTCTATGGTTTTAAGTTTTCTGTTTTTAAATATTATTGAAAAGTTTATTGCAACAGAAGTTAGCTAAAGGTTTGTTTCTACAGTTTTGAAGAAATTGAAAACATTTCAAGGCTTCAATTTCATCAATTTTACTTAATTAAAAACATATGCTTTTACGAAAAGCAAGTCTTAATATTTTAAAGTAGAAATGAGTTGACTCCAACAGTCCTCTTACCAGCAGAGTTGTCAGGTGCTTGGAAACCACGTGCAGTGTGCTGTGGGTAGTGATCGTCATAAAGCTCGGCTGGGACTTGCAGGGCCTCAGAGTCGGTGCCAAGCTGCACTTCGCCAGGCATCTGCTGGTACAGTGAAGCTGGAGGGCAGTGATTCTCTCTGGGGACTTTCATCGCGTGTCCTGGGAAGCCTGGGGAATGATAAGCTCCACCCATACTTGGTGGTGTGTCTAGCTGAACAAGCCCTCCAGCTTGACTATGAGGGCCTATCATTTCAGACGAAGCAGGTGGCAAATGTGAGCTCTCTTGAGTTGGTGGACCAAGAGGCCCCACACATGGATGATGTGGATGATGTCCAGGGGAGCCTGGGTGCCTCACAGGACTGTCACATCCTTGGGGCACATTAGGTCCTGGACCTGGACTTGACTCAGAACTGTACATATGCTGTGGACAGGGACTGCTTTCCTCAAACTGTGGTCCTGGGGGTGAGGCACTGTTGTAAAAAGCTGGTGGTCTGTAACACAAAACAAACAAAACAGTATTTTTCAGTTCAACAAACAAAAAAGTAATGCTCCTAAAATAGTTACAAACTAAGTATCGTCTTTATATTCAATTAGAATCCCGTGTGTTTAAGAGCTTGCTTATCCTATATCATTGGCAGGTAGAAACACATGTGTCTCCTGCTTTCATTTCAGACACGGTCTTTTCTAATTGCTGTTCACTACCAGCTGTTTTGAAATACAAAAAAACTTGCCAGGATAAATGAAAGTCACCTTGAATCCACACAAGGAGACTTTCTTTTTTTGGTATACATAGACTTCTTTACACCAAAACTAAAATCCTACCATCTAAACATACAGTTCTAACCATGATCTCCAATGGGAGTTATTATACTGCTGGCATACGAAAGACTTCACTTTTAATACAGACTTATTAATTCATCACATCTAATAGTTTTGTCAGTTCATTTTTTGTTTTATTGAAACTGCCCAGTGATGAATCTCCCACTACATTTCTAATCTTGATGTAGTTATATCTTTCTCTTAGTTCATTTATTAGAATATGATATATAATATTAGCAAACTGGTGGGTTTTCCTGTGCATTTTAAATTTGAGACAAAGTCTCACTGTATAGCCCAGGTGGCCTGGGCCTCATAATCCTCCTACTTAAGCCACCTATCCTATTTGCTTTCTATTGCTGTGATAAACACTGGGGGGAAAGGGCTGACTGCATCTTACAGCGCAGTCCATCATGAAGCGGAGCTGGGGCAGACACTCAGGGCAGGAACTGAGACAAAGAGCATGGAGGGACACTGCCTGCCTGCTACTGGTTAGCCCATAGCTTCCTCAGCCTGCTTTCTTGTCCTAGGGCTAGCATCACCCTCAGTGAGCTGTGTCCTCCCACATCAATCATTAATCAAGAAAATGCTTCTCCAGTCTTGGCTATAGGCCAATCTGATGAAGGCCTTTTCTCTAAGGTGTCCTGTTCCCAGATGACTCTAGTTTGTGTCAAGTTGACAAAAACACCTAACCAGCACCCCTTGTAGCTCCCAAGTTCTGACAGTACAAGCGCATTTACCACCATGTCTGGTTCTCTTAACTTTAAGTGAAATACTGTGAGCTCACATTAGTTGTGATGTTTAGTTTCTTGTTCCAGACCTGCTGAGCTATCAGGGTTAAAAGAGTAATCAATAGCAGAGGCCTGGGGACCAAAAGATGGGAATCAGCGCTGAAGTGGCCTTGCTAGAAAATTAAAACTGAATGCAGCCTATCCAGAGGTGTTCCTCTAATGCCTTAAGGAAATACTCTCAGAAAGAACTCCTAAAAATGCAAGCTCATAAGCAGGGGGCAAGAATGCCAACTCCATGCACCAGCAGTTCCCCTCGGGGTTACTATATGGCCAAGTGTCTAAAGTTGTGAAAAGTTCTATAGAGAAAAACACCAGAGTAAGAAAGAAGGGCAAAGGCAAAGAGAAAAAAGATGTAGCAACCCCAAACCGGGCCAGACAACTGCTTTTCTGCCTGCGTTTAACCATGCAAGGGACCTGGAATCCTCCTCAGTATCTTAATGCGAGCTTTAGGGGACAGTGCTGCCATTTTGATGGTTTACTTACTTCTTCCCAATTTTATGTGCTAGATCCACAGTAGGTTTTACAACTATTTCAAAAAGAGATGGAATTTTCTTCATATCATCAGAAAGATCTGTCTCAAAACTGTCTTCAGGATCAGAAGAGGGAAAATGCTCTGCCGGGGTTGGCAGAAGCCCCACTCCAGGGGGCGGCTTGGGGAGAGGAGTGATGCCCCGCTTTCTAAGCTCTTCCAGCTCTCTCTCATCCTCATTCAGGAGCTCTTCGCCAGCATTCAGCACCTGCACGGTTGGAAAGGTTAGCACTTCAGAACGAGCTTTCCTCCTCACAGTTAAAACCAAAATCTTCAGTAGGATATTTGCATTACAGAGAAAAAACTAACACTAAAATTTAAGTGAATTAGAGATAGGTAACTACTTTTGATATTCAGAGAAAATTTTAAAATGGTTTTTTAAAGCAGTCAAACATAGAAGATAATTTAGTCTGAAATCTCTCTGGTTTTGGTACACACACACACACACACACACACACACACACACCTCTTTGGTTTTGGTATACACACACACACACACACACACAACCACACACCTCTTTGGTTTTGGTATACACACACACACACACACACACAACCACACACAATCCTTTTGTAATCATGCACCTGCAACCTTCTCCTTTACCTGCATGTACTATATATACACAACCCTCTCCAAATAAGTATCAAGCAACCTCAGAACCCTCTAGAATCCCCATATACTTGGCTAATATACTCTCATCTCTGAGCAACACTACAGATAGTCAAATTTAGACAGCTTTTATTCAAGTGTATTCTCGGTGTTCAATATGAAAAATAGAAGGGCTGATCCTGCATCAACTGCTTTTAGGTACATGCACATCAGAGCAAACTGTCTTTCAAGTAAATTTTTAGTGAGAATTCTCTATTTACCACCTTGTTTATGCTTATGGACAATTGGGTGCATGTGATTGAAGTCTGGTGTCTTATGGGAAGAGACATGAGCAATAAAAAATTATTATACAGCCAGTACAGTGGTGGCGCACGCCTGTGATCCCAGCCCTAGGGAAGGCAGAAGCAGGTGGATCGCTGTGAGTTCAAGGCCAGCCTGGTCTACAAAGTGAGTCCAGGACAGTCAAGGTTACACAGAGAAACCCTCTCTCAAAACCCTTCCCCCACCCAAAATTATATGACCTAAGCTATCAAGCAAAATAGAGAACTAGGGTTGGACCAATGGCCAGTGGTGACGAGCACTGGCTACTCTTCCAAAGGATCCAGGTTAAGTTCCCAGAACCCACATGGCACCTCACAACTATCTGTACCTCTAGTTGCAGAGGATCTGACACATTTTTCTGGCCTCCAAGACACTATGCACACCTGTGGTACACATCCATGCACATGCACTGTAAAGAGGCTACCTCCTCATGCTATATTTCCCCTCCTCCTGAGCCCACTCACGCAACCCATGGTCAGTCCTCACAGGCGCCGCTCCAGCCTGTGCTGTCCTTTGCACCGAGACAGCTGCAGTGCTACTTTGCTGACTGTGTATGAGCCCTTTGGATAAAAGGCTGAGAATCTAGAAAGCCTGAAACCTGGGAACAGTTTGGAGTATTGCTCAAAGTAAATTATTTCTTTTAGAGTCAGAATAGGGAACACATTAAAATGCTCTCAAATTCCTAGACCAATAATTCTATTTTCCAATAAACTACATTAATAGGACAAAACATACAAAAATTCCATTTTTAGCAAATTAATAAATACTCTTTATAAAAGGATGTCAGTAAAACACAAGGAAAGATCTAACAAATAATCAATGGTGCCAAACACTACTCACTTTGTCCAAAAGTTTCTTTGTTTCCTTAGTCAGATCATCATGGGAAAACTTACAATTGTCTCCTTGGTAGCACTTTGCTCCACTATGATAGAACTTGCAAGGAAATTCACATAAACAAAAACATTAAGGAACAAACCAAGTAAAATCAAAGATAATCGTGTGCATGCATATCTGTCTGTACCTACAGAGGACAGATGTGAGCACTGCATGTCTTCCTTTACCAGTCTCAACCTTAATTTTTGAGACAGATTTTGACACAGAACCTGGAACTCACCATTCAGCAACCCTGGCTCGCCGGTGGCCTCTATCACTAGGGTCACACACATGCCATTGCACCCAACTTTATACGGGTCAAAGAGATATGAATTCAGCTTCCTCATGCTGACATAGCAAGGCCCAAGGTCTAGTCTTTTTATTTATTTATTTGTTTGTTTGTTTGTTTTCATTTTTAATTTTTTTTTGGAGACAGAGTTTCTCCTTGTAGCCCTGGCTGTCCTGGAACTCACTCTGTAGACTAGGCTGGCCTTGAACTCACAGAGATCCGCCTGCCTCTGCCTCCCAAGTGCTAGGATTAAAAGGGAGAGCCACTACTGCCCAGCTCCAACGTCTAATCTTTTCATTCAAAAAAAGTACCTGTTGCAAAGCTGGTTAACTTCCGGATATCTGCTGTGCAACAGTCAACACTTACATGTTAAACCTTCATAACCATTGTTAAGAAAATATATCTCATTTAAGCCATCTTAACACACACACAAAAAAGCTAAATCAATATAATTCTATTAGTACTTACTATACTGAAGAATTTGTAATCACATCTAATAACTTACTATAAATCATTATTTTACTAATGAAAACATTAAAAAGTTTAAACTCTTATTCTATAACTACAAATATTTTTCTCATTTTTTATTTAGTGCTTTGAAAATTCTGTTCAGAATGTTTTGATAATATTCAGTCCTCAACTCTCCTCAGATACACTCCCTTTTCTATCCACCCAACTTTGTGCTCCCTCCAAATAACCAAAATCATCAGGTCTAATTTGTGCTATCTGTATATTCTTGGGAGTGTAACCTTCTGCTAGAACACAGTCAGCCTACCTAGAAACATGCTTTTAAAGAAAAAGACTCAGCTGGGTGCTATGGCACATGCCTTTAATCCCAGCACTCGGGAGAAACAGAGGCAGGGGCTTTCCGTAAGTGAGAGGCCACCCTGGGATACAAAACTAGTCCATCTACTGCCTTTGTCTCTTAATATTGTTCCAATCACTCTTCCCTGGGGTGGGGAGGGGACATGCATGTCCCACTTGGGCCTAGCATTCCAGTCTCTCCTTACTCCCTTCACCTTGACTGCTTGTGTGTCTGTGTTAATCACCATCTACTGCAAATAAAAGTTTCTCTGATGAGGGTTAAAAGATGTAATAATACACATGTTCATTGGTCCTTTCTTTCTTTACTTACTTATTTATCTTGGGGGTTTTTCAAAACAGGGTTTCTCTGTGTAGCTTTGGCTATCCTGGACTCACTTTGTAGACCAGGCTGGCCTCAAACTCACAGCGATCCACCTGCCTCTGCCTCTCTGAGTGCTGGGATTAAAGGCACACGCCACCACACCCAGCTACACATGTACTTTAAAAAGAAAAACATTTTTGTAACAGTTATAGAAAATATTGTTGTCTTTTAATATATAGGTACCATTCCTTTCCAATAATCAAATATAGAGCACAAAAAATTATATAGGAACACTTTTTTTTAATCTATGAAGGAAATAAAGAGGTCTGGAGATATCATGTTAAAAATAAAAATTCCAACAATTAAAGCCACAGACTAATTTTACTTTAACTTTTAAAGATAAATTTCTAAAGAAAATACAAAATCTAGATGTATAGTGAAAATGTACTATTTGGGGGCGGCAAACATTTGGGAAAGACCTGTGTGGTTTAAACAGGTTGGACATGGTGGTACAAACCTTCAATTTCAGTACTTGGGAGGCAGATACAGGTGGGTCTTTGTGATTTCAAGGCTGGATTGGTCCACATCCTCTAGAATTCTAGGGCAACACAGTGTCTCCAAAAAAAAAAAAAAAAAAAAAAAAAAAGACAACAAGAAAACCCAAAATAAAACCAGAATGACAAACTCAAGGGAGAAAAATCATGTCTAATTCTGGCTAATGCAAAAAACAACTAATAAATTTCAAAATCTTAATAAAAATCTTAGTAAAATACACTTACTTTGATTTTAAAAACCCACGTTAAGACAAATATTATGTCTGCCCCAATAACTATTACTTAACATTACTATAAAGGCATACTGAGTATAATGAAAATGAGGCAAGTCATGGTGGCGTGCATTTGTAATCCCACAAGGCCTAGGAACTCAATGGCGCCTGAGGAGTGTGAGGCCAGTCTGGGCTATACAGTCAAACTGTCTTAAAAACAAAAACCAAACAACCAGGACAAAAAACAACAAAATATAATAACATACAATGAAAGTAAATGAAATAAAATGTCATTTATTTACAGGTGACATGAGTCCCTAAGAACAGAGTAGAAACTTTTAAAAATAGAATTTGGTATCTGGTTTCTAAAGAATAATATTAAATTTGAAAGCAATATATTTATATTTTCTTAGCTAAGACAAAATATATTTTAACAAAAAAATTAGGTGTATTTGCCAAGTTACATAGCATGTGGACTCTTTTAGAAGACAAAGAGCACCATGAATAAAGGTGTGCCATTGTGAGCGTGTCTCTCTTACTGCTTTGCTAACAAGTGGGGCTCCTGTGAATCTGATGGCTGTTATCTTGGTCGGGCTTTAGTTATATTCTTCTTACTGTGAATAACATAAAGCATCGTCCCATTTGATTTTTGACCAGTTGTTTCTCTTCCTGTGAATCATCTTTCTCTTTGTTCCCAATCTTCTCAATCTTTAGGGAATTCTTGCAGCAATGCATTTCTTCTTACTAAGTTATATAAATAAATAATTTCCTATGTCCTAATGTGTTTACTTAGCGTGTAGGTTTCTGTTATAAAGATTTAAACTTGCATGTAGTCAAGTTTTTAGTCCTTTCCCTGACTGCTTCTAGGTTTTTAGTCACAACAAGGTTTTCTGTTCCTATATCCCTGGGCACTGTGCCTATCTGAAGCGCAATGGCTGACAAGGCTGGGTTTATATCATATGTCATTTTAAATCTAAAACCAAGCACCAGGATAGGAACTATGTTTTCTTCAAGGCTGCCAATACAAATAGGCAAAACTCTAAGAATGTAACATTTATATAATTCCTGATTGTGTCATGGTTCTTCTTGCTTTAGGTAGTTTATTGTATATGTGTGTAATATTACAAATGTATGTGTAAAAAATAAAAAACATTTAATAAAAAAGAAAAACAATGAGAAAAAATTTTAAACCAAGCTAAATTTTCTAGATTGTATTTATGACGTTTAAGAAACCACCCTGACAAGATATCATTATGTTGGTTGATACACACTTTCTATAAAGGATATTATGCATGTAAATGCAGTTATCGCCTTTGGTACAATATCCCTGTAAATAGTATTTACAGATCTCCTTTTTCTTCTCCAATTCTGCATCATGATCAAATTTACAATGATCTCCCTGTTTAAACAAACAAACAAAGCAGAAAAAAAGAATTTGTTTACGTTCTCTCCATGTGTTCCATGGTCGGGTTCTGGTTGTTACCATTAGTTGTAGATACTAAGGCACGAACAAAGCAGATATCCCCTCTGACCTCCTGCCTACGCATGTATGTTATCTCAGGGCTCTGCCAGTGTCTGACAGCACCCACCATTTCTGGCTGTAGCATGGAAACTTATTTAACATCTTGGTGTCATGTCTAAAACAAGGCTATTAGCAATAATTACTTAGTAGGCCAGTTATAAAAAGTAAACTACCATGCATCTGCTAGACCATGAATGATATATGCTGTACTGTCAGACAGCCACAACTGTATCTGTCACAGGTGTTAACATATCTGCCAGTTAAATCTGTTTCCAACCAATTGTTGCTGTCCCAGAATATAATTGAATGAACTTGCATAGGCAGTAATTTAATGCAAGGAGCACTTTAAAAACCTAGCATTATTGTAACTATAAGAGCAATGAAAGAAAATTACCACCCCACAAAGGACAAAATTCTAAAGATGACTTGAAAGTTAAGATGATCTATTATGCCCCTTATGCTAACATTTACCTTAATACACCTCCCTTCCAGGAAGTATTTACAGATCTGTTTTCCTTTGTGTTCTACTGTGTGCTGGTTAATAAACTCCTGAGTCATAACTTTCCACTTCTTCCCTGGTTTGCTGTACTGCAAGAAAAAAATTCACTTGAATATAAGATATGAAATGTCAATAGGTATTATGGCATAATTACATGGATCTTGGTTTTCCACTGCATAGTAAACAAACTTTATAGCCTTATCAGCAGACGCTCAAAATGCTAGTGCTTGCAGGCATCTTCCTCATTTTGCAGGCTGAAGTATAAAACAGTCAGCAACCTGCTAGAAGGCACTTTCTTGGTAACTGTGTTTCTAGGCATATTGTAAAGCATCAGGAATGGAGCAGACTTACTTGGAAAGTAAGCAAGGTTACTTCACCTACAAACAGCACATTCTAGAAACCTATTATGTCTTGGAAGATGAACAGATAATATAGTCGTGAAAACTACAATAATATGAAAGCTCTTATCCATGGAACAGTGGCCATTCAGTAAGCACTGGTAGGTGGGGCAAGGAAGAGAGCTGGAAACGACAGACAGACAGAGTACACAGGCTCCCTATGCCTCATCTGCTCAGAACTTCTCACACACCACATGCTGACTGACACCCCCAAGAGCAGGCTGGCATCACTGATCTTACAAACTAAGCTGGGACTAAACTTTAATTTTTTTCAGATTTATTTTTGTGTATGATTGCTTTGCCTGTATTATGTCTGTACACCTTGTGAGTGTCTGGTGCCCTTAAGTGTCAGAAAAGAGGGTCAGATGCAATGAACCTATAGTTATGAATGGTTGTGAGCCATTATGTGGGTGCTGGGAATCAAGGCCCCCTGCAAAAACAAGAGCTCTTAATCACTGAGCCATCATTCAGCCCAAACTCTCAGTTTTGTAAAATTTATTATAAAGAACTTGCTAATAAAAAAAGAAAACTACACACCAAAGTTAATCAGACCCAAAGTCTTTACATCTCCATAAACTTCTAAACAAGTGGTTCTCAACATGTGGGTCACAACCCCTTTGGCAAACCTCTGTCTCCAAAAAATATTTACTTAGGTTCATTAACAATAGCAAAATCACAGTTATAAAGTTCACTTTGGGGCCTGTGAGTTAGCTTGGTGATAGAGGCAGCTGCACCAAACCCCAGGCCCTCTGGGATCCACATGGTGGAAAGAGAACCAACTTCTGCAGGTTGTCCTCTGTCCCCGTTGTGTGTTGTCACACATGAACACAAAATACATAAGCCATGATGAGAACACTGAAAAGTCCACCCTTCCCTCCACCTAACCAAATCTAAGCTAGACCACAACAGAATACAGGAACTGGGTAACTCCAAGTCAGACAGCTGCAGGAATGGCACATGCTCACAATCAGCTCAATTTAACACATATTTAAGTGATACATGAAAAGTATTTAAGTTTGTCTTTCTGATCATTTATATCCTTTCCTCCATTTCAACACTTCCAGCTCTGATAAATAAACTAACTTACACCACCTTCCTTCCGGGCCCACTGAGCTGTTATCCTGTTCCTGCTGTTTGCCCTGGGGAAGATGACCTAGGGAAGGGAAGCTCAGAGGAGAAGGAACAGAGGCTGCTTTTGCTTGGAAACGCGTCAGTGTTATTTTGAGGCTTTTCATATACACTCGTTTTATTTCTAGGTCTCTTAAATGTATACCTATATACTAATAGCATAACTGATTTTAAAAATTCTTTTGGATTTCATTTATACTCATTTGCTCTTAGTTGCAAACTTTCCATTTATTCAGCTAGTAGCATTACAATCATAATGCTTTCTTTGCAACCAAACAATTTAAAAATAAGAAGGTCTTTTCCTCCTTACACATAAGTTCTCAGTACCTCTTGAAAGTCATCCATTCCTGAAAAGACATTAGGCCCCTTAGTGACTCTTACTCCACGGTGGTCTTTTCTTCTGATTTTCTTTGGCAAAACATGTCCATGACTAATATTAAAACTTTTACTCCGATATTCTGTACCTAAAAAAGTTAAAATGTACTTCAATGTTACAGAAAAGCAGTTTAACTGACATCTATTAATTTACAAGCACCAATACATTTTTCACAGTCTATAGAGAGTCCTCCTGTTTTTCCCCAAGAGCCAGTGACAAAGTTAATCCATCTCTACCTTTTGAGAACTGCTTCCTGCTCAGAAGATCGGAGTGTCAGCTACACGGGACACAAGGCTTTTAAGGGTATCCACACCTAGAGAAGCCACGCTCGTCTCTCCCCACACCCTCTTGGGATAAGATGATTAATAAGCACTTTCTTTTTTCAGAGAACTAACCATTATATTCATATTTTAAGATAGATATAGATATCAGTGGTATATCTGTATCACACCAGATTTCTACTAATAATTTTGAATTGATATATACACTTGGCTCTTTCTGAAAACATAATTTTAAAGTGTCTTCTAGCATCACATAGGTTGATCCTAGCAGTTCAGAGGCTGAGATAATAGGAACTCAAGTTTGAGACTACTCTGGGCTACACAGTGAGATACTCTAATCCCCAAAAGTGTCCAAAAGGGTGCCCAAGAAATACAGCTTAGTGGTAAAGTGCTTGCTGGCATAGATGACACCCTGGGTTCAATTTCCAGCACTGCAAAAAATAAAGCATCTGAAAAGATGTTCAATTTTTTAAAACTTGTGTGTCAGTACTTGGGAGGTAGAGGCAAGAGGAGGGCCACGAGTCCCAGGACAGCTAGGGTTATACAGCAAGACCCTGTCTTAAAACAAGCAACCCAAACAGGATAATAAATTACAACGTAATTTTTATATTTTATCAAAGTTTAAAAAAACTAGTAAGCTTTTCTAATGATCTGGGAAATAACCAATAAATGTGTGAAAAGTTTCACTTTATTACAGGAAATCAGAGGGCTAGAAAAACGGCTCAGTGGTTAAGAGCACACACTGCTCTTGCAGAAGAGGCAAATTCCGTTCCCAGCACCTACGTTAGGCAACTCACAACCACCCTCAACTCCAGCTCTAGGGGGTCTGAAGCCTCTTCTGGACTCTATGGGCACCTGAACTAATGTGCACATATCCACATGTACACACACACTTAAAAGTAACGGATATAAAAATAAAGAAATAGCAAAGAGAGAACACACTAATTTCTAGCTCAAAAAATATAATTGGTGCTGTACAAATCTAGAGAATGTTGCATTTTTATATGTACAGTTATAAATATTGATATATCATCTTTTCAGATGTCAACTTGGTTTATGAGTAAAAATGTTATGTGTGTGACTATGTCTTTAAATTGTGGAAATTTCTTTTTTTCATAATTATTTTCATTTGTCTAGCCCAAGTTGGCCTAGAACTTCCAATGGTCTTCCAGTCTCAGTTTCCCAAATGCTAGGATTATGAGCATAAGCCACCACATGTGGTTAATAATTCAATCTTTGTGTTTTGAGACTGAATCTCTGTGTAGTCCTGGTTGTTCCAGAGCTCACCACAGAGACCAGGCTGGCATCAAATTCACAGAATCCTCCTGCCTCCTCCTCCCTGCTGTTGAGATTAGAGGTGTGCATAACCATGCCTTCTTTAAACCCTACTCTTTTTTAAATTAGATTTATTCATTTTATTGCATGAGTGCTTCTTGTATGTATATATGGGCACCGCATGCACGAGTGGTGCCTTCAAGGTCAGATATGGGCATTGGATCCCCTGAAACTGAAGTTACAGACAGTTATGAGCTGCCATGTGGGAGCCAGCAATGGAACCTGGGTCCTTTGCAGGAGCAGGAAGTACTCTTAACCTCTGAGTCATCTCTCCAACCCTATTGTTCATTCTTAAGTAAAAATAAAGTTGACAAGATACTTTCTGACATATGTATGAATACAATTTTTTCAGGATCAATTACAAAGTTTGGAAAAATAGGGTAAAAACTATATCCCAAATAATTACCATCCTACCAAACCAATCTAATGATTTGTTTAAATAAATTGTGGTATAGATCCTAATTTGGTACATCTACCAATTCAATAAAATGTAGGTGTTAAAAGCTACTTGTTAGTTCAAGAATAACTGGGACATTATTCATAGCTAAGAAGAAAAATAAGTTGTAAAAATATGTATAATTTTGTTGTTATTGAAAATAATGATGGAGGCTGGAGAGATGGTTCAGTGGTTAAGAACACTTGATGCTCTTTCAGAGGACTCAGGTTTGATGCCCAGAAGCCACACAGCAGCTCACAACCTTCTGTAAAATCCAGTTCCAGGACGGCCAATGCCCTCTTCTGGCCTGTAAGTACACTATGCGTGTGTGGTGCATAATGGTGCATGTGTTGGCAAAGCAAATGAAAATAAATATTTTAAGGTATGACTGGAGCCTGGTGTGGTAGCACACACCTTTAATCCCAGTATTCAGGAGGCAGAGACAGGCACATCTCTGAGTTCAGGGGCTAGCCTGCTCTACATAGCAAGTTTCAGAACATCTAGCGCCACACAGACAAACTGTCCCAAAATGAATGAATGAATGAATGGAAAAATTATGGAGAACGTATGCCCAAAATACTCAGTTATTAAGGCTAATTAAAACCTTATATAGTTACTAGTTTCTTCATTTACCTAGCAGCTTGTCCTGGTCTCTCTAGGGACCACACACCACAATATAGCAGATAAAATGCATTTCTCTAAAGTATATTCTTATTGGGGCTGGAGAGATGGTTCAGTGATTAAGAGCACTTGCTGCTCTTGCAGAGGACCAGGGTTCAATTCCCAGCACCCACATGATTCAATTCCATGCCCTCATCTGGCTGTAAGGGTGTCAGGCATAGGCATACATGTAGGCAAAACACTCATAAGCATAAAATGTAAATAAATCTTGGAATAATTACATTCTTGTTTTCATCCTTAAAGGATGTCCACAGTCCTATGTACATTTGCATGGCAAAGATAACTGCTGTATTTTAAAGACTAATTAAAGAACAGCTTCTGATATCTGTCTTTATCAGTTAAAATAGAAGTTAATAAGTAGCATAAAGGAGAAAAATGTGTGCTGGCGTTAAATATGTTTTACTGTAATGTTACATACATTTAAAACTATTAGAATTACCTTTCCAGTTGAAATATTAACATATCATACAGCGTGAGACAGTTGCATATGTTTAGCCTCAAGGTCTAAGTCTACACAGTTCAGAAAAATTAATTTAGAAACCACAGGAATTAGCTAATTTTGAAAAGGAGCTGAGAAATTTGTGTCACTGTAGACTACATGTTCTCACAGCTAAGACGGACTCCCTTTAAACTCACCTGGCGGGCTTCCTCTAGTTCTCTGCTTTTTCCCTGATTCTTTAGAAAACGATGACCCTGAGGATTCCTGGGATTGTCGATAGTATTTCAGGTGACTGGAGAAATCTTCTTCTCCTTCCTGGTTGTAGTTACCAAAGTTGTCATCACTGTAGTTACCAAAGTTGTCATCACTGTAGAAACTGGACTCGGCATACTCTTTACTGTTAAATTTTTTGTTATGTTGTCTCTTCTTTGATGTCATATAACTTCCTGATATACGTTCACGCTATGTAAAAAACAGACAATCGTTATCAGAAATGTTCAACTAGTGGCAGCAACTGATAACAACATGGAACATCTTCCCCAGAAAGTTTAGAGAACAAAGGATACAAGACAGGTTAGCTCTGACCACATTAGTACTTCCTGATGACCATATTTAACAGTAAGTCAGTACACTAAATGCCACTTGTATTATTAAATGTGATACTTTTATTCTTTAGCTTTTATTTTCCATGTTCTGTGTCTCAATAGTCATAAGCACACAGATATTTTAAAAGCCATGCCATCATATATAAATTCCTTTTCCAAAGGAAAAAGTGTAAGCCCTCCAAGGCATGATGGTCAGGCCCCAACCCTGGACCTCCAACAATCAGGCTCCACCCACAGACAATGTAAAGCCAAACCCAGCCCCTCCAGACTCAGGTGGCCAAGCTCTGCCCTACAAAATAAAAAGTCAGAGCCACCAATCCCTGAGCTTCCCAAGCTTAGGAATGGAAATCCCACCAATCCCCACCCTGGATAGCTCTGCCCCCAAGAAACTCTATATAAAATCTGCCTTCCACTGAGCTCTTTGCTGCTTCTTGCCTGAGCAGAGGCAGCCAATCCTCATGTGTCTTTCCCAATAAATCTCTTGTGTGAGGTTTGTTGTGCAGTGTGACTTTGTGATACTCCTGGCTCCCTAATGCCAGGACACCTTTCCCTTCAGAGCTATAACATTCGCATTGAGGAAACCTTTCCCCTCAGACATATAACACTTACAAAAGGCCTTTCTAAAAACAAAGAAAATAGTAAAGCAGCTTGGGGAGAATACAGAAAATGTGCAAATATCAAACACTGAAAGTTCAAATACCATAGGGGCAAAGTGGGGTGGGTGGGGACAGAATAGGAGGATCAGGTGGGGAGGAAAACAGGATTGAGAGAGGGAATGTGGGAACAGACAGATGGAACTGAGGATCATTTAAGGGATGATATAAAAACCTAGTGTAGTGGAAACTTCCTAAAACGTATGATGGTGATTCTAATGAGGCCTTCTAACAATAGGGGTGAGAGAGCCCCAACTGGCCATCTCTTGTCACTAAACAAGGCTTCCAGTCCTGGGACTGGGTTGAATTCAACTGAGTTGCTGGGCAAGGAGGTGCAGTGGAAATCCCCAAGCCAGGCTGGTGCTAGGACAGAGAGCTGACAACAGGGCCCATTGTCAGGACACACCAACACAACTCACTGAACACGGAAAAGTCAAGCTGGTGGCTACATGGCACCTTCATCCCTAAGTTCTAGTGTCTTTGGTGCAGAAAAGTACTCTGAAGGCTCCCAAAAGAGAAATATGAATACCAACCCAGCCGTAAAACCTCTGACCTGTGATCTGTCTTGCCTTCAAGATATACGCGGGCAACGGTGGCACAGACCTGGGAGGAAAGCCAACCAGCGTCTGATTTGACTAAAGGCCCACTCTCAATACCACCTTGTGATCTAGACCCAGAGACTAGATATCTGAGAGACCTAGAGTAAAAACAAACAGTACTGGTCTTTAAAAAAGAAACGTATTAATAAAATGACTCCTAATGGTATTCTGCTACAGTCATAGATCAGTGTCTTATTCAGGAGCAGATGCAGAGACTCACAGCCAGAAATTAAGCAGAGAGAATCCTTGTAACACACAGCACTAATGGGATGTCTTCATCAAATCCCTCGCCTGACAGCTCAGTGAACCCCATGGAAAAGGAGGCAGATGAGCACACAAGGCAGAGGGGATGGAGGACACCAGGAGAACAAGGCTCTCCGAGTCAACTAAGCGAGTCTCATATGATCTCACAGAGACTGAGCACAGGGCCTTCACAGGACTGTAGCAGGTGCTCTGCATGCATGTTACAGCTTTTAGTTAGGGTTTTTATGGAAGTCTTGCCTGTGGCAATTAGTGGGACTGGTGCTTGTGCCTGTTCTCGGGGCTCTTTTCCTTCTGCTGGGTCACCCTGTCCAGCCTTGATGGGATGGCTTTGTCTTACCTTGTTATATTTTATTTTGCTGTGTTTGTTGTTGTCTCCTGGAAGCCTGTTCTTTTCTAATGAGAGACAGGAAGGGAGTGCATCCAAACAGGAGGGGAGGAGGGGAGGAGGGGAGGAGGGGAGGAGGGGAGGAGGGGAGGAACTGGAGGAGCAGCGGGATACACTGAATGAGAAAAAGAATCTTTTTCTTTTTCTTTCTTTTTGGTTTTTTGAGACAGGGTTTCTTTGTGTAATATCCCTGGCTGTCCTGAAACTCACTGTGTAGAACAGGCTGGCCTCAAACTCAGAGATCCACCTGCCTCTGCCTGCTGAGTGCTGGGATTAAAGATGTGTATCACTATGCCTGGCCCAAGAATCTATTTTCAATATACTGAAAGAAATGGGGGGAAATGTGTACAAATTTTGTAAAAAACAAAAACAAAAAGTAAAAACGTAAAAAAGTCAAAGACATACTGAAGTGGAAAGTTTCTGATTTCTTTGAAAACTCAAGTTGTGTCATGTGAATGTATTTTTTGTTTTGGTCTAAGTGTAGGATGTGGGAATGTTTTTCCACCACTGAAAACAGACTTGTGACCTTTGTTAGGGGAAAACAGATTCATGAGAGAGCACATGATGTTTTACTGGAAGCTGTCCTGTAAGAGGGGTGTGGTTTTTGCCAGCTGAAAAAAATCTTTGTGTGGACTCTGGAAAAGGTCTACAGTGCAAGTTCTAGGACAGACAGGGCTACATAGAGAAGCCTTGTTTTGAAAAACAAAACCAAAACAAATGAAAGAAGGACATTCCTTACAGATTAAGGGACAATCTATCATGAGGACATTACAATTCTAACCACCTGAACAACAAACACAGGTGAATCTAATTTCATAAAACAAATGCTACTAGATGTAAAGATGTACAGATTAAGCTCAGTACAATAATCATGGGTGACTTCAATATCCTACTCTCACTAGTAGATGGGTGTTTGTGACAAAAAAAAGAAATATTTGAGTTAAAGTAAATCATAAATCAAATGGACCTAACAGACAACTACAGCACAAGTACACTGCATTCAAACAATGCAAAATATATATTCTTTTCAGCAGCAGATCATGGATCTTTTTCTAAAATAAATCATGTAAAAGAACATAAACCAAAACCAGACGTGGTGGCGCACACCTTTAATCCCAGCACTTGGGAGGCAGAGGCAGGCAGATTGCTGTGGGTTTGAGGCCAGCCTGGTCTACAAAGTGAGTCCAGGATGGCCAGGGCTACACAGAGAAACCCTGACTCAGAAACTCAAAAAAAAAAATAAAAACAAACAAACAAGCAAATCCTAACAAATACCGGAAAATTGAAATAAATCCTATACTCTTGACCACAACGGAATAAAGGAACTGTAGAACATATGCAAACCCATGGAGATCAGACACCATAAAGCATACTGAAAGCCATAATATATGAGCAGAGGACCTGGTGCAGATCCAAGGAGGCCCTACGCTTGCTGCTTCCATCTCTGTGGGTTCATATGAGTATTGCCTTAGTTGATTCGTTGGCAAGCTAGCCTCGCCTATTTGACAATAGGCCAATAAAAGACATTTTCCCAAAAACCAAGTGAGTTGGGGCTGGAGAGGTGGCTCAGTGTTGTTTTTAAAAACAAAATCCCAATCATTTGACTTTACCAATGAAGACTGAGAAACCAGACACGGGGGTGAAGGTCTGCTAGCTCAGAGAGGCAGAGAAAGCACCCAGCTGATCTTCCTACTCCAGCGAAAAGCTCCTTCTCCTTCTCCATACTGCCTTAAATACCCTCAACTCAATGCCCTTCCCTGCTTTCTACTTAATCCCCGACAACTGGTTGTTTGGTCCGCCTTTTGACCTATGGTTGACCTTAGCTCTTGGATGTGTGCTAGGGCTGAAGGACACTACAAGAACTTATTAGAGTAAACAAAAAGCTCTAGGATCAAAGGCTGAGCCAAACACAATTAGAAACAGATTTTCCCAGGTTTCACAATAGGATCAAATATCCTGCAACAGCTCAGTGGTTAAGACTGCAAACTGCCCTTCCAGAGGGCTTGAGTTTTGATTCCTAGAACACAGGCAGCTCATAACCACCAGCTACTCTAGTTCCTGGGGATCTAATACCTCTAGCCTCTGCGAAATTCTTGTGCACACACCTCCCCTACATACATACATACATACATACATACATACATACATATATGCACACACACATATATATATGTGTATATATGTATATATATATATGTATATGAAATCTTAAAACAACAAACAAAGAAAAGAGCAAGCTAAGAGTGACTGAAAAATGAGTCAAAGTTGTCTTCTGGCCTTCACATGTATACGCACAAGTGCAAATGCACACACACAAAAAGAATATGAGGCTAGAGAGATGGCTTAGCAGTTAATACTGCTTGCTGCTCTTCCAGAGGACCAGCGTTCAGTCTCCAGCACCCAGATGGCATCTTAGAGCCATCTGTAACTCCAGTCTCAGGAGATCCAATGCCCTCTTTTGACCCCTGAGGGCACTGCATGTACATCGAACATAAACATACCAAAAAAAAAAAAAAAAAGAAAGAAAGAAAGAAAGAAAGAAAGAAAAAAGACAACAGAAAGATAAAACACATAACCAAACGAATTAATTTGGTTTCTAAACTCAAAAGAGATTAGTAATATCAAATTAAGAATAACGTTCTTGTTGTTATAATCCACTTAACCCTTTCACATAACCACAGCCCGTCAGTGAAACACACTTTAGCTCCTAGTATGACTGCACCACCAGCTATTGCTCTTAGCATATCAGAACCATCCTAGCCTCCTGGTTAGCACCTTGCTGCTTAGAATAAAACGACAGTTGACAAATGCATGTTCTGCTTGAGTTAAAGATAAATGTATGTGCTGTAAGAGTTAAAAACCCACAACATCCTGCTATGTTCCTTACTCCCAGACAGCTGGAAAGCCTTCAAGAGCTTCTCTACCCTAACTCCCAGCCAATCAGCTTAGAGTGCTTTGTCTAGCTACCTAGATACAATGGAGAATTAATTCTTCTCAGTCAAATGAATACACTGTACCTGAAAAAATGATTTTTCCTGCCTGGTTGTGTTTTTTCTCTTTAAAAACTCACACAGTCTGACTCCCAAGTTCAGACTGCGCCCCTGGCAGGTCAGTCTTCAATATATTTCTATCTGAGTCTGGTGCTTGAGTAGCCAGTGCTTTTCTAGTATAGAATAGTGCTTTTCTAGTATAAGATTAATTCTTATATGAGGACTTTCTTCATATAATACACATATTTAAGAAACAAGTAATGGGGGCTGGAGAGATGCTCAGAGGTTAAGGGCACTGACTGCTCCTCCAGAGGTCCTGAGTTCAGTTCCCAGCAACCACATAATGGCTCACAGCCATCTATAACGAGATCTAATGCCCTCTTCTGGCCTGCAGGTGTACATGCAGCCAGGCACTGTATATATAATAATAAATAAATAAATCTTTTTTAAAAAAGAATCAAGTAATATGTTGCCTTATGGCTGTTTCCTTTTCTAGTGCTAGGATGGAGCCTAGAGCATGCTAGGCAAGTGTTCTGCCACTCATTTTCAAAACATTCCAAGTAACATTTTTATTTAAAGAGGCCAGTGTCACATATTTTCACAATTTAAATATGAAGTTATGCTGATTAACGAGCTTCTGTACACTACACGTTGAAGTGTATCCCTCCCAAATTCCTATGCAGAAGCTCTAACCCAATGTAGCTCAGAATTTGACTAAATTTGGAGACAGGGCCTTAAAAATAAAAGCTCTACTACAATTTGACTGCTGTTCTTATAAAGAAGGATAATCTGTGCAAGCAAATGCGCCAGGGCTTGCTGTACACCGCAGCATGGGCATGTGAGAACAAAGCATCTATCTATAAACCAGAGAAAGAGAGATCTAAACAGATTCTTCCATATAGCTGCCCTTGGAAACCAACCCTGCTAGCACCTTGAACAGGGACTTCTAGCTTTCAGACTCAGAAAATGAATATCTATTGTGTGGTCCACAAAAACACCCTTCCAGTAAACTTGATATATAATGCATTCCTTATTCTCAAAGACTTGGAAATTTTTGCATGTGTCTGACAAACACGTGCTAACATGAAAAGCAGATTTTCAGGTATTTTTAGAAGAAATATGCAACTTAAGCTTGTAAATTTCCACCTTTAAATGGCGATACCAAAAACCAAAAAGCAAACAAACAAACAAAAAACCAACATGAATGCCACTTGATTACTCCCCACTGACTATAAAAACAAAACAAAGCAAAAAACCCAAGCACTGGCAAGGATGCAGGGAATGTCTCATGCATTCCTGATGGGAATGTAAAACACCACAGTCTGTGAAAAACAGCTTGATGGTTCCTCAGAAAGTTAAAAAGAACTACCAATAATTTCACTCGGAGGCATATGGTTTTAAAGACAATTTTACACCCATCTTAATAAGCAGGCTATTCACAACAGCCAAAAGTGCAAGCAACCCAAGGGTCCCTCAAGATATGAAGGGATAAGCAAAAATGTAGCAAACACAACAACAGAGTAGCATTCCTGCTTTAAAAGAACGACATTTTAATATATGCTACAACATGAATGAGCCCTGAGAACATGTGGGACAACCAGTTATGATGCGAGGCCCAGAAGAGCAAGTTCATAGACAGAAAGTGAGGAGAGCCCTTAGAGGGTGAGGAGCAAGACTGCCTCTGAGTACAGGATTTCTGTTTCAGATGAGTGAGAGATCCTGGAGTGGACCACAGTGATGGCTAAATGCTGCAGACATACCTCTTGCCACTAGGTCAGACACTGAAATCAGTTCCATACATATTTTATTTATACATATTTTTATCACAACAAAAGGCACTACCTGAGAAAATGGAATGTCATACTCCCTGTAGACGCTGGTTCTTTTCTTATACGAACTTTCCACACGTTCAACATCTGAATCCAGGCTGTAGTCAGAACTATCATCACCAGATGGAGAGTTATGCTGAAAGGAAACAAAGAAACGTGTTTCAGTCACAGGAAGGAAATGAGTTCATATCCACATGAGCTTGTTTCTGCCGGTGGCACCAACCAGTAGGCTATCCTCCCTTAGACTCTTGGGTGACATTGAGAAATTCTTGTTCTTAAAGGCCACCATTACTTCTAGGCTGAAGTGTTTTTCTCCTTTGCTCAGAAATTTTATGGAAGTATGTTTCTCATCAACCTGATGCCAAGAGCTTAAAACAGAAATCACTTAGCTCTAAAATGATCTGACATTTACACATTTACAACTCTTTGCCACAGCCCCTCAGCTGGGATTACAGTTGTGTGCCACCATGCTAGTTTAAGATAATTTTAAAGGAAATAAAATTGGTTCCTCATCACCAAAAGGGGTCCTGAAACATAAGTAAAATAAACACTCATTTAATTTTGCCTAAACTTGCTTTGGAGTTATGTTATTTTGTTTTGTTTTGAGACAGGGTTTCTCTGTGTAGCCTTGGCTTTGGAGTTATTTATTGGCATGAAAGTCCTATAACTATTCCAAATTACCCACATAAAATGAATCCATTCCATAAGATTGGACAAAAGCAAACTGAAACCCCCAGTGGTTGATAATGGTTGGCATATACAAGAGAAAGTTTAAAGTTATAGGGTAATCTCAATTATAAAAATCAACAAGTGTTTGTGTATTTTGAGACAAGGTCTTGCTCTGTAGTCCTGGTTGGTGTGGTATTCTCTATGTAGACCAGACTAGCCTAAAACTCACCTGTCTCTGCCTCCAGCATACAAGACTTTTTTTTTTTTAATAGCCAAAATAATTACCTTCTCAACTTGAGTTCTTTAAACAGTTCTAAAAACACTGGCTCTGAATTTTATTATCTGTGCATTCTCAATTTTATTTAATTGAACTGTACTCTAAGATTCTTACAGAGGCAGGATCTGTTTTCCTCCATTCCAGTAAGTGTTCCTTTAAAGAAAAAAAGAACTTCGCTTCTAAATGTTTTGAGTTTGGGTTTCTATTTTTAGTCTTGATTTTACTGCTTTGATAAACAATCTTTTTACAATTTTGCTACCAAATACCTCAAATACATAGCCTTGTTGGCTAGGGTTTGGAATAAGCACTGTCCATCACAAGGTAAGTCTGCTCAGTTACTTGATTGATCTCTCTGCATTAGGAGAGGTATACTAGCCTATCACTAGTATGCTCTATTTCTTCTTAGAGTAATTAACAGTTTCTTCTTTGTGACAATATTTACTTTGAAGAATATAAAATATTAATAATGAATCCGGGTGTAGTGGCCTGCACCTTTAATCCCAGCATTCGGGAAGCAGACAGATCTCTGTGAGTTCAAGGCCAGCCTGGACTACAGAGTGAGTCCCAATATAACTAGGGCAACACAAACAAACGCTGTCTCAGAAAAAATAATAATAATAAAATATTAATGTGTATCTTGATTTTGAACTGTAGCTTTTATAATTACAACATGCCTTTTTTGGTCTCTGCATGTAATCCTCGTCAAACTCACAGTAGCCTTGCTCTTTGGAAGAGGAAGCAGAAGGATCAAGGTCAAGTCAAGGTCATCTCCAGCTATATAATGAATTCAAGGCCAGTGTGGGCTACATAAAATACTGTCTCAAAGCCAGGTGGTGGTAGCACACGCCTTTAATCACAGCACTTGGGAGGCAGAGGCAGGCGGACTGCTCTGAGTCCAAGGCCAGCCTGGTCTACAAAGGGAGTCTAGGACAGAGAAACCCTGTCTCAAAAAACCAAACTAACTAACTAACTAAATAAATAAAATGTCTCAACAAGCAAGCAAACAACCAAAAAGAGTGGAAAGTTAATGTTCGCATAGCTAACCTTATGTTTCTCATGTTTTCTCCTTTTGGATTTTTTCTTTTCTCTTTCTTTCTTGTGTTTTTTTCTTGATTTTCTGTAGGCTTTCTCATTTTTAAGCTTTTCATTCTCTTTTGTTTCCTGGTTTTGTGTTTCTTCAAATCCTGCATCATCTATTTCTCCATCTTCTAACTCACCATCTTCTCTGTAGAAACAATGAAAATTTTACACTTCAAATGTCAGCTCTAAAACAAGGTTGCTTTTCTCCAAATAGCTTCTTATTGATTTATTCACTTTACATCCTAATTGCAGCCCATGCCCCTAACAAATTTTTTTAAATGTTTTGAAAAGGAAAAAAGCATGTGCTAAGAACTTAAATTCTATCCATACAGATATGAGATTGGATTTTTTTTTCAGTAAGGGCCAATAAGTAAATATTTTACATTTTAAGAGTATCTTCAGTTTCTGTTACAAATTCTTCCCTTAATTTTTTTTAAGGGGCTAGAGAGATGGCTCAGTGGTTAAGAGCACTGCCTGCTCTTTGAAAGGACCTAGGTTCAATTCCTAGCACCCACATGTCAGCTCATTAACAGTCTGCAACTCCAAGATCTGACACCCTCACACCAACACACATAAATTAAAATTAAATAAAAATAAATTTAAAAATTTAAATGACAATCATTCTCAGCAACCACAGTTCATCAATATCTAATTTAGATTGAGGTCACTGGTTCTCCCAAAGTGAATGAATACAGTGTTAACATAAACTATTACAACAGTTACCAGTGACTAAAGTACTTTCAAGGAAAATTAAAGTAAACTATTTAAGGAAATATTCTAAATACAAGTAAGACTTTTAAAGTTGTGGCCTGTAAGTAGCTTTAAAATGAAGGCAATCTACAGTTTTGTTTTGTTTTGTTTTGCCTTCAGAGTACATTTCAGTAAGTACATATATTGTAATATATAGGCTTGATAAAACCCAAAATTCCTCAACTTTCATTTATAAATCACATAAAATTATACACCTAATTCCACTTTCCATTCCCAGTGTCTTTTTTAGTATCAAAGCTCAATCCTAGGAACTTTTAACACTGTCACACTTTTAGTTATAGAAGCCAAAGCTTGCTTGCTTTCTTTTTCTTTCTTTCTTTTTTTTCGAGACAGGGTTTCTCTGTGTAGCTTTGGCTGTACTGGACTCACTTTGTAGACCAGGTTGGCCTCGAACTCACAGCAATCCACCTGCCTCTGCCTCTTTCTTTTTTTAAAGATTTATTTACTGTTTGTACAGTACTCTGCCCGCATGTATGCCTGCATGCCAGAAGAGGGCACCAGATCTCATTATAGATGGTTATGAGCCGCCATGTGGTTGCTGGGAATTGAACGTAGCACCTTTGGAAGAGCAGCCAGTGCTCTTAATCTCTAAGCCATTTCTCCAGCCCGCCAAAGTTTTCTTTAATTCTATTTTCAAATTCAAACCAAATGATAAACACCAAACTATGATGTGAGCATTTTAGAGGTAAGTTGGAATTACTTAGAATGTTTAATAATAATAAATCAGTCATGTTATTTCCCTGTTAAAAATATTCAATAATTAAATTATCCAATAACTCAAAATTGCCTCAAGTCTATCTACTTCTCAAGAGGATGGAACTGGGAGCTGATAAAACTGTGGTCTGTGCAGGTACAGATTCATTCTGCTCTTCTTTGTGCATTCAAAATGTTCGTTGATAAAACAGTCTCAGACGGCTCCCTTCTGCCCCAAGACTGCTATCAAACTTCTTTGATATTTCTTATTCAAAGGCCCTCAATAAATAAGACCTATCTGTCCAGTTAATTTTACTATCTCTAGTCTCCAAGACTTAAACATCATTTATAATTTCTCACTAACCTACTCAACTCAGTAACAACTCCTGCTTCTGTCATGTAGCTAATTTCAATATATTTAGAATATAAATTAGATGTCATTTCCTCCAAGATGTCTTACTAATGCTAGTAAGAGATATGCTGTTCCAAGTACTGCCCCATTTCTTTTGTCACTGTGCCCTTAGCATTGTCTTCTCATCGCTTATGGTTAGTGAGCTCAGGGTTTGGCTGTCTTCCATAGATGTATCTTCAGCATCTGGCATAGTACCTACTGTTACTGACTCAGTGAACACGTAACACCCATATAGAGCAAGGACAGGGTACCATCCTAAATGGTCAATGTTATTTCTCCCAGCTCTATTATAAAATTGAAATGGTGTAATGGTTGAGTAAGAATGCGCCCACAGACTCAGATATTTGAATGCTTGTTCAACAGTTGGTGGAATTGTTTGGGAAGGATTAAGAGGTATGGCCCTGATATAGAACAGCTTGTTCTCCATGGTTGTGGGGGGAGCAGGGACTGCCTCTGAAATAAACTCTGGTGCCCCCCTCCCGATTTGATCACTCCTTGGTGGGGAGGCCCGGTGGGCACACAGAGGAAGGGGAAGCAGGCCTATCTGGATGAGACCTGATAGGCTGTGGCCATATGGTGGGGGAGGAGGTCCCTTTCTGTCAGAGGTCTAGAGGAGAGGGTGGAATACAGTGGAAGGGGACGGGAGGGTGGGAACAGGAAAATACAAGAGAGGAGATAATAATCAGGATGTAATCTGAATACATTTTAATAAATTAAAGAGAGAGAGAGAGGTGTCCCTATTGGAGGAGGTATGTCACTGGGGGTGGGCTATGCGTTTTAAAAGCCATGTCATTCTCTCCCTTCTTTTCATCCCTCTCCCCTCCCTTTCCTCATCTATATGTGTCTGTCTCTCTCACTCTTTTATTTCTTTGTCCTATGGTTGCTGCCTCAACATGTAAGCTCTCAGCTACTGCTCCAGAGCCATTCTGCCATAGTCCCCACCATAACAGCCATGGATTCAACCTCTGAAACTATAAGAAAGCCCCCAATCCAATATATTTTTAATAAGTTACCTTGATCATGGTGTCTATTCATGACAATAAAAAACTAAGACAAATGGTGTATTTCCATGTACATGGACTTGTAGTTTTTCTGTGAGACAGACTTGGCATTCTGCTATGTTAATGATTGTGATGACAATAATAGTACATTTCTTATTACTGTTGTTGTTGGCATAACACAGGTGGTGATCATGTATGCTGCAGCATGTATGTAAAGACCAGAGGACCACTCTGTAGAATCAATTCTGTCCTTCCACTTTTGAGTGGCTTCCAGTATCAAGCCTATGTTATAGGCTTCACATCAACCAGCTTCAACTACTGAGCCACCTCACTGACCCCCCGATTCTGTTCAAATTATTATTATTGTTGTTGTTATCACTAGAAAACAATTATAGAATTCTTTGGCCCAATAAAATTAGTGAATATATTCACTAAAAGGCAAGTATAAAAATATTTTCCAGGGGCTGGAGAGATGGCTCAGTGGTTAAGAGCATCACCTGCTCTTCCAAAGGTCCTGAGTTCAATTCCCAGCAACCACATGGTGGCTCACAACCATCTACAATGTGATACGGCGCCCCCTTCTGGCTTGTAGGAGTACATGCAAGCAGAGCACTGTATACATAATAATAAATAAATACAAAAAAAAAATATTTTCCAACTTTAGTCATTAAAAAAACTATAAACACACCAATTTCTATCAGCATAAGAACAGAGATACAAATTGATTTATATAATGCAATAAAGAGAAACTTGCTGACAGAAAACAACATGGCTGATCTTATAAATATGATTAACGGGGGGAAAAAGCCTGACACAAAACACTACTGTGTCATTCCATTTGTATGTACTTCAAGAATAGACAAAATCTATAGTGACAGAAGCCAGAAGAGTTCTCTTGAAGGAGTGCAAATGACAAATGTGGGCTCTGAGAGACTTCAGAGTGCTGAAATAGTAAAACTATTGATCTGTGTTTACTGCATGTAAGTACAAATAGCATATGTATATGTGAATACATATTTATAAATTTACTACACTGTGTATGACAATTATAGACTTTATTTTAAAATAATCCCAACTCTATAGGCATGTATCCCTTTTTAAGTTATATTTATCTCCCAATTTTATTTAATGCTTTTTAAAGCATTAAAATTTGTATACATGGAATCCAGTAATTAATATTTGGCATTTTAACTACAGCTGTTTAAAAGCATAAATTAAACAAGCTAAAAATGTTATATGAGGGGGTCGGTGAAGGATCCCAAGATGGCTGGGCATAAACTTGCTCTAAAAAACATTGACTGGGTAGCTTTTGGGGAGATCATACCCCGAAACCAAAAGGCAATTGCAAACTCCCTAAAGTCCTGAAGTGAGACCCTCCACACCAGGTTGGCTAATCTGTCTGAGACACCACCAGCAATCGACTGGGCTTACTACAAGGCCAGTGTGGCCAAAGCGGGCTTGGCGGATGATTCTGAAAAGAAGTGTAACGCCCTGAAGATCCCTGTGCCTGAGGATAAGTACACGGCCCTGGTGAACCATGAGGAAAAGGAGGATATGAAGAACTGGGCTGAGTTCGTGTCTGGATCCCAGGTCAGGATCCAGGAATATGAGAAGCAGCTGGAGAAAATGAAGAATATAACTCCCTTTGACCAGGTGACCATGGATGACTTGAACGAAGTGTTCCCAGAAACCAAGCTAGACAAGAAGAAGCACCCATACTGGCCCCACCAGCCCATCGACAACCTGTGAGGCAGGCCAGGACGGAGCCCGGCCGCACTGAAATAAAACATTTACACAGAAAAAAAAAATGTTGTATGAGTCTGTCCCGTTTTTACATAAATTTTGTACCTATTGAAGTCATTATCAATTTTTTTTTCTCTTTACTCCCTTACCCTATTTATGATTTCAGCTTTCACATAAGAACAGATAAAAATTTGCATATTTCTGTTTGGTCATAAAAATGAGAGGGAGAAAGGGTAAATAATTCACATTCCTATGAACTGCTTCCAAGTAATTTAAAAAGTCATCTTGGACACCTGTAAAAATGTTGGCATAATGCAAAGAGGAGAGTCTTAAATGGAGGAATTCTAGACTCTAATTCCTCCCCTGTCGTAGAAATACAGCCTTCTTGACTGAGCACCTCGTAATGTATCATACACCACTCAATTTCCATGGTCTTGAGAATACCAACAGCTACCAAGAGAATTAACATTGTTTGACATTCTCTAGATCCTGTAACCCTAACCCTGAGCACCTATCTTAGAGACGGTTTGTTTACTAAATTCAAGTTAGCTTTTAAATCTTGAGTTTAGCACAATAACCCTAAGGGGAAGTAGTGGCATACATGTCTTAGCGGTAAGCAATAACTCTCTAATTAGACTTAAGACCTGCTCAACAAGAAGGAGACTAAGCCTACTACTGGAAACCTAGCCAACTAGTCAGCGCTGGTGAAATCATGGAGCTTAGAGAAGGGCCAACAACTAGCACCTCACTAACCCAGAATAATCCCTAAATACATCTCAATATGTGTCCTTATACTTAAAGATAAGGTGTGGTCCTCACCACTCATAGCAAAGTTCTCTTTGCAACAGACAGAGGCTGTTACATAAAACCACAACCAGTCAAAGTGAAGTGCTGTGCAGCCCAGTTACAATGGATACTCCTACGAAACTACTCAGGGGACACTGCTAACAGGGGGAGGAAAGAGTATAAGAGCCAGAGAATCAGGAGTTTGCTGTGAGACTATGTATCCTCCTAATGTCAGAAGCTATACCCATAGATCTTCACCAACATGACTGCCTAAAGATAAGCTGAGCAAGAGCAACATTAGACAAGGCAAAATGAATGGAGAAAAGCCCACAAGGCCTCAACCCTGCACAAAGAGCTACAAGCAGTTAAGGAATGCTGAGAGGGGAAGAGATTCTTCCAAATGGTCAGCCCTGAAAACATGCAATGAGTAAAATTTTACAAACTGAGGAGATTATATTTAGGAATATATATGTATGTATATATACATGTATGTAGCAACAATTAGTGAGGAAAACATGTGAATTTAACAGAAAAATGAGGAGTATAATGGGAGAAAAGTTAGAGGAAGGAAAGGGGAGAAATAATGTAATTATATTATAATTTCAAGAATAAAAATATTTTTTAAAAATTAATAAATGTATAGGTGATTTCTTACTAACATAGAAGCATTAGCATGATAAAGTTATTTTTAGCAAAATGGCATGTTCATGTACAGAAGCTTGGTAAATAACTATCCAGTCTTTAAGAGTTTGTATCTTAGGTAAATCCACAAGGACAGAAAATAAAGTAGGGGTTACCAGGTAGATTAAAGGGGAAAATAAAGAGAAACTACCAATATGTCTCAAGTCTCTGTGTAATGATGAAAATGCTATGAACTTACATAGTAGTATTGGTTGGACAGACCTGAGCACTTTAAAATCAGTATATATACTTTAAGAGGTTGAGCTGTATCTCAGCAAAGTTATCTTTAAAAGGCTAAAGTATTTTGTTCTGGTTCACCAGACAACTCTGCCGGGTAAGTGTAACTACCAGCCCTCATCAAAGAAACATCTCCTTACAGTTCATGGAGGCCACTGCAGAAAACTGCATCTGTACACAATAAGATCAATGGATCATAGGGAACCCTGCGGGGACAGATACATCCACAGCTCCTGCATTTATGGCTCTGCGGATATCCTGAAGGAGCGGATGGAAAGGGAATGGAACGCTTGTGAGAACCAGAAGCCTGGGTGTAAAACAGTCTCTTCTAGAAATTGTTGCACAAACGTGTGCATATATACATACATATATATACATACATACATATATACACACATATATACACATACATACATACATACATATATACATATGTTTGTGTAACAACAATAATCAAAGAAAAAGAAGCTAACGATCTGGGAATGGGAGTGTGAAAAGGGATTGGAGGTAGAGTACCCAGAGGAGCTGTAGAGAGGAAAAGGAAAGCGGAAAATGATGGAACTCTACTTTAGCTGAGAATGTATTAAAACTAAGATACCTTTCCTTTAGCTTTAAAAGTCTTAGGTCTGGGAGCACAGCCGTGAGAAAGAACTTTCCCAGCATGTGCAAGGTTCTGGGTCTGATTCTCAATACCACCAACGGGGATGTTTAAAGATCCAAACTGGAAACAAGTGGAGAAAATCACAATAAACTATAGTGTAAATTAAAGACTCGGGTCTCCCCTATGTCCTCATTCTGAAGGCAAGTGCTCAGGAACTGGGCATGGTGATGCACACCAATACCCGGCACTCGGGCAGCTAAGACAAATGAGTCGCATATCTAAGGCTTGCCCGGGTTACACATCTGTATCTTACCTGAAAAATAACACTCTGAAGATAATTACTGACCAAATTCTTACAACTGGTATGCCTCAAGCCTCAATGGTTCTACCTTCCTCCACTCTGATATTTTTTACTACCAGGATAAAGCAACCTGAATGGTTCGGCCTTAACTCCACAGGCAGTTTCTGTCTTTATGATGATGACTGTTTAAACAGGCATTCTCAACCTTCCTAACGCTGCAACCCTTTAATGCAGTTCCTCTGGTTACGGTGACCTCCAACCATAAAATTATTTTTTATTGCTACTTTGTATGTGTAATTTTGCTACTGAAATGTAAATATCTGATATATGACCCAAAGCAGTTGTGACCTACAGGCTGAGAATCACTGTTTAAAGGCTTGTTATAAGGTACAGGTCAGAAATTAAATCTTCTAAAACACACACACACACACACACACACACACACACACACACACACACACTCTCTCTCTCTCTCTCTCTCTCTCTCTCTCTCTCTCTCTCTCTCTCAGAAAAAGACTAGCTAAGCACTCCTAACAGACATTTCCAACAGTACTCATGAATACACATACTCACTGGTATAAATGCCACAAAACAGACCTTTTTTAAATGTAGCAAGTGACTGGCAGCATTCCTTCGCAGTGCAGGAGTGGAGACAGAGACTGGAGCCTCCTCTAAACAATGTGAATCTTCTCAGTATTTGAAACTTTTACTTAGCCAACATTTTCATTTCATAGTCTGTACTAATGCACGCTGTCATTTCTCCCTGCCCAGAATGACAAGGTAGGGCAGTGCTCTGTGCTGGTGTCTTTGACCTTCCACGCCTTCACAGACCACACAGGAAAGGATGAACCACAGGCAGCCTGAGCCTCAACAGTATACCCTATAATTCCCCTAAAATATGGGAAGATAGGGAGCGCTGGGCCAGAAAGCTAATTCTCACCCAACTCCCAAATTTGTGGGAGGTTCCTGTGAGGCAGTTTCTCACCCACCTCCCAATGTCCAACAGGGTCTGACTGATTACCTTCCCTGCTCCTAGCAGCTTCAGGTTAATATAATGGGCTCCTTTGGTTTCAGGGTCATCCTGGGATGAGGGGCGTGAACAGATGACACTAAGATGCTCTCCATGTAAGGAACTGATGATGCTGACTCAAATCTGTCAGCATGCTTGACAACTGGTGTTTGGGTCTAGGCTTTTGTCAGGCCTACTCTCACCTTCTGCATCAACCCAAACAAGCTCTTGATCAAGCTGTAGGCTAACTCCATGTATCACACACCTAAACCAGTTCTCCCCACTCAAGCAAAAACACTGACTGGTCATTCTGAGGCCATGCTACCTGGCCAGTTTTTGTCCTAAATTCGGACCTTGGAAGTTTATATCCTGGATAGTTCACCTTTTAGATTACTTTTTAAAATATTTATTTTTGCTTAATGTATTATTTTGAAGGACAGATTCATTTTGTAGCCCTGGTTGGCATGGAACTTGCTATGTAGAACAGGCTGGCATAGAATTCACAGAGATCTGCCTGCTTCTGTCTCCTAAATGTTAAAATTAATGGTTTGTTTTGTTTTGTATTTAAATTATGTGTGTCTGTGTGGGGGTAAATGCATATTGTTAAGTGCAGGTGCTGAGTCCAGAATATGATGTCAAGCCAAACCCTGGGTCCTCTATAAGAGTAATACTCTTCACCACTGAGCCATCTCAACAGCTCTTTTCTTTTCTTTTTTTTTTAAAGATTTATTTATTTATTATGTATACAGTGTTCTTCCTGCACATTCATCTGCACACCAGAAGAGGACACAGTATCTCATTATTGATGGTTGGGAGCCAACATGTGCTTGCTGGGAATTGAACCACCTTTGGATGAGCCAACAGGGCTCTCAACCACTGAACCATCTCTCTAGCCCCCAGCTCTTATTTTCTTAACAGTTTTTTAAAAAAGAAATAAAAACAACTTTGTGTGTTTTAGTGCAAGGAGGTTAAAATGTACTTTTCAGAAGTTGGTCCATTCCCTCCTTCTACCACATGGGTCACAAGTATTAAATTTCATCTCTTTACAAATTACCAGAGGTACAACACCTACAAGCCTTGAGAGTGTCCATCCGCATCCTTTATCCAATATATTCTTATACCTTTTCAAAGTTAGTTTGCAGGAACTCCCTTTACCCCTTTTGAAAATATGTCTATGGGGATTTTTAAATTTTTATTTAAAATTTTTAATTTAAGATTCAACTTTATTCTATATGTATAGGTGTTCTGCCTGCATATATGCATGTGCACAGGTAGGTTCTGGTGCCCATGGAGAGTAGAAAAGGGTGTTTGATCCTGTAGAACTGGAGTAGCAGACACTTGTGAACTGTTATATGGGTGCCAGAAACTGAACCCAGTTCTTCCGGAAGCACGGTAAGATGCTCTTAACTCCTGAACCATCTCTATAGTACCCTGTGGTGATTTTTACTTAAAAAAAACAAAAACAAAAACAAAAAAACAAAAAACTTTATTGTTTATTTTACTCAAGCCAATATCAGAATCTGTTAAAACCTAAATCAATCCAAATAAAAACTCTTTCACGAATGAAACTTAATACAAATACATGGACTATATAATGAATTTTCGCTAATCCTAACATTATCCACAGTCTGATGACATTTGAAAACTTTGCTTAATTTTATGTAAAAGTATTTCTATACCAAAAACAACTGAGAATTCCTTTCTTGTGTTACAAATAATAACTTTTACTTGCTCAGTCAGTAACATATTTACTCAATACCTGGCTTACATAATAACTGTTAAATAAAAACACTATATAACAATTCAATAATTAGACCATTTTAAATATTCTCCACTCAGAAGACCATGTTTTTCTGGAAGTGTCTGAAAGAACATTTATCTTTTTAGATGGGATCAAATAACTTGAAAATTTTTATTAACTAAAACTTTATTGACTAAAAATGTAAATGGAAAGTGTATAGCCCTAGAAACACAACAGACCAATCTGAAATAACTGATCTAATGCTTACAGAAAACAGTAGAGCCCCAGGGCTCCTGCTACCAGCAAGAAAAAAGTCTGCAGCGAGGCTAGTAATTTCTGCTGTGTGGATTAATAACACAAGGAAGGTTGCTAATCGATAGTCAAACCAAAAGAATAGACAATCTGCCTATCAAAAGCAGACACAGAAAGAATTCTGACCCTTGACCTGTACTCAAGAGGGGGAGATCTTCTGTTGGTCATCCATCAAAAAGTCTTCCAATGTTTCCTTATGAGAGTTGGGGTTATTTTTAATATTCTTAATTTTTATTATCTTTATGTGTATCTGTGTAAATGTATGTTGGGGGTAGGGACATGCCTATGGAGATCAGAAGAGAGTGTCAGTCCCCAGCTGAAACCCAAACTCCAGTCCTCTGCAAGAGCAGCAAGTACTCCTAACTGCTGAGCCATCTCTCCAAGCCCCACCGAGTTCTTTTTGTTATAGTTCGCCAGTACCTGCTCTCTAGAGTCACAGGTATTACTGCAAGCTGTTATTTCATCTGTGATTCAAACATTTGTTTTTGAGGGGAGCTAGCTCATTAGTTAAGAGCCCTGCCTGCTCTTTCAAAGAAATGGGGTTCAATTCCCAGCACCTGTATAGCACTCATAATCATCTGTAACTCCAGTTCCAAGAGGATCTGGCAACTTCTTTTGGATTCTGAGAGCACTGCACACATATGGTGCACAGACATACATGCCGACAAAACACACATACACACACAAAAGAAAATAATTAACACTCAAAAAGTTGTTTTGTAATAGAAGGGAAACAAAAGGGCTGCTATTAGCCAGTCAGGGTAAAGTAAAGCTTTAGGTCCTACAAAGGTCCTATGTCATAAAATGGTGGGTGTGTACATTTCTGTTTATATCTATATGAGGGCCAAAGGACTAAAACTATTCAAACCACATTCTAATATATGTATCTCAGATCTCCCTGTTCAGGCAATCTTGTGATTTTTCAAAATAAACAAACAAACAAAAAAAAAAAAGGTGAGAATTGTGTAATCCCTAAGTGGCCCAATTTGAACTTTAATACCTAGAACCCTTCCCAGTATGTAATACAATTTATTTTCTCTTTATTCCTAACTTCAGTATGGAAAGACATTCTGACTTGACTTCACTACCAAACAGATTTCTTATATTTCATAAAGTCTCCAGTCGCATTTATGTTATTGCCATTTGTAACTTTTACTAAACAAACTATAATTTTGGTGGTGCACGCCTGTAATCCCAGCACTTGGGGAGGCAGAGGCAGGTGGATTTTTTCTGAGTTTGAGGCCAGCCTGGTCTACAAAAGTGAATTCAGGACAGAAGGCTACATAGAGAAACCCTGTCTTGAAAAACAAAATATAGCTTCAGTACTCTGAAGACAGAGGCAGGTGGATCACTGTTAATTCGAAGGCAGCCTAGTCTAAAAAGCAAGTCCAGGACAGCCAAAGTGACAGAGAAACCTTGTCTCAAAAGACTAAAAAAACAAAAAAACAAAACAACCTCCCCCCAAAACCCTATAAAATATGCAAAAACAAACAAACAAACAAAAACTAACTGCTAAAATTCCAAAGTTGAAGATGAGGCTAAACAAGCTTGCTTTGCCCCGAGGCTAAGGGCTAAGGTTGACTATCTGGGCCCGGCAGTTAGACCTGCAGTCCTAGTTACTTGAGAAGCTGGGGGCTAAGGTTGACTATCTGGGCCCGGCAGTTAGACCTGCAGTCCTAGTTACTTGAGAAGCTGGGGGCTAAGGTTGACTATCGGGGCCCGGCAGTTAGACCTGCAGTCCTAGTTACTTGAGAAGCTGAGGTAAGACGTTTGCAAATTCAGTGCCTGCCAGAACTAGAGTTAATCCAAGAATGACTTGGTCAAGGTAGCAAAACCAAAACCCTACCTTAATTTTTTTTGTTTTGTTTTGAGTCTTCAAGAGAGTTTTTTTGTGTTACCAACCACCCCGGCTGTCCTGAACCTCAATTTGTAGATCAGGCTGGCCTTGAACTCAAGAGATCTGCCTGCCTCTGGAGTGCTGGGATTAAAGGCATGCTCCATCACACACGGCATTTTTTAAAATTATGTTGAACACTTTTATTTTTAGAATATTTTTAAAAGGTGTGTGTGTCTGTGCAGAGGAGTGTAGGTGCCCAAAGAAGCCAGAGGTGTCAGATCCCTAGAGCTAGATTTACATACAGGCTGTTGTGAACTGCCATATGGGTGCTGGGAATCAAACATGGGTCTTCTGGAAGAGCAACCAGTGCTCTTAGCTGCTAAATCATCCTCTTAGCCCATTTTATAATATTGTTTTTAATGGGGAGGCATAACCCAGTAGTAAAACAATTGCTAGCATGACAGGTCCAACCAGCAGTACCACAAGAGAGAGAAACTTGCAACAAGTATATGAGAAAAAACTAAATTTAGCTGCAAATTCAGCCCTGAGCTTCAGAAAGCAAGGATCAAACATAAGATAACAATGTTTCTAAGACAAAAACAAATTTGCTACTCAAGAGACCCACGTGTTCCCCGTTCTGGGAATAAGATCAGAGAAATGTATTACCTGAGATAATGGGCAGTACTCAGTACAATGGACCCTGTTTTCAGGGTGTTCATAAAACCAGTATGACAGTTTATTGCCTGCAGCATCATATTCTAACCTGAGCCAAGGACAAGCTGTCAGAATTCAATTAAGTAAAAGCAATTACATTGGGAATCAAAGTAAAATTGTCTAAATATAAAAAACTGTCCAATGTTCTAACTTAATCCAAGAATGAAATACACATTTGAGCAGCAAGCCTTTAAAAAACAAAACTGTATAATTCTTTTTTTCTCTCCAGCTTTAAAAAAAAAAAAAAAAAAGCCGTTTGATCATTTAATGTGTTTATTCAGTACCTTCTCAGCAAGAATACCGCAGAGAATGAGAGGCGGTCCTCATGCCCCCCCCCCCGGGAGTTGTCTGTGTGTATATGTGTGTAGTGTGTACACACGTCTGTGGTGAGTATGCACACTACATGTGTGTGTGTGTGCATGTATTGACCAAATACTTGTATCAAGTGTCTTCTATGACTTCCTTCCTTAAATAACCTGAATCCACAGCTTGTCGGATTCAGCTACCCTTGACAGTCAGTTGCTCTAAGGATCCTGTCTCTGCCTGTGAAGCACAGCTCTGATACACGGGTGGCCAGGCCCCCTTGCCATTTTCTGGCCTGCTGGGGATCCCTCCTACAGTCCTCACGCTTCCTGACCATCACTTTAGCCAGCCTTCCTCATGAAGCTTTTAATCTAGTGATGGCTGAGACAGGTAATTAAAAACAATCACCAATAAATAAAACTATGCCAGTACGTGCAGGTGGTAAGCAAGCTGTGAGAATGTGCTCTGACGGGGTAAAGCCATCGTGAGGGCAGTCTGGATGACTTTCTAGGAAACGTGTGACTAGAATTAGCCAGAGAGATAGACATAGTAAGGGATCTCTGCCAACAAAGAACAAGCAAAATTCTTGTGTAGAGTGCAACACACTCTAGTAACTGAAGCCAGCTCAGAGTCGCCGGATCACATTATCACAGCCATTCCTCAAGCGATTTTAGTGTTTGTCAGGAAACTGGGGCCTCCAAGGCAAAATACTTGGGCTGGTAATAAAAGACCAAAGCACTAACTTAGAAGATTCTACAGTTTTCTTTTTACTTTCATTTGTTGTGAGTTCTCTGAAACGCACAACTCCAAATGGAATGTAGTATGTATGTCTGGAGAATTTATAAATCTAAGTGCCAGGATTCTAACAAGAAATTTCCATTATTTTCCTTCTGAGAACAATAATCAAAGATTATCTGGAACAGGGTAAAAAACAAATGAAGTCGGGACAGACCAAGCTCAGAGTCTGTTCCTGAAGATATTTCTATTTTATTCTACAAAACCTCAGCAGCATGCTGTCTGAACCACTATCTTTCCAGAGTCTCCCCAAAGCAACAAAACTGAAGATGGGGTGCTCATCAGAACTGTAAGGACGTTTGCAAAGACCCAAAGTACCTCGAGAGATAAAAGGAGCTTCAGGAAAACAGGGAGGCAAGGAACATACTTTATTCAGAGTTCTTTCAGCGTGTTCCCAAAAACTGGCTTCTGGATAACAAATCATCTAGTAATGCCAAATTCCCTGACCATTTCATTTTCCAAGAAAGCAGAGGGAAATACTGTTGTGCCTTTATTCTAGGAAAGTTTATTTTTGTTGTAAATATTTTTATTTTTATTTTCTCTGGGGTTTTCTAGGTATTCTTGTCAGGGTGGGGTATGCTGCACATGTGTGCAATGAGTGTGAGGGACAAAGGACAACCTCAAGTGTCATTCCTCAGGCACCATCCTTATTTTCTAAGACAGTCTCACTGGTCTAGAACTCACCAAGTAGGCTAGCCTGGCTTGCACACCATCCCAGCACTAGGATTATAAACACGCTATTGCATCCATAATGTCCTCAGCCTCCATCTTCTGTGGGTTTTATTGTTGCTTTGTTTTTTTGTTTTGTTTTAATACCTACGTAGTCCTGGCTGGCCTGGAACTTGCTATCTTGCTTAGGCTGGCCTCAAACACATAGCAATCCTGTTGCCTCAGCTGGGTGCTGGGACTCCAGTTTTGTACCATGACCTTAGCAAGCATTTAAATATATATGTAAATATACATTTCCTTTTCAAAAAATGATTTGTTTCTTTATTATTAATATAGTATCTGCCTGCTTGTATGCCTTCAAGCCAGAAGAGGGCACCAGATCTCATTATAGATGGTTGTGAGCCACCATGTGGTTGCAGGGAATTGAACTCAGGACCTCTGGAAGAGCAGGCAGTGTAACCTCTTAGCCTTCTCTCCAGCCTGTAAATTTATGTTATTAACATCATGAAAGAATAGTTACATTCCTCAAATGTTGGTTTGTTTTGGTTTGGTTTTTCTTGTTTGGTTTTGTTTTTCTTTTCTAGATAGGATTTCTCTATGTAGCCTTGGTTGTCTATAGATCAGGCTGGCCTCAAATTCAAAGAGATCTGCCTGCCTCTACCTCCTGAGTGCTGGGATTAAGGCATGAACCACTACCATCCGGCCTCAAATATTTTTGTAAATAACCAAAAACAGGGTAGTATGTGAATCAATAAAAATTGTGAATTACCTTGCTAACTTCTTTGAGACTTAATAGTTATATATAGAAAAAGACTCTCCAGTACAAACTGAAAAATGTAGAAATCCACAGAAAATTTTCATCAAATAATTTCCCCTACATTTTCACACAGCAATTTTCCAGAATCTTTGCTGGATGGCTCCAACAATGAGCTAGAGCGACTGCCTGCCGTCTACTAACACACTCAGAGGGAACTCCTTCTGTAAGTAGTCAACACCCTAACCCCCATCTGTGGCTAGATTAATTGGAAACGTGAGGGAACAAGACTACAAGATTTAAAGGTTTGCTAAGAATGCTTTTTTGTTTGTTTGTTTGTTTGTTTGTTTAAGGAAATGCTCTACTTCATCATACTTGGCCTAACTTTTCAACTAAAATGTACTTTTTTCTAATTCTCCTTTGGTCAAGTAATTTCTGATATTCCTGGAAATCACATAATCAGAAACTGCCTGTTCATCTGTTTACCATTTTAACTCATCAGTATAATAAGGGAAATGTAAACACACGCATGAGATTTAGATTTGCTGTTAATATCTGAATATTCCACATTAAGGTGTTTTAGGTACAAGTTGGAATGAAAATCTTTGTTTTATTCATTGAAATTTTACCAATTTGATTTAGTATAAATCTACATTTATGAATGTAGAAAATGCTACAAGCAATGTTCATGAAAACTATTTTGTATAAAAGCAAATTAACCACTAAATGACGACTTTTCCACCTCAAAATTGTATAAGGAAGTTTTGTTTACCACAATTGTTTTGTTCTGTTTGTATGGGTATTTACAAGAAACAAGTTCTAGCTGGGCAGTAGTGACACACGCCTTTAATCCTGGCACTTGGGAAGCGGAGGTAGGAGGATCTCTCTGAGTTCTAGGCCAGCCTGGTCTACAGAGTGAATTCCAAATAGCCAGGGCTACAAAGAGAAACTCTGTCTGAAACAAAAACCAAACCAAAAGAAACAAGTTCTTCCTACTGTCTGATGTTCTACTATCTCAAGTGAAAATGACTCTAGCGTATGCATTAAAAGCAACCACTGGGCTAATTTAGCAATGAGTGATGCTGGAAAAAAAAATACCATTAATGTACTATAATGACTTACTTTTAAATGAGCCCACTAAAACGTCTAATGACAACTTCCAGTGTAACTGTTCCTACTTGTTCACATATGCTGGAGGTTTGTTTATACAATAATGATAATAATGGCTTTGGCTGGCTATTATTTTTCACTTTGCCATTTGACATTCAGAAAAAAAGTAGAGGCATTTGGTACAATGTATTCACAAAGAAATTACATACTTTCTTTCTCTCATTTTGTCTTGCTTTTTCTTTTTTTAATATTTATTTATTTATTATTATGTATACAGTGTTCTGCCTGCATGTACACTTGCAGGCCTTGTTTTGTTTTTTGAGACAGGGTTTCTCTGTGTAATAGCCCTGGCTGTCCTAGACTTGCTTTGTAACCTAGGCTGGCCTTGAACACACAGATATCCACCTGTCTCTGCCTCCCAAGTGCTGGGACTAAAAGCATGTGCCACTGTGCCCAGCTTACAGAGGTGTTTCTCCCCACCCCTCTTTTTTTTTTTTTTTTTTTTTTTTGGTTTTTTGAAACAGGGTTTCTCTGTGTAGCCTTGGCTGTCCTGGACTCACTTTGTAGACCAGGCTGGCCTTGAACTCACAGAGATCCGCCTGCCTCTGTTTCCCAAGTGCTGGGATTAAAGGTGTGTGCCACCACGCCCAGCTACAGAGGTGTTTCTTATTGTGGATTACTCATTTACATTTGATTTGCTTATACAAAATAAAATTTTAAGATAGAATTATATATTTTAAGGACATAGCAATCAGGTCACAACCTAGAACTCAATCCCACATAGAAATGCAAGTATTCCAAGACATTTCTCAACTGCCTACAGGAATTAAAAACTTAAGCAAAGGGGGAATTAAGGTTGGGTGATTTTTTGTTTTTTGTGTGTGTGTGCATTTTCAATTAATTCCCTTAAGAAGCTGAAACATATATAATAGCAGAATTTCTATTTTCTATAGCTAAAAATGCAGATTTGTTGGCTGAAGTTAACTGATTTGACTTTCTTTTAAATAAATTATGAAAGCCAGGTAGTGGTAGAGCACGCCCCTGAGGCAGAGGCAGATGAATCTCTGTAAGATCAAGGCCAGCCTGGTCTACTAAGGGAGATCCAGGACAGCCCAGGCTACACAGAGAAACCTTGTCTCAAAAAAAAAAAAAAAGTGTTATGAAGATAATTAGTCCGATAACTTCAAGTTTTGGTATTTTAAGATTTAGAAGAAAGTATATTTTAAGATTTGGACAAAGGAATAATAAAGGGAATAATTACAACAGAATTATCTGTAACTCAGCAATTTTCATGTGATACCATAGTAATCATAATTTTAAAGCAACGGAAAAGGTAGTGATACTCAATGCCACAGACAGATCATGCTTCTCACTTAGCCATACAGAGTCTGCTCCTAAACTCTGAAATGAAGTGAAATATGAATTATAAACTGTGATACATATTAAACTTCAAGAATCATTAGAATTCCAAATCTAGGTCATTTTCTGTCAACTTTGTAGGAAAGAAAAAGCTGTGCTGTTAGTTTTATGTTACACATTTAAGGACAATTTACGTAAGATCTTTAAAAGCTACATGGAACTTGCTTTAGTCATTTATTTTGCACTCCAAAAAATGTATGATTAATGAAAGTTTAAGTATTAAAACAGTATCAGTATCTGAAGTACTGTTAAACCAGAACATTAAACTCAAAGCACATATGAAATCAGGTACAGTGGGAAAAGCCTACTTAGCCAGGAGAAAACAGCCTCTGTCTCTGTAGTTACTATCATTTGGCTGATACATGTTCACACCAGTCAAGGAACACCTCCTAGAACCCAACCATCCCCTCAATGTACCTACGTGTGTAAGTGTGTGTTTAGAATAAAAATATCCTTTAAAAAAAGAAACAACCATAAAAGCGAAAGATTAAACTATAACAGATTAAGATGGACCAAGTGAAAAATAAGTAAATTGAGATATTAGCAATGCATTGCAAAAAGAATTTCTCTTAACAGAAAAAAAAGGCTGTTAACAATGAAAGCACCGAAGAGGAAATGCAATGACAAATGTGGCCAGTGCCGTGTGCCCAGGAGGAAAGATATACCTTAAGAGATATGCAAGTGTGTAATTCACAGGTACAATGTAAATATATGAATATCACTTCCTCTGAGACTAATACCATTCAACTCAGTCATACGCAGTGAGTCCTCTTGTCCTAGTACCATGCTCTTATTCATTGGGCAGCTCAACATTTACTTTTCCACACAGCATCTATATGGAAAACATACTCTGTGATGCAAACACCTAGGCTTCACTTCACAGGAATTAACTGATATTCTCATGTCCAAACAGTCTCTTGATATGGGATCAAAGTGTAGGCTCCGTACTTAGATTACAGCGTTCCTACTGATTTACTTAGTGCTTTTGGGAACTTTTAAATCGTTGTATTTGCCAAAGAAACCCTGTCTTGAAAAATAAAACAAAACAAAACAACAACAAAATCTTTGGATTTGTTTTCTCATCTTTAAAAAGGGAGACCAAGAATAAGATCGTCTTTCTGGGTTGCTGTGAGAACTAAATGATTCATATGAAGCAATTAAGACATTAGCTTTCACACAGTAAGTGATCAATGTTACTAGTTTTGAGAATGAGTTGGCACTTCTGAGTCTAAACAGCTCTGGAGTGAGTCAGCTGCTGACCCTGAAAAACTGGTAATGCAAGGTCACTCTGAAAGATGACTCTTGAAAAAAATCACAAAGCAATGTGCTGGCAGCCCTGGCACAAAGGCTTCATCTGGTGAACTCAAAGTCAGCCATCCATGTGAGCTAGGCAGTCCAGGAGGAAGCCTTGATTTAATACATGGGAAAGGGTTACAGACTCCAGTTGTAGGTCCACACCTTGAATTCCAACATTAGGGAGGCAAAGGTAGCCTGACTCTGAGGCCAACCTAACCTACACAGTGAGCTCCAGGCCAGCAATAACTATACAGTGAAACCCTGTCTCAAAAACAAAACAAATAAAAAAGCAAAAAACAAACTCCAGTTATAACTAAAGATGCTGACTAGGTGACCTCCATGAATGAGGCACATCCTGGGTGGGAGTCTGCAGATGCAGAAGTGGCAAAGGACTGCCGCGGGTGGAAATGTTAGTCAAATCTTAAATGCACTCAAACAAGCTAAACTGGGCAAAGGTCTGTGGTAGAGAGCACACCTACCATGTGAAAGGCTACAGGAAAAAAAAATCATGTAATCAAACAGCACGTGCAAACGTTCAGGTTCAGGCTGAAGGCCACCAGTTTACAGCACCTTTTATGCAGTACTAAAACATTCTAATTTGGAATAATGTATATCAAAGGACTTTTTAAAAAATCTCTTTCCCTTAGGGCTGTGATCGTTACATTTGTGAAAGGCTTTTCCTCCTTTAAAATTTAAAACCCTGTGTTCTTTTCTCCATGACCTACAACTTTTATTATACCTCAGTTGGTCTCAATCATTCCAACTAACATCTCAGACACCTCTAATTATACCAAGAATTAACAAAGAAGTAATGCCTGCAGCATTGCTAATGACCAAGTCTTCACTGAACTACGTACGGGTGAAGTCATGCCTCAAAGAACCGAGTGAAAGAGAAGTGAGTGAAAAGGGGATTATACCTTTCTTTAGCTTCCTCAATTCCTTCTTATCTCTAATTTATGTTTAGAAACTAGAACTCTAACATTCTACATATTTTCAAGTTTATAATGACACTTTATAAAAACATACGTTCTGCTCCAGGCATGAAAATATTAAAGGGAAGCACACCCAACTGGATAGCGTTATTTGTTTGTTTGGGGGAATCGTTTGTTGTTTTGAGATATGGTCTCACTATACAGTTCAGATTGGTCTTCAATTCAAGCCAATGCTCCTGCTTCAGTGTCCAGAATGCAGAATTATAGGTGTGCACCAACAACACCTGACTCCTAAATGGATAGTGTCAAAATATACATGTATATTTCAAAATATAGTAAACAAACTTACACAAAGCACTCACCAAATAAAATATGTACAAGAAAATAATTTTAAAGCAAAAAGTTATACATTTTATGAATTTCACCTACATTCAGAATTTCTGTCTCCTATAAATTATAATCTAATTTGTTAAAAGCAGTTATAAATAGATTTCACTATTTTCCGGAATGTATATTTTAGTTTTCAAAAGTGATTGAAAATAATCTTTGTAAAAATATATAGTCTGTACAAAATTTTATATATTCTCCACTAACTCACATAAGCTTGTATTACAGCATAAAATAGTTACAATGTAGAAGCAGAGAATACTTGAGGGATTCATAAATTATTTTCTCCCAAGTTTTTTTTTAGAATCAACTAGAAACCTATTAAAATGCAGATAATCACACCCACCTAAAAATTTCTATCCAAGTTGTTCGTCATTTTGTATCTAAGCGGGTCTGATTAGAAGAGACTGAAAAATGTTTACCTACTGGTTCAAAATTACGAGGACCTTCTAAAACTTATGGGCCTAGGTCCCGTAAGAGGAATGCCCTAAACTTAAGAAGAGCTCCGAGGCAGGCTGGAAAACACTGCTTTGGTACATGTTTCTGTTACCAACTATGCTAACTGGCTGCGGTGCTGGAGCAAGGGCCATTTCTGTAGACCCTGCTCTGCTGGTCCTCCTCCTTTCCTTTAGCCCAGGCGCAAATGTCAGTTCTCCTTGGCCTCGAAAGTGTTAGAATTACAAGTATGTTTCACAGCACCGCTTACCACTGGGTGAGTTAGAACTGAGCAGCTAACTGTAGATACCTTTAAGTATCTTTGCTATTGCTATCGCTCCCTCACAAAACTGATCGTAGATATCCTTCAAACGGGAGTTTCATTTTAACTTTTAAGTACTTTAAAATTCCACTTTTAAAAAAAGAGGGCCTTGCTGTGTAGAGCAGGCCGACACAAACACACCATTTCCTGTCTCAGCCGGAGTGTCACTACCACACTGGGCCTCACAGTCTTAGTCTGACAGCAGCCAGGTGTGGTAGTGCACACCTTTAATCCACCACTCTGGAGGCAGAGACAGGCAGATCTTTGAGTTCTAGGACAGCCTGGTCTACATATCAAGTTCTGGGCCAGCTAAGGCTAATGAGACCAAGTCTCAAAGGGGGAAAAAAAAAAGGAGGGGAAAAAACCAAACCCAAACCCCTGGTACCCTTGTGCTTTAGTAGCACTATTTTGATTTCTAAACTTGGTGGCATTTTTTAAACATTATTCTACGTATTCAAGTTACACTGTCCACTAACAAATGGGATCAAATTTCCTTTCATATTAATGAATTTTAAGTGTGTTAACAAAACCGTATTGTTGGGCTTATCAGTAGATTTTTCAACATTATTTGTTGATTCCAGGAACTTCCTTTTAAATTTTTTTTGAAGGGTAATATTGGGCTATGGATGTGGCCAAATTTTAGAGTACTTGCCTATCATGTAAGAGTCCCTAGGGCCATTTGCCAATACCAAAACTACAAAGGTATTATATTTAAAAATAAAAACTATGATTCTGCTGCTATAACTTTAAGAGTGGATTTATCTAAAACTTGCTATATGCCTGATTGATGTCTTTCTGGAGAATTATTATTACATTTTTGAAGCTGTTAGAATTTCTTAAATCCCTTTCCAGGTCGCCATATATTTTGATATTTCAAATTTCAATGATACTTTTGTTTGGTTCTCTGTTTAGGGAAGAAAGGTGTGGGCAAAAGTCTCACAGGCCCCACTAGACCACACTGTATACCTCTACTATTCACAAGCAATTGAGGATGTAGGTTTTCACTATTCTAAGTGGGATTCAGATGCATGAGATTTTGTGTGTGTGTGTGCCAGGAATTTTAATAAAAGTCCTCCTTTGCCCCCTTCAAAAAATGATTTGGTTATAGATGTAAATTTGAAGTCTAACTAGAACTTAGCTACGCTAGACTGTACTCTGTAAATGCCACCAATCATTGAATGGCGCCAAGAATATGCCTCTCAGAGCACAAAGATATTGCAAAGAAGGAAACCAGAATCTCGGCTGAATTTTCAAATGATATTTAGCACCTAGGAAACCAGGTTAAGCTAAATATCTGTTGTCTCCTCGTGTTAACATATTCAATCTGAAAACTGCCATTTCGCTTTCCTAGAAGGGGGCTGGGGTGGGTACAGGACTGCAGCGACACATGGCCTGAGAGCGGGGGATGGCGGGGGGGGGGGGGGGGGGGGGAAGAGGTCTTTTTTTTTTTTTTTTTTTTTAACCCTCCCCTAAAAACTAAGCATGTTTATTTTCAGAGGTGTTCTCGGGGTAGGAAGCCAACATCCACAAGGCCTACTACTGAGCCTTCGGGGAAAGTCCCCACGGGGCTGCCGCCGCCGCCGCCGCCGCCACCGCCGCCCGCGCGGCGCCGACGACTGAGCCGGGGCCGGGGGGCGGGGGGCTCGCACGTGCCCGGCGGGGACAGGGGCGGGGCGGCGAGCGAGCGGCGACCCCGGCTCCGGGAGGCGGGCGCGGCCGGATCGGCCTCCCCACCCCCCCCCCCCCCCCCCCGCCCCGCGGCCGGCAGCCGGCGGCGGTGGACGAAGGTGCGCGTCACGGAGGAACCGATGGAGCCACACAAGAGACGTCTAAGTCATGCAGGAGGGCGCCCGGCCCCGGCCCGCTCCCGCCGCCCCGACCCCTCCTCTCATCCGACAGAAAGACAGACAAGAAGGGTTCCCGACCTGTCGTGCCCTGCATGTTCAGAGTCTGTCATGTTTGGTCAAGAACGGGGCGGGGCTGGAGGGCAGGTCTGGAGGCCGGCGGCGGCGGCTGCGGCGGCTGCGGGGCGCGGGGAGGACCCCGGCGCCGCCTGCGGGCACCTGTTCCCGGCCGCCGCCGACAGGTGACGAAGTGGTAAAAACTCACGGTTACTAGTGAGCGACACAGACACAGACTTTTCCAGTCTATTAACAACCACGCCAGAGAGATGGGGCTCTAACTGCAAAGACTGGGCAACGGCCCCGCGCTGCCGGCGCAGCCGCTCTAGTCTGTATTCGCCGCCGGAGGCTGAGGCGTGGGAGCCGGCGGGCGGCGTGCAGCGACGCGGGGATTTGGGTAGTGGCCGTAACGGTGATTTCTCCTCACCAACATGGCGGCACCCGAAAACAGGCGGCTCAGAAAATGGCGCCGGCCGCAACACCTCGCCCGGGACTAAAGGACGTGTGAGATTCCTCCGCGAACCGCGGCCTTCTCCCTGCCCGCCGGGCTGAGCGTGTTGGCCATTGGAGGAAGCTGTCCGTCAATCACCTCCGGGGGCGGGCTCTCGGGACGCTCGCCGCGACAGCGGAGGCAGCAAGCTGATGGCTGTGCAGGGAGGTGACAGATACTGTCGGGTGGCGTTGGGAGTCATATCGGGAGGGGCCCGCAGCCCCGCCAGGCCTGCTAAGTCCACCGGGTCCTCTGCGCCGGTTTCTCGGCGTTCCTGCGAGACTCGTCGTCCAAGGGCTTTAGCCTTCTGGGCGCATCACACTATCCTCCCGCCACCCCCACCTCCACCCCTCCTACCCCCTACCCCGCCACCGTTAGCTGAGCGAGATAAAAAGGAACCCAGGACTGCCAGTAAAATCTGTGGAAAGAAAATCTTTTTTTTTTTTTTTTTCCTGAAATAACACGGAATCATGCTTAAGCCTCCAGATTTGTTCTCTATCTCCGTAATTGCTAGTGCCCATTCGCATTGTAAGGAAGACTGGCTGGCATGCAACTTTTTCTGATAATGCTAAATTCACCCAATCATTACTTGAAATTAAAAATAGCTGTTGAGGACATTAAAATATGATCTCATGTGTAAATATTAGCGTTTTGTATGTGGAATGATGCCAATATTTCATAAATAACAAGACAGCGCATTTCTTCATGTCAGTAGCCGTCAGAAATGATCTTGAAATGAGTAGTGTATACTCGGTTCTGAAGGAAAGTTGATGTTTTTTTTAAATTAAAATGATGAGCCTAAATGTCCAATCTTCCCAAATACATGCCTTCCTTTGTCTTTGAGTGTTCTGATGCGTAAATAACCTACATCCAAAGAGCAATTGCGATTAGATAAATTTGAAAAGAGAATAGGCATTGTTTTTTAGTTGAACGCAGCTATTATGACCTGAACCCTTACAATTCTTAAGGTGGCAGCCTATTATTTATGGGAAACTCAAAAAGCACATCTGTTTTATCTAGAAAAGCAAATATTAGCTTTTGGAACTAAAATCTTCAAGCCTCTTCATTTAATTAACCAAAGGCTTTTGAGGTATAACAGTTGCACTTGACAACCGCATTTTCTGCTTACACATTAAAATAGGGACTGACCAGTTGAATGATTTTTTTTTTTTAATTAAAAAAAAAAATCTTTGAACTGGTACACATTTGAGTATTTGCTGTATTCAAATTCATTGGAAAGTTTAAACACACACTAAAATAAATTCTGGACATTAGTTTACTCTTTGAAAAACAACTTTTAAAATTTGTTACTTCCTATGAAGCCAGGCATGATGGCGCACACACCTTTAGTCCCAGTGGTCCGGAGGCAAAGGCAGTTGGATCATTGTGAGTTCGAAGCCAAACTGGTCTACACAGTGAGTCCAGGACAGCCAAGGCTACACAAAGAAACACTTTCTCGGAAAAAAAGAAAAACCTAAAAATGTGTTGCCTCCTAGCAAAAATTAAGATACTGACACACTTGGAAGGATCCAGCAGCAGCAAAGACTGAGTACTTCCTCTCAGTGTGTCACCCTCTGTTGACCTCAGAATGGAAGACACCTGGGATCGGCTCAGAAATGGCTTGTAGACTTTAGAATTTAATTCAACTCTTAGAACGATTAAATTCTGTGACCAAAGCTCAATGCTATTTAAAAACAAAAAACAAAAAACAAAAAAACCATTCCTGTAATTGAAATTGACGTTTGCACTGTTTTGTGTTTAATTTTCTGAGTATGTAATAGCCACACATTTAGTGTATCTGTTGGAGCAGGTTTGTAGACAGTTCTCCCTGCTACCATGTGGGCCCTGGTGACTTAACTCAAGGTTTTCAGAGCTTGGTGGCAGCACCATCAGCAGCTGGGCTATCTCAGCAAGACCAGAAGTCATCTTAACAGAACTTCATGGTTTTCCTCTAGACACCTTCTCAAAAGCTGATATTTCTATTTTCGTTGCTGAGTAACAAGCTACAATAATACTCATTTTTTAAAAATTTATAGTTTGGTATTGGAAATTGTCCCAGAACCTTAGACACAATCAAACCATACTCTACCAAGAGCTCCACCATCAACCCAAGGAGTGCGTGCGTGCGTGCGTGCGTGTGCGTGCGTGCGTGCGTGCTCTAATCCTTGGATTCCAGGTCCTCATTCTTCACGGCTGAGGTTTCCAGTCCTAGGGTGTGGGAAGCACGAGGTCCTTGTGCTCACAGATAAGCACTAGCCGAAGCAGGAATGTTAAACACAGGGCTGCGCCTTCAAAGGGAAGGATGCATAGTCTGTTATCTGCCCAGAGGCTAGAATCCGATGGGACTAATAGCCTGGTGACCTTTGGAGTTGTCTGTATAGCCAAGATTACGCCAAAAAAAGCTAACCCAAATTTATAATCCCAGCACTGGAGAGGCAGAGACAAATTAATCCCTGGGGCTAGCAGGCACCCAAAGTCACCTACTTGGTGAGCTCCAGGGTAGTGACAGATCTGGTCTTTAAAAAAAAAAAAATTAACAGGACCCAAGGAACCACTGACACATTGACATCTTAGTTCCCTGTGAACCAGCGCATGCGCACTCGCAGCTCCGCCTCCCCGCGGGCTCCCCCCCCCCCCTGGCCCCCCCCCCCCTCCGTGTTCATGAGATAATCCCACTCTGATGATACATTGTTATTTATTTAGTAAATTTGTTGGATTTTATTTGTTATTACAAATGCTGACCTCATAAATATAATTTGGGGACCCATCTTTTTCTATTTTCTGTATGAAATCATGTAGAAGTGATACTTCTTAACAATTTACCCACAGGAAACCATCTCGGTCTTGTGAGTTCTTATTTCCGGTGCAGCCAGTTTTTGAGGTTTTGCATTATGGTTTGTTTCCTTGCTGTTTGAACTCAGGCCTCCAGGGCCTCTACAATGTGCTCTACAACTGAGCTCTGATACTACTCTCCGAATTACCTGACGATCCACGAACTGCCACTGCTTGTGGCTGGTAATTTTTTTTCTCCTTCATCTTTTTAGTTTTGGCAGACATTTGCTGATTTTATGGACTTTTCAAAGTGAAGTTTAATTACTTTTCTTTATTTTTGTTCTGCTATCTTTCACTATCTTTTTTATTTTTTGTTTCGTTTGTTTTTGGTTTCCTGAGATAGGGTTTCTCTGTGTAGCCTTGGCTGTCCTGGACTCACTTTGTAGACCAGGCTGGCATCGAACTCACAGTGATCTGCCTGCCTCTGCCTCCCGAGTACTGGGATTAAAGGCATGTGTCACCATGCCCAGCCCAGTTTTTCTATTTATTATTGTTTTATTTTCTGTTTTTTCAAGACAGGGTTTCTCTGTGTAGCCTTGGCTGTCCTGAACTCACTTTGTAGACCAGGCTGGCCTCGAACTCATGGCGATCTGCCTGCCTCAGCCTCCTGAGTGCTGGGAGTAAAGGTAAAGGCATGTGCCACCATGCCCATGTCAGTAGTGGTCATTTCTGTTTAGTCTCAGAATGCAAGATTGTCTAGCCCCTACCCTGCGTAAGAAATCATCTGTCTTTCTAGACCTGTTTGTTGTTGTTGTTGTTGTTTGTTTTTTAACTTGGCCTCATTATGCAGCTGGGGTGACTCAATAGTGGGTGAATATCACCCACCAGTGGGAGTCTTCCCTTTTCACGTGTTGGTTCACGGGCCTGATGAGCCCTACATGGACGAATGGCAATCTCAACTTGAAGCTACAAAAGACTGTCATACCCTTTAATAGAAGCCTTCCTGCTTTGGAAATTAATCTGCATCCAGTGCCTTTGGACTAGGAAGGCTTCTCCTCCACCCATCTCCCTCCACATCTGTCGAGGAGAAATTTTTGCTTGCCACAGCTGATACACTGGCATCGGTTTAATGTATAGAACTGCAAATTGATAGGTTTCGTTGATTCTGGCAAAGTTTTAGGCTTTTCAAAAAGTGTTTTTTGTTTTTTTGTTTTGTTTTGTCCTTTCTCAATCTTTTGCTTCTCAGCCTGTGATTTTTTTTTTTTTTTTTTTTTTTTTTAATGTCAGGATAGGTGCTACTGACTCCTAGTGGCAGAAACAGCTTAATGTCCTACAATGCACATCTGTCCTTCCTAGAAAACAACTGTTCATACCCAGCGGCAGTTGTGCTGAGGTTGAAAGACAAGCTCTAACATCCGCAACTGTGAGAAGGAAAGCGAGAAATGCAGCAGCCTTTGTTGGTGGTTACATATATGCTCAGTACATACACAGCATGTATGAAATGCTGGGACAAAGCCTATCAGAGATCGTTACACCGTCACATCATGCCAGATACTTCCTTTTCTCTCATTTTGTAATATGTCATAAAACTTGCTGTCCCATCCATTGTGAACTGCACAATTCAGTGCCATTAGTTACATACATATGTAAACTTTTATAATCTTTATTTGAAAATACTAATTTAATGCTCTTACATGTCAATTTTTATGCCCCCCCCCCATCTGACCTCCTTTCTGTCTGCTTATTTTTTACTCTATTGTAGGCATTTATTTATTTATTTATTTGCTTTGTCTTGGTTTGTTTGTTTGCTTTGTTTTGTTTTTGTTTTTGAGACAAGGCTGGCTGTCCTAGAACTCACTGAGTATAAACCTCTCCAGGGACCAGAGAGAGGCCAGGCCCATCCTCTGAGGACCTTCAACCACCAGGTTCAGGATCCACCCACAGAACACTCTAACTGCCCTAATGGCCAGACTCAGCACCCACCCCACAGAGTAAAAAGCTGGAGCTCAGGATTTGAAATTCCACCAATCCCCACCCTGAAAGTCTCCGCCCTGGAAAGCCTCCCCACCTCACCCCAAGAAATCCTGTAGAGATGCTGTCTTCTGCGCAGTTCTCTGCTGTTGCTATTCACCCAAGCAGAGGCAGGTAGTCTCCTGGGTTTTCCTCTCCCAAAAATTTCTTTTGTGAGGTTTGTTGTTGGTGTGGCTTTGTGGTATTCCTTGACTCTCAACTGCCAGGACACCTTTTCCTTCCAAGCTGTAACACTTTGGGGGAAGGCTTTCCCTTCAGAGAACTACAACTTACCCTAAGACCAGTATTTCTTTGTTTGGTTGGTTGGTTTTTCAAGACAGGGTTTCTCTGTAGCTTTGGCTGTCTTGGATTCATTTTGTAGACCAGGGTGGCCTTGAACTCACAGTGATCTGCCTGCCTCTGCCTCCCGAGAGCTGGGATTAAAGGCGTATGCCACCACACCCAACTTCGGTATTTCATTTTTAAAATCAGATTCATGGCAAGCATGTGGTGGTCAGATAACAACTTTGGGGGAGTTGGTTTTCTTTTTCCATCCTGTGGGTACCAAGGATCAAACTTAGGCCATCGTGTAGTCCCTGGGTGGCCCACTGTGGGAGCTGTCAAAGTGGTGGTCCTTCCTTCCTGGCTCAGCCTGTGCCACCTTGGTGTGCTGTCACCAGGAACCATCAAAATGGCGGCATCTGTCAGACAGCGACACCTCAGCCTGCTGCCATCATGAGATGCCACCATGGTACCTGCACCTTCTTCCCTGCAGCCCCAGGCTGTGGCTGTAGTGGGAAGCCATCACAGGAAGTGTCCGCCATGACAGCATCTCCTCTCCAGCTTCCACAAACAGCTCCTCAGCGATGGTGCCTCAGCCAAAGCTGCCTGTTCTTGAAATCCTACCAATCCTCATTGTGGAAATCTCTGCTCTGAAAAGCTCTGCCCCCTAAGAAATCCTATATAAGCCCTGGCCTTTGTTCAATTTCCTGCTGTCCACTCTTGGGAGCAGAACAGCCAGCCCTGGAATTGTCCCTCCACACCCTAGACCCTCCTAATAAATCTTTTATGGGATTTGCTGCTAAGTGTGATTCTTATCAGAAGAAGCCAAGAAGAAATGAAAAGAAGAGAAGAACTGAAGAGTTGGAGGGGGCTGAGGGTCCTGAGTTCCTGAGCTGGGGCGGGCGGAGGAGGAGGGCACGCAGTGAGGGGAGCTGTAATGACTCTGCTGAGGAGGTTTCCTGTCAGAGCTGTGTTGTTTCTGGCCTTCTGAGTCCCAGGATGCCCTTCCATCTGAGCACGGAAGGCACATCACCAACACAAATTCTAAACATCGTTAATTTTTTAATATGAAAAGGTCTAAATGGCAATAATTTTATGATCTAGTATTTTCCTCTAAAGAAGGGATATTATTAGTTTTTTAAAATATATTTTTGATATTATTAGGTTTTACTTCCTTAGTTTTTCTCTCATAATTTTTAGTAACCAACTAAAAAAAAACAAAAGGTGACTGTCCACATAACCGAGGAGGTAGAATTTCCCTCTGGAAGAGGTCTGACCTCAAATAATTTTCTTCATTTGTCTGTGGTGTGACACCCCCACCCCTACCCCCCGTTACAGCAGAGTCAGGTTTTCTGTCCTGGTCCAACACATAGTTTTACTTTCTTACATTTATTTCCATTAAACAATTTCCTGTTTTCCAAATGTTATCTATTTTCCTGCCATCAGAGTTCTCCTTTGGACGCACATCTAACAACAATTTTATCCCTTCCTCTGGAAATTATCTCAAGACTGAGCTCACCCCACTCAAGCTCACCCCTTTCAGCTTGTATGCCCCACTCTTCCGAAGAGCCTTCACACAGCTCTTTCTAATGAACGGCCTGCTTTAAATATATTTGTTTACTCTTCTATTGTAGAGACCATGTAAGTTTCTTTTTGTGCAATTAATTAACTAATTAATTAATGTTTGGTTTTTTTGAGACAGGACTTGTCTGTGTTAGCCTTGGCTGTCCTAGACTCGCTTTGTAGGACCAGGCTGGCCTTGAACTCACAGCTATCCGCCTGCCTCTGCCTCCCAAGTACTGGGATTAAAGGCGTGGGCCGCCACCGCCTGTTTTTTTTTTTTTTTTTTTAATGCTATTAGATTGCTGCAAACCCGCCTGTCAAACTTTGGGAACTGCGCGTGCGCAGCGAAGGTACCGAAAGCGCCCAAGTGAGAACTGCACATGCGTAGTAGGGAGGGCGAGGGCTTGTGCGGAGTCGAGCCAGACAGCACGTGCGCGTGCGCGCGGGGGGCGGGGCTTGTGGCCCGTGGCGCACTTCATGGTTTCTCAGAGCCTGGGCTCTGCTGGTTGCTCGGTAGCTGCTCGCCGTGGAGAGGGACGATCTGAGTTATGGATTTTGAAAATCTTTTCTCAAAACCCCCCAATCCGGCCCTCGGCAAAAAACCGGCTGCCAACCCCGAGGAAAGGTGATCCACACGTTTTTCGTCCTTTGCAGGGGCACCGCCCGGGCTCCGCCCCCTCGCTCCTGGAAGAAGCCCCCCCCCCCCCGAGCCTGGGCTAGCGCGTGGGCGGAGGCCAGAGCCGAGAGGTCGCGAGGGGAAGTGGGATGGAAGTCGGAGTGGGGGACCGGGGGCGAGGGCAGTGGCCGGGCGGCGGGAGGAGGCTCCGGCCTCAGCAAATCTGCCCTCCAGGGGCCGGCTGCTCCCCTCGCACGTGCGCTTAACCTGTTTCCTGTCACTCAGCTCAGACTTTGATTGTAGTGAGTTTGAAGGCTACATACAGAACTGCCCTGCCAGTGATCCTGACACCCAAAATCCCAGAATAAAGCAGCAAGCGCTGTTTTGCCTTATTCTTTTAAATTGGAAGAGCATGTTGTTTTTCTCGTACTTAGTGCAGAATTTCTGTACAGATACCCGTTAACTTTTGAGTTGAAAGTGCTCCCCAAAGCCATCTCTGCTAACCCTTTGTCTCCCATCTTGACTCAGTGGAACCCTTGACACACCTTCACGAGTTTTTTTCCCTACTCTTTTTTTAAAAATTATTTTTTATTTTATTTTTTCGAGACAGGGTTTCTCTGTGTAGCCTTGGCTGTCCTGGACTTACTTTGTATACCAGGCTGGCCTCGAACTCACAGCGATCCGCCTGCCTCTGCCTCCCGAGTGCTGGGATTAAAGGCGTGCGCCACCACGCCCGGCCTTCGTCACCCAGCTTCTAAAGCAGAGTTACTCTTGTGAATTAAGTCCTATAGATACAGTGAAGAAATGGGTGCTAATTACTTGCAGGTAATACATTTAAGAACAGCAAGAGAACGAATTGGTAATTTTCACATGTATGAGAACTGAGCAAGATTTTAATAAAATAGCTAACAATTTGAACGTAATGTTAGACAAAAGCACGTTTGCTAAAGTTTGTCTGAAAAGCGAAGAGACACTTGGATTTGCAAAAGATAAGCGAAGAATGATATGGAAGAAAGGAGTGCGCCTGCTTTTCACTTTGACCTTGGGCTTTTTCAAGATTTCAGATTTCTTGCCGGGCGTGGTGGCGCACACCTTTAATCCCAGCGCTCGGGAGGCAGAGACAGGCGGATCGCTGTGAGTTCAAGGTCAGCCTGGTCTACAAAGTGAGTCCAGGACAGCCAAGGCTACACAGAGAGACCCTGTCTCGAAAAAACAAACAAACAACAACAACAAGATTTCAGATTTCTGTGTTTCCTCTCAGTTTATCTTTGATTTTGCCTGTAGAGTTTTTTTTTGTTTTGTTTTGTTTTTTAGTGTGTTGAATCTTTTTGTTTGTTTGTTTTAATTCATTTTCATTTTGTATGTACGAATGTTTTGCCTGCAGGTACGCCTCTGCACCACATGTGTGCACTGCCCTTGGAGGCCAGAAGAGGGCGCTTAATTACTGAGCCGTTTCTCCACCTTGAAACAGGCGGCTTTTTGTTCATGATGGGAATACTTCTCATTTATTTGAAACAACTTCTGTTTGACATAAGGCACATCATTCTAGGCAATGATGATAGAACAGTAAATGAATGAAATGCAGGAAAATACTAATGCTCTTGAATTGTATATTACCGAGGTGGCTGAGGCGAACTGCAGATGCATTGTATTTTTATGATAATGAAAGCTATGGGGTAAATGAAAAGCCTGAGTGAGGAGTTAGGAAGTGCTGTGGAGTCATCAGGAGAGTGCAGATAAAGAGGATAGTTTGGAAAGTCTTACTGGAAGGTGGTGGTGTTTGGGGGGTATCCAGGCAGGTCAGTTGAAAGGGAAGTTGGCTGGTTGTTAAGGGTAGGGAGTTGGAGACTAGGATATTGGAATCAGCTGTGTACAAACGACATTAGATTGAAAGACATCACCAAGAATGAAACCATAGAGAAAAGAAAGGCTTTGTTAAAGAGTTGCAAAGATGAAGGAAGCATCAACCAAGGAGACTAAGAAGCAGCAATAGGGCGTGGCATCACACCTTTTAACTCCAGCACTGGGGAGGCAGAGGCGGGTGGATCTCTGAGCTTGAGGCCAGCTTGGCCTACACAGTAAGACCCTATCTTAAAAAAAAAAAAAAATAGCAATAGGGTGTGGGAAGGACTGTAAGCTTTGTCACAGGTGAAAGCAGTCTTGGCGGGCTTTACCCCTGGACATACCATGGATACTCCCTGAGATAGACTGGGTGGAGCCATCCTGGGCCTGGAATTCAGGAAGCTGACCTGGGGACTCCACGTGACACAGGCAGGCGGAGAGGAGAGAGCAGCTGCAGGTTCAGACCGGGCTTGAGCGCACGTGGATCAGCGAACAGGTCGGACCTGCACGCAGGCCAGAGACACCTATGGACCCGGCCTGTGGAACGGATACGGGAAGGTTCACTCTTTTTTCCCTTTAACCTTTTTTCCCTCTTGTGTAAGCTAGTTGGGTTGTATAATAAAGTTTAATTGTAAAACAAAACAAAACAAGACAAGACAGAGTCTACAATAGGGGAAAAAAAGAAATGGCACAGTTCAGTATTGCTGGAGCTGGCTTACGGGTTAATGGGTGGGCCAAGAAATAGGACTGAGAATCATCCATCAGTCCCAATGGAGTAGTGAAGTGGAGAGGACAGTGTAGGATGACGGGATGTGGTCCAAGGCACAGTTCTCCAGTCTCTGATATTTTCTATCCCTTCATCTGCTAGAATAGTGGTTCTCAGCCTTCCTAATGTTGTGACCCTAATAGAGTTTTCGTGTTGCAGTGACTCCTCCAACCATAAAATTATTTTTGTTGCTACTTCATAACTAACTGGTTATGCTACTGTTTTTTGGTTCTTTGAGACAGAGTTTCTCTATGTGTACTTGGCTGTCCTGGACTCACTTTGTAGACCAGGCTGGCCTTGAATTCACAGTGATCCACCTGTCTCTGCCTCCCTGAGTGCTGGCATTAAAGGCATGTGCTACTGCAAAAAATTGTAGTATAAATGTATAATATACGATTCCCCTGAAAGAGTCATATACCACCCCCCAAAGGGTCAAGACTCGAAGGTTGAGAACCGCTGAGCTGTACTGTGCTGAGGACCGCTGTGTTAGACTACACTCAGGAATTACCTCGCACAGTATCTATGCATGGCCAATTTCTCGTGCTTGACTATTTTTTTTAGGTGTTTGTCTCCTAACCTCTGAAAGCATCCTGCATTTTACCTGATATACCCTTCTCTTTTATATTCCTCTTTGATATTTTTTCTCTTTATTTTTTTTACTTTATTTTATTTTATTAATTTATTCATATTACATCTCAGTGGTTATCCTATCCCTTGTATCCTCCCATTCCTCCCTCCCTCCCATTTTCCCCTTACTCCCCTCCTCTATGACTGTGACTGAGGGGGACTTACTCCCCCTGTATATGCTCATAGGGTATCAAGTCTCTTCTTGGTCCTCTTTGGTATTTCTTCCATATCTTTTCTGTTTAGAAAACCCCAAGTCTAACTGAAGTGTTGTACCTGTATTATTTTTCTCTGAAGAAGATAGAAAGCTCTCAGAAGGCAGGAGCAGCTTACCTTTTTCATTGTTATAACTCGTGATCTGAAACCACAGCCTGACATGTGGTGGACACTTAGTATGTACTGAGTGATGACTGAATGGCGATTTATATGCAGGCTACTTCTGAAGCATTAAGATTATGTAATACGAGGTTTCGGTCCTATAGGTTATGCATATACATAGTAACATTTACTGGTCAACATCGTTATTGCTGTGGTTATTATGAGACAGAGCCTTACTATGTAACGCTGGCTGGCCTAGGACATGCTGTGTAGACCATACTGGTTTCGAACTCACAGAGATCCACCAGCCTCTGCCTCCTGTGTGTTGAGATTAAAGGACTGCACCGCCATTCCTGACCTACGTTGTTGTTTTTATTAATGTTGTTGATTTTTATAGAGCATTTAGAGTAGACTGTACATTTCAAGTTTAGTTTAAGACAAATGCAGGCGATGAATTTTAATGGCTGTGTGATTAATCCCTTTGTGTTATTTGTTTTTTTTTTTTTTTTTTTTTTTTTTTTTTTTTTTTGCTGCAGAACTGTAGATGGTCCTGAAGTTGAAGAAACACAGACAGTCAAACGGGAAGTAAAGCGGGTCTGTGGAAAAGTTCCCAAGAAAGTAAGATTCCTTTGGCACGTTGAACAGAAGGCATGAGGGATCTTGTTTGTCTTATTGTATTCAGCATTTGGGGCTCAGTTACTTAGGTCAAGGAAACTCATCTTTCCAGAACTTTCTTGTCTCTTAGCATGAACTGCCCTCACCATCAGATGGAGAGTGTGTCAGTATTGCAACAAGATCAGCTTCCCTGTTTCTGAAGTGGACTGGAAACTGTTTTTGAAAAGCTTCTTTCTTGTGAAATTAGATATAAAATTTAAAGTCTGACTTGCTAGCTTAATGCAGCCTTAGTAATTACTAATTTAAAACCCGGATTCGTGTGTTGGGGACTGCCTTACTAAGACACAACACAGCAGTAAGAACAACAGATGCATTATCCTGTAGCTTTGGGGCTGGGTTAATCTGAGAGCAAGCAGCTAGCAGGGTTGTTCCCTCTGGGATGTGTGAGACAGGATCTGATCCAGACCTCTCTGGTGCTTTTTTGTTTTCCATGATTCTGGGAAACTTTCTGACTTCATCTTCAATGGCCTGATTTCCAAATAGGCAGGCCACACTCTGAAATCCTGAGGATAAAGACTGTGCATAAGAATTTAGAATCGTGAGCTGGTAGTGGCACACGCCTTTAATCCCGGCACTTGGGAGGCAGATGCAGGAGGATCTTTGTGAGTTCGAGACCAGCCTGGTCTACAGAGGGAGTTCTAGGACAGCTAGAGCTGTTACACAGAGAAACCCTGTCTCAAAAACCAAAAAAAGAAAGAAAGAAGAAAGGATTTAGAGTTGGGGGAGACTCAAGTTCAGTCCACCACAAAGTCAATATATCTGCTCTTCTTTCTTTTGAAATTTTTGAGGGGAGGCAGTAAATGTTAACATATTTCATAAGACTGTGTTCCTATTGGCAACAAAACTTGTAAGGCACAAATCAGCTTTATGAAAAGATCCAGGAGAGAGAGGATACAGCTGGCACGCCCTCATCTCCTGGGGAAGACCCGGAGCTACCACATAGATACTGTCTTTGTATGTGTAGCTGCCATGGATAAGAACTGAGGCCGAGGTCCAGAAACTGCAGTTTTATTGTCTCACAGGGGCAGTCAAGTCGTACAGGCCTCACTCCTTCATGTCTGCAGTTCATAATCGGTGTACTATCCCCCTCACAGACAGCAGGTAGCATGCTGTATTCTAAAGTAATGTCCAAGGAAGTCAGATGAAAAGGTGGCCACCCGGATTATCCCAAGTGGGGTTGCTTCAACCCGGGCTCTTCAGTCACTAATACCAATAGGTGTGGGGTTATGGCTAACAGTCGGGCACCCAGGGCAGCCCTGCAAGTCAAGAAAAAGTATTGCTGCCTCCTCCGTCTGTGTTAGCCCCTGAGATGAGCGGTCGTAACTTGTAAACTGACGGCTTCCTTGTTCTTCGGTCTTCCTGAAGACTTCCTGCTTGTGTGGTCATCCCTAAGGATACTGTTTAAAATTCATGAACCTAGTGTGCGCGCATTCGTCTCTATTGCCGCACAGTAGGTCCTCCATGAACACAGGACATCCTACTGTAGGGAGGCACTGGGCTGTCCTTTCACTTGTGTCCTGCATATGCACTCTGCATTGCCCTGGGAGAGGAGCTAGCTGCTGGGTCCTCGAGTATGAGCAGCATTGCCCTTGCGTTGACACTTAACTGTGTTAGAAAGCGTTAATTGTTTTTATCCCAACACCATGGACGAGAGAGGCCCTATCTGTTGCTCTGTCTGAGGAGGGTGCCCTGACATCCCAGTCTTGTCCGTACAGCTGCGTTTTCAGAGGACTGTTTGCCTGTGAGTTTTCTGTTTACTTAACCTTGTTCAAGTCTTTCCATCTGCCTTCCCCTCGTTGAGATTATTTGTGGTTGTTTTTTTGTTTTGTTTTGTTTCGCTGTTGTCGTTTTTGTTTTTTTTTTCTTGTTAATTTATGGTTCTTTAGGAGTAGTTTTTGGTCATTATTCTTATATGTAAAGTGTTGCAGAACCTGCTCATTTTAGTTTTCTTTCCATCCAGTTTTTTTTTATATATATAAATGTCACAATTTTAAGGTAGTTGGTTTTAAGAATATGTTTTTATGTATCTAGTTCTTTGTGTATTGACAAATATATTTTCTTACATTACTTTCTAAAGCTTTATTTTACCTATTCATATTGAAATTTATACTCTCTATGAGGTGCAGGCAACTCATTTTTTCATTTATTTTGTAATTATCATACCTAATTGTTCCAGGACTATTAACTTATCAGGAAGAGGCTGTCTTGTCCCTGTGGTTTTACATTGTCACTTTTGTTAAAATCAAGTGTTTATGTTTACTCTTCTCAACTCTCTGTTTTTGTCCTCTGAGTTATCTTTTCCTTCCCCAGCATTTAACAGAGTTAATTTGTGCCGTTTTATAATGGTTTGATATTATGTAAGCTAGTCCTAGCACCTTTGTTTTGTTTTATTTTTTCTTTAAAGTGTCTTGGCTATCTTTCCTTTGGTTTTTTTTTTGTTTTGTTTTGTTTTTTGTTTTTTGTTTGCTTTTTTGGTTTTTTTGGTTTTGGTTTTTTTGGTTTTGGTTTTTCGAGACGGTTTCTCTGTGTAGCCTTGGCTGTCCTGGACTTGCTTTGTAGACCAGGCTAGCCTCGAACCACAGCGATCTGCCTGCCTCTGGCTCCAAAGTGCTGGGGTTAAAGATGTGCACCACCACGCCTGGCTTTTCTTTCTTTCTGTCTGCCTTTTTTTCTTTCCTTCCTTCCTTCTTTCTTCCTTTTGGTTTTTTAAGACAGCGTTCCTCCGTGTAGCCCTGGCTATCCTGGAACCTTCTCTGTAGACCATGCTGGCCTTGAATTCAGGGACCTGCCTCTCAAGTGCTGGGATTGAAGGCGTGTTACACCACATCCGCCTTGTCCTGGCTAGTCTTAGACACAGGCCCATCAGTTTGTCAGGTTGCCCTGGTGGGATTTTTGTAAAAATCCATAGGTTATTTAGAGGGGAATTGGAATTAGAATATTGTAGTCTTTGTCTTAATTCTTCCTAAGCCATTTGTGTATGTGATTGTGTACAAGTGTTGACATCATTGACTGTTTTTTTTAAGTGTGTGTGTGTAGTAAGTATATTTATTGAGACAGGGTCTCTCACTCACCTGGAACTCAACAAGTGGTCTGATCTTGTTAGCAGGAGAGCCCTAGGGATTCTCCTGTCTCTGCGTCCTACTTCTTTTTCCTTAGCTTTCTCTTTCTTCTTTTTCCTTTTTTCCTTCTTTCTTTCTCTCTGTTATTTATTTATTTATTTTGGTTTTTCAAGACAGGGTTTCTCTGTGTAACCTTGGCTGTCTTGAACTCGCTTTTTAGATAAGGCTGGCCTCGAACTCTCAGAGATATGCTTGCCTCTGCCTCAGCCTCCCTGAATGCTGGGTTAACAGGCATGCACAATCGTCTCAGGCTTCTGCTTTTTTCTTAATGTGGGTTCTGTGGCTTAAACTCAGGTCCTTTGCTTACAAAACAAGTGTCCCTTAATTTTTCTTTGCAAAGTATTACTAACATACCTCTTTACCTACTAAATAAAATTAGAGATCATAAAATCATAGTCTATTGATAGGAGTAGGCCAGCTTCTTTGTAAAGCACCATTCAGTGACTCTTGGTGACTCTGGGTTGTAATCTTTGTTATAACTAAGCACAACAGAAACATCTTGCAAATGAACAGGCACGACTGGATTGCAGTAGAACTTAATTGATACAGGTAGCTAAAGGAAAAGAGATGCGGTGGCGCGTTTCCGTAATTGAGAGGTTGAGGCAGGAGGATTGCCATGAGTTTGAAGCCAGGCTGGGCTATATAGCAAGGACCTGTCTCGGTAAGATGAAAAAACAAACAAACAACTTTTTGTGTAAAATGTGTTCATCCATGTTTATCATGACCATACAATTGATATGCCTGTGTTGCTAAGTGCAGGCGTCTTAATAACCGAGGCTTATGAAGATGCCCGTGAAGACAGAATTTCTCCTGGTGCAGGCTGGCCTCGTGCTCTGTCGTTGAGGCTCTTGGTGAACTTCTCCTCTTGCCCTCACTTCCTGCATGCTGAGATTACGGGCCTGTAAATACATTTGTGCACATTCAGACTCTTTCTTCAAATTATCCCTGAAGATAAATACGCCGCTGTAGTTTGTGTTCTGTTTTCTGTGTGTGTATGTGCGTGTATGTGCACCCTTGTAGAGGCCAGGGGCTGCTGTTGGTATCTTCCTCAATTGTTCTGTATTTTGAGAAGCATCTTCCTCTGACCCTTGAGTTCATTGCTGCACTTAGGTTTGCTTTCCAGTGAACTCCAAGGATCTGTCTCCGTTCACCTAGTTCTGTCTCCTAGGGACAGACGCACAAGGACACCAAAACCAGCTTGTACATGGTGCCGGGGGTCTGAACTTGTTGTTAGGCCTGCATAGTGCATGCTTGACTGAGCCGTCTCCCTAGGCCTCTCTGTGGGTTTTTGTTTGTCTGTTTGTTTTGCTTTTTTTTGCATGTGTGTTTTAAAATTTATACTTACTGTTTTTTCATTAGGTTTGCATGTGTGTGTTCACTTGAGTGCTGGTGCCCTTCAAGGCTAGAAGCTTCAGACTCCTCTGGAGCTGGAGTTACAGGTGTGCGCTGTTGGACGTGGTGCTGGGAACTGAACTTGGGTCCTTTGGAAGAGCACTGTGTGCTCCTAACCACTGAGCCATTTCTCCAGCCCATGTTTAATTCTGCAGAGGTTTCAGGTGTTTAAAAAAAGAGTGTGGAGGGGCTGGAGAGATGGCTCAGTGGTTAAGAGCACTGACTGCTCCTCCAGAGGTCCTGAGTTCAATTCCCAGCAACCACATGGTGGCTTACAACCATATATAATGTGATCTAATGCCCTCTTCTGGCATGCAGGTGTACATGCAGGCAGATGCTATATACATGATAATAAATAAATAATAAATCTTAAAAAAAAAAAAGAGTGTGGAAAATGCTATATGAAAACTATGTGCCCATTATACAAATGCAGCAATGATCAGATAATAGCCAGAATTGGATTGCTGTGTGTGTGTGTGTGTGTGTGTGTGTGTGTGTGTATCAAGCTTGCTTTGAACCTTAAGTTTTGAAATTTTTGATTTTCATCTTTACTTAGTTTAAGCGCCCTGGAAACTCTACAGCATCACCGAAGAGCTTGCCCTGTAGAAAGTCACGGAGTAAGGACTATGAGCCGTACAGCGATGAGGAGACATGCGGTCAGGGATCAGAAAATAATTTTGACAAAGAGCTTCAGCGGTACATACAAACTAAAGAGATGGCAAGTGTTGCTCAACCCTCACTACTCCCTGAAGAATCTGTGAAGAAAGAGGGAGCAGGAGGTACCCAGCAGAGTAAGTGCTCATCTGCAGAAGCCGTCATGGTTGTCCGCCGTTATGCTTGATGTGAGACATACCCCGGGACTTGGTTGCTTGATACATAAATCTCATTTTCTTGCTGACTGGATGTTGTCTTTGTCTGTGCCCATGTGTTTAAGTGCTGGGATTGATCACCCAGGCCTCAGGTATATTAAGGAGATATCTATCCAATCACAGAACCATAGTCCCAGCATAGAAATGTATTTCTTTTTAAAATTATTTTCATTTTTACTTATTAAATTGAAATGTATTTTCTTAAGTTACTAAAGTGGGATTTGCCATAGATATGAAGGCACATGAAATTCTTTTCTCTCTCTCTTTTTTTTTTTTAGACAGGGTTTCTCTGTATAGCCCTGGCTATTATGGAACTCGCATTGTACACCAGGCTGGGCTTAAACTCAGAGATCCTCCTGACTCTGCCTTCAAAGGTGTGTGCTACCACCAACCAGTATAAATGAAAATTTTTGAGGGGTTGCTGGGGTTTGGGTTTTTTTGAAACAGGGTTTCTCTGTGTGGCCTTGGCTGTCCTGGACTCACTTTGTAGACCACAATGGCCTCGAACTCACAGCGATCCGCCTGCCTCTGCCTCCAGAGTGCTGGGATTACAGGCATGTTCCACTGTGCCTGGCATAAATGATATTTTTAATGCTTTCCTCCATTTCTATGTTTCTTCATTCAGAGTACAACTATAGTAAACTTAGTGCATATAAGATATTTTCTTTTTTGTGACAGGTTATGATATGTTAAGATGGGAATCTCATGTAGCCCAGGTGGTTTTTTTTTGGGGGGGGCCTTCAAGACAGGGTCTCTCTGTGTAGCCTTGACTGTCCTGGACTTGCTTGTAGACCAGGCTGGCTTCGAATTTACAGGGATCCACCTGCCTGTGCCTCCCAAGTGCTGGGATTACAGTTGTCCTAGTTTGCTGTATATTACTATGATAAAACACTGTGATGGCAACTTTTGAGGAGGAAAAGGGTTTATATCATATATTATCGACTTCCACATAACCAACAGTCCGTTACTAAAAGAAGCCATAGCAAGGACCTAGAGGCAGGAACTGAAGCAGAGCCCGTGGAGGAGCCCTGCTTCCTGGCTTGCTCCCTATACTTTCTTACCTGCTTTCTTATATGGTCCAGGTCCACCTGTCCAGAGTGGCACAACCTCAGTGAGCTGGGCCTCCCACATCACTTAGTAATAGAGAGCATGCCCTATGGACTTGTCTGCAGGCACTCTGACGGAGTTGTCTGATCAATTGAGGTGCCTCTTTCCCAGATAATTCTATTTTTTGTCAAGTTGACCAAAAAAAAAAAAAAAAAAACCCCCAAAAAAACAAAAAAACTAGCCAGCATGCAGGTATACACCACCATCCTCAGCTTTGTGACGTATTTTCAATGAAAAATATATAATACATGAGATCATTATAAACTTCTATAGTTTTTTTCTCTCGTAAAGCTGTGGCATTTCCAACTAGATCAACCGTTGTCTTTAAAATGCTCTGGCCTGGCCAGGCGTGGTGGCGCACGCCTTTAATCCCAGCACTCGGGAGGCAGAGGCAGGTGGATTGCTGCAAGTTCAAGCCCAGCCTGGTCTACAAAGCGAGTCTATGACAGCCAAGGCTACACAGAGAAACCCTGTCTCAAAAAAACCAAAAGCCAAAACAAAAAAGTTCTGGCCTGTGGCTTGCAAGATTGATTTAATTGTCTTGCTTTTCTCTCCCACCCAACACTTCTTTTCAAAAACAATGTGTTTGAATATGGGATGTTAGGGCTCTCTTTTTGCCTCTTAATAGCAAGGCTTCTAGAAAGTCAGGTCACTGTTACCCCAGTGTTCCTTCACTGAACTTCAGTTTCCCTGAGTTATTATAAGGCATATTTCTGAAGGTTAAGCTGATGTCATACCTTTATGCTATTTTTTAAAATGAACTTGTTTGTTTTTAGCTGTCAAACAAAAAAATAAAAAATCTAAAGCTGGTCACAAGAAAGTTAAAGAGAAGAAAATGAAGCAAAAGTGTCCTGGCCCTGGGAACGATGGGTCACGTGCCTTGCTGAAGAACAGTGGCTCCCAAGACAAGGTACAGGAGTTGTGCGTGTGGGAGGGTGCTGTGTGCTTCAGGGTTTCTGTCTTTCACTCCAGTTTCAAGAAGGCAGGAGCGTCCCACAGGTCAGGCTTGTCTGGAGACCTGTAGCTGCTGTGACTCTGTGGTCTTCCCTTCCTCACCACTGCTTCCTTCCCTCTTGGCGTGGTTGCTGCCTGTCAGCACCCATTTTCAGCCTCGTGATTTCCCTATTGGCCCAGAATACAGGTCACCAGCCCTTTGGTGCACCTGTGCGTGCTGGGCCATCAGTAATGTTAGACAACTGGGAGGCAGAAGGAAATGCCATGGAGACAGTTGGAAGGCCACACAGTCCTGCACAGTTTATACACTGCAGACCCTCAACCCTGAGGTGATTCCTTCTGGAAATTAAAAACAACTATTTCTGAGCATTGGCCTTACCAAATCTCCTAGTCCTGCTCCTGGTACCTTGCTTTTGCTTTGTAGCTGGTCTTCCTTACTGTGCATGTGTATTTCAGCGTAGCACAGTAAACGACTTCTCTAGACTCTGCTTTTCCGAAGACTTTTAAACTGAGTGGCGGGCTTTTTATTCAGCTTAGACACGAGGTCACTAGTTTGGGGAGGTTAAAAGAAGTAGAACATGGATGGGACTGCCTTGTAGTCCCACTGCTCAGGAGCAGGAGCAGAGGTTCAAGGCTGTCCTGGGTAACAGTGACATCCCAGATCAGAAAGTGTGTGTGTTGGGGCGGGGGGATGTTTCCAAATACTAAAGATTGAAACAAACTTCTATAAAAGTTGTCGCTTTTCCCATATTTTGCAAGCAGGGAATCTGAGGTTAGGGTTCAGATCGCTGCCTGTTCCACCCAACCTCTCTTCTGTGTCTTCACATTGATTCAAATGATTCTTCCCGCAGCACTGACAGCCCTTCTTTGTGAAGAGCAAGTTCTAAACCCGCATCAGACTCTCACAACAGAATCATTTAAAATCAAAGATTTGATCATATATGATTCTTCTTTTTCTTTCTCTTTTTAAAAAATTTTTATTTATTTATTTATTTTGGCTTTTCAAGACAGGGTCTCTCTGTGCAGCCTTGACTGTCCTGGACTCGCTTTGTAGACCAGGCTGGCCTCGAACTCATAGTGATCCTCCTGCCTCTGCCTCCCGAGTGCTGGGATTAAAGGCATGCGCCACCACGCCCAGTTCCACATATGATTCTTATGGTCTTAATAAACCAATAACTTGATATTCTTGCAAAGCAGATGATTAGGAGCTGTGTTAGCTCCTTAACTGCACACACCATATTCCTAAGACATATTTACTATGTAGCTATGCAGAAGCTATAAACTCTGTCACAAGTTATAGGGCTCAGAGGTTAAAAGCACTGGCTGATCTTCTGAGTTCAATTCCCAGCAACCACACGGTGGTTCACAACCATCTATAATGAGATCTGGTTCCCCCATCTGGCCTGCAGATGTATGTGCAGGCAGAATACTGTATAAATAATAAATAAATAAGTACTTCTTTAAAAAATAGTTTTGTTCCTAAAAAGCTAAAATAGATTGTAAGGTTCTAATTTCTTTTTTAAATTGTACACGGTACAAACCTGTCACTGGAACCAGAGATTTTTCACTGCTTCTTGTTGACTGTGATTCCCAGCTTTGTTTCAGTTACTCTAAAGCTCTTTCTGTTTTAGATCTTTTTATTACAAGTAATATATTTTCATATTTTTAGTTTAGTTCATTTTTAACATTTTTCTTATAACTTTTCCAAAAAAAAAAAAAAAAAAAGGGCAAAGTACAATAAGATAATCAAGTTTTATCAGCACTAGCATTCAGTAGTTGAAAGCTGTTGAAACTGATGATTATTCACTTTATAAACTGATACACCAAAGTCCAGCTCTTGAAGGCTCTTTAGAGGAGATGCTTTTGAACCAGGATCTTGCTGTACTGCCCGGGCTGGCCTTGAACTTGAACTTGTAGCCCTGCTCTAGCCTCCAGCCTTGGAATGCTGAGATGATGCATTGGTGCCCATGCCCTGCTAGAAGGGGCACATTCTAATGTATTAAAAGTAGTTTAAAACAGAGTGAAAGATTTACTTTTCTTTTTTTCCTGTCCGTTTTTTGTTTGTTTGTTTGTTTGTTTGTTTGTTTTTTTTTTTGTATTAAAGGCTGATGAGCCTGAAGAGAAGCAGCCACGTGTGAGGATGAGTCAAGGTTTCATCAATCAGCACACGGTTGAGCGTAAAGGGAAGCAAGTTTGCAAATACTTCCTTGAAAGGAAATGTATTAAGGTAAGAGAGTGTGAAAGCAAGAAACACTACAGTGCAGTTATGGCAGAAGTCTACTAGAACTGCTGCCAGTCTGCTAAAAATGTACCTGTAAGCTTTAAAAATCTCTTTCCTCTTAGAAAAAGTTTAGTAAGAAAATTAATAAAGTGCCTTATGTTTTAAAAGGTGATTTAATTAAAGATGTTTTGCATTTAGAATGTTTGTAAGAATTTTTAAAAGCTTGAGCAGGCTAAGTTGTGTGCTACGATGCTGGCTTGTTAGGATTCTCTCTGGACTCTCGCTCTCACTTGAAGTTTGGCAGGAGTTAAGTTGCAGAGGTCTGACGACGCTTATTCTTACACCCAGGGAGACCAGTGTAACTTCGATCATGATGCAGAGTTAGAGAAGAAAAAGCAAATGTGTAAGTATTATGTACAAGGATACTGTACCAGAGGAGAGAACTGCCTCTATTTGCATAATATCCTTTATCACAAGATTCTCTGCGCTCTTCGTGTAGCGTGAACATTCAGAGATGCGGACTTTTTTTTTTTTTTTTTTAAAGATTTATTTATTATGTATACAGTATTCTGCCTGCAGGCTAGAACAGAGTACAAGATCTCATTATAGACGGTTGTGAGCCACCATGTGGTTGCTGGGAATTGAACTCATGACCTTCGGAAGAGCAGTCAGTGCTCTTAACCTCTGAGCCATCTCTCCAGCCCCCGAGATGCGGACTTTTTAATAAGCCACATTTGTTAGTATAAAAAGGTGCTGTAGCTAAGCCCAAGCTTGGTATCAGAGTGATCACACTGTGCGTGCTTTTCCATAAGAAAGAGAGGAACCCTCCAGGAAATCTTACGTGTAGGCCCGTTCTGCTCTGCGTGGGTGGTGGAAGGCTCATGGAGCCTAGTCAGGCCCAGGAGGATGTCAGTTTCTACTGTGGTGGTGTCCAGTTGAGTCCTATTCATATAGAAAAGTAGAGACATTTTATGGAGGTCTCCCTTAACTCGAAGGTGTAGCCTTAGTCCTAACGGCCAAACTTTTTATAAAAACATGAAATACAAGCATTTAGGGTGACAGCACCAATAGCCGCACAGAAGTTGTTTCTCTTTAGTCATACACTATAGAACTTCAGATTCTAACTTGATGGGTCTGAGACAATAATGCTGTATAAATTGGTTCTACTTTAACAAAACTAATACATAAAGGAGCCAGATTTGTAAAACATGTTGTTCTCATTGATTTTAATTTACCATGTCTCAAGGTAATTAAAATATATTTCTTTCACCTGTGAAACTTACCTGTGGCCCATTTTGAGACCATATATGAAGGAGAAAAAGTTGTCTTTCTAAAATGAGACCTTTTCTTGTCTCGTTTTAAAAAGAAATCAGTGATTCTACTGGTAGGGGTAGGGAAGACTTAGAGGAAATAGTTATTAAATTAATAATGAATCATTTCATTGGATAAAATGTTATTTTCCTTAACATTGTGCTACATGAATATCCATGCAAGTTTTATCACACAGGAGCCAAATGTTATCAGGGTGATCATTGTAATTTTTCTCATGCCCCGCTGACTGCTGAAACACAAGAACTGTTGGCTAAAGTAAGTACAGTGGTGAGCGTCTTGTGTGTTTGGACTGAGGATGGCATTTGAAAAGATACTTTTTGACAGACGGTGGTGGCACATGCCTTTAACTCCAGCATTCGGGAGGCAGAGACAAGTGGATCGCTGTGAGTTTGAGGCCAGCCTGGTCTACAAAGTGAGTCCAGGACAGCCAAGGCTACACAGAGAGACCCTGTCTCAAAAAACAAAACAAAAAAGAAGAGATGCTTTTCTTTTATTTTTTTTTTATAGATTTATTTATTTATTGTATATGAGTGCTTTATCTGCAGAAGAGGGCATCAGATCACATTATAGATGGTTCTGAGCCACCGTGTGGTTACTGGGAATTGAACTCAGGACTTCTGGAAGAGCTATCTCTCCAACCCCAAGATACTTTTCTTTAGGGAGAGTATGGGCTAGTATATATGATAATCTTATAAGTTTACTTAGGTTTGGAAATTAATTTTTTGTAGCTGGAAGAAAGATTAATATTCATTGGTAGTATGAATTAGAATGTTCTTTTTTATTTTTTTTAAAGTTTTTAAAAATATTTATTTATTATTTATACAGTGTCTGACTGAATGTGTGCCTGCACACTGGAAGAGGGCACCAGATCTCATTATAGATGATTGTGAGCCACCATGTGGTTGCTGGGTATTGAACTCAGGACCTTTGGAAGAACAGACAGTGCTCTTAACCTCTGAGCCATCTCTCTAGCCCGAATTAGAATGTTCTTAAACTTTTTAATTTAAAATGTTTATTTGCTTAGTGTGTGTGTATGTGTGTGTGTGTGTGCGCGCGCACGCGCGTGCATGTGGACTTTTAGCAGTCAGAAGAAACTTTATTGTAAGCGCAGAAGGGGAGTTGAGAGTCATGGCTGAGACATTTCGGTTACCTGGAAGATTGATCAAATAGCTTGTCTTGAGGAATTCTTAGTCTGGGAGCAAGGTGAGTGTGAGATTGCAGACATTGCACTCTCCCTATACACTAGCTGAGACTAGTCTCTCCAAAATTATATTTAAATAAGCATGAAAACAAAAAAATCCTCCTGAAACCACCTGTGGCAAAAGCTCGTTGAGCACAGATGAATATGAGGAAGTCGGAAGTGCTTCTCTGTAGATGCTTTTGTCCATAAAATCGGAAAGGTTTCTGTGGAATCAGAATCACACCAAATACTTATTTGTGTGAAATCAGTTTTTTATTTCTTCCAGTAGTGCAAAATGCTGTTAGGTTGGATGTTATTAGAACTGTTTGAGATTGCACTTAGTAGGTATTAGTGAATTAAAAAAACACTTTTTTTTAAAATGTTTTTTCTGTCTTAGGTTTTGGGTACTGAAAAGAAGTCATGTAAGTAGACTGGAAAGGTAATGGTGACTCTACTAGTTTTTTTTTTTTTTTTAATTCTTTTAATCATCTCTTGAAATTGGGATAACCACCTCAATAGAGGTTTTTCTGTCTTTTCAAATGAAAGTGTTTGTTTGTTTGTTTGTTTGTTTGTTTTAATTCCTTCCTCAATAGAAGTATGTGTGCATGCTGGAGTCTGTCTGGATTTGCCTGCCATGCAGTTTTAAAATTCTGTTCTTGAGTTCTGTCCATCTGTCTGTTTGATTTGTTTGTTTGGTTGCTTTGATTTGGCTTTGGTTATTCAAGATAGGGCTTCTCTCCATAGCCTTGGCTGTCCTAGACTCACTTTGTAGACCAGGCTGGCCTTGAACTCAGACAGTTCTCCGCCTCTGCCTTCTGAGTGCTGGGATTACAGGCATGCGCCACCATGCCCAACTTTTTACTATCTTTTGACAAAGTTTCTATTCACCTGATTGTCCTTTTGCAATCCCTTTGTGAAGAGCATCAGGCCTTTAACCATTTTGTAGGATGTCTTTTCCCTCTTTTTTTCTTTCTGTTTTTGTTTGTTTGTTTCTGAGGCAGGGTCTTGCTGTGCATCATTCTTTTCTGATGTTGTTTTGGCTATTCAGGATCCCTTGGCTTCTATATATGAGTTCTTAGGAAACTTCTTCCTTTTTTCTTTCTTTCCTCCCCCTCCCTCCCAAATATCTAACTGTAACTTTTACTGATATCCCTGAACATGTGGATTGCCTTGGGTAGTAGTGAGAGCTTCACAGCACTTTCTCTCTCTGTGAGCTTATGTTGCTTGTAGACTGCTTGAGTGTTTGCTTAGATAAATGTCATGTACCGCACTCAGACCTGCTGCCCACAGAGGTCACAGGAGGATGTTGGATCTGTGTGGTTGTGAGCTGCTGTGTGGTGCTAGGAATCAAACCTGGGTCCTCTATCAAACAAGTATTTTCATCACTGAGCCAACTCTCCAGCCTCCATATCTGTGAACTTTTTTGTTGTAATCATAAGGGTGGTTCTTATATTTCCATTAACTCTACTGTTGTTAATATAGTGTTTTTATCTTTTTTTTTTTTTTTTTTTTTTGGTTGAGATGAGGTCTGTCTGTGTAGTCCTGGCTACACTGGAGCTTGCTGTGTAGACTAGGCTGGCCTTGAACTCACAGAGATCTACCTGCTTGCCCCCTAGGATTAAAAACTCAATATAGTCTGGTTTTTGTTTTTTCTGTGGTTTTGTTTTTTCTGTTTTCTGGAGTTGTGTTTGGTTCTATCCTTAGATTTTACATGTAAGTTAGGGTTTTCCTTCCCATTTTCTCCAAGAAGAATATTTAACTCATTTTGGGTTTTATATTTTCTTTTGCTACATGGATGGGTTTGGGGTGGGGGTGATTAAGTTGGTAGTTTTCACAAGCTGATATGTGTGTTCTTTTCTGCAGCTTGTGTAGAGGGCAGATCTATTCCTGTTCAAGACTTTTGAAGACTGATGATTTGGAATAGTTCATAAGGTTCCTCGGTGAATGCACCTTTCTGTGTCGTGCTCACGTGCAGCTCCCTCTGGACACAGAGTGTTGGGTCCAGTGCTCAGCTGGAGGGTGCTTCCTGGGACAGGAGAGGGGCGCATGCATGCTGGCTGGCGGCAAATGCTGTGGTGTGCTAGGTTGCCGAAGTCTCTTCCAACTGAGATTTCCAAGTACAAGTTTTTACAAGCACAAAATAGACAAAGAAAAGTTAAGTAAGGATGGGAGAAATAATTGAAAGGATGATGACAGAACTGTTAGGGGGCATGGGGTAAAAAGGAGCTACACCCCTACGTGCCATTAAATACTTTGCATAGTGTTTTTAACAATTCAAAGTTCCACTTTATGGTTTAGCATAGAATGTGGTTCTGCGATCTTTTTAAAACCAATTTCCTGTTGGATATTTGTTTCTTATTACTACTGTTTAAATAAAATGGTTGCTTTATAAACTGTTGCTGTGGTGTTTTTATACTCGATACTCTTAACCTTTGTGTTGTTAAAATGTGTTTATCTTCTGTAAACAAATGATTTCCTCTCGCACCCCAGCTCCTAAAATAATGGCTCTGAGGCTGAAATATATTTTTAAAAGCCTAGGCCAGTGTAGCTGGCATACTCCCTGACACTCATAACTAGCATCCTGTTTATTCCAATCATAACTCTCCCATGTGACTGGTTACATCTGTCTTCAGAATCCTGTATCCCAGAATTCACTTTCTCTACTGGAGCTCCCTCTCCCATTTCTTGCCTCAGCTATAGGCCAATCAGCTGTTTATTGACAGGTGAAGAATCCATACAGTATGCAAGCAATTATGCCCACATCCTTGGGCTGGTGAGATGTGCTCAGCAGGTAAAAGTTTCCTATGGAAGTTTGACAAACAGTTTGGTCCCCACATCCCAGAAAGTTGTCCTCTGGCCTACACATGTGTGTCTGTACTCAAAATTACTGTGTGTGTGTGTGTGTGTGTGTGTGTGTGTGTGTGTGTGTGTGTGTAACACATAAATAATATTTTTTAAAGAGTAATTGGCTCATAAACAATGATCAGGTTATATACTTGTATAAAATATAAATGTGAGTTTGAAGATGTCTTAACACAGCATACAACATTTTCCAAGTATAGATCAGAGTCTAATTACGTATTTTATATAGTGGAATTCATATTATTAGGAAAATACCATGAGACTTACTGTTGTCATATTGTTTCATTAGGAAAAATAATAGCACCCCTCTGCTATACAAAGTTCATTATCTTAACGACTCTACTTAACAGAATCTTGTTCAAAATATGAGCCAAGATTCTTTTGGTTGTAATTGGAGCCTACCAGATCAAGAGAGTAAATTGCTCATGCTCCAAGTATCAGGTAGGCTTAAGAAACGGGTACCAGCCTAGATCTCCAGAGGCTCAGTGGCCTGCAACTGCTGCTGTGTTGATTGCTCTCCTCCCCAGCTATGGCCAAAGAGCATAACCAGACAGTGCACTGGAGCTGCGGGATAAAACTTAGGGCAGAAACATGGCACTTTCAAAGGGAACGAAATTGTGCCAAGGAGTGTCGTTGCTACGCATAGCCTAGATGCTTTCCCCCACCTCTGATTTTTCGAGACAGGGCTTCTCTGTGTGGCCTTGGCTATCCTGGACTTGCTTTGTAGACCAAGCTGGCCTCGAGCTCACAGAGATCCGCCTGCCTCTGCCTCCCGAGTGCTGGGATTAAAGGCGTGCACCACCATGCCCAGCTTAATTGCAGTCTAAAAGGTGTATTTATCTTCACTCTATTTGATGTAATAAAACCTGAGGCTGTGTACTGTATCAACAACTCACAATGTTGGTTCAAATGAAAATGGCCCCCATAGAATCCTAGGGAGTAGTATTTTTGGAGGCATGGCCTTGTTGGAGGCAGTGTCTCACAGAGGATGGGCTCTGAGGTTTCAGAAGATGAAGCCAGCCTCAGTGGCTCACTGTCTCTTCGTGCTGCCTGCCCATCCAGATGCAGAACTCTCAGCTACCTTTTCAGCACCATAAGAGTTGTGTCTCTTCACAGCAATAGAAACCCTAAGACAGTCGCTGAAAGCCCCCATTTTTTTGGCCTCTGATGAGGATGTTATCACGTCTCTGTGTACCCCACTCTCCCAGCTGTGTCTCAACATGGCAGAAAAGCAGAAAGGCGATAGTCTATAGGAAAAAAATGTATAGGAATGGCCAAGTGTGTAAGGAGGCCCATGGATGGGGGGGAGTCAGAAGAGGTATCTGGAACTGGAGTTACAGATGGCTGTGAGCCATGTGGGTGCTGGGAACTGAACCCGGGTCCGCTGCAAGAGCAGCAAGTGCTCTTACCTGCTGAGCCGCCACTGCTCCAATCCCAGAAACCTACTTTTGTGAAAGCTAACTGCTCAAAAATAGCATTATGTCATGCTCCTTCCATCTACGCATTTGGGACGCACAGGCAAGCCTGTCCCTGTGAGTGGCAGGCCAGCCAGCGCCATGTAGTGAAACTGTCAAACAACATACTCCCAATTCTCCTCCCCCTCTACACTCAGGCTCTGGTATGGTTACCTGCTGCTTTTAGCCAGATTTACAGTGAGAAATGAAATTTCTTTTAAGCAAGGCAAAAGGTGATAAGTCTGCTATTTGATGAAGAAAAGGTTTAAAACTCACTTAAGGTTTTAGACAGGTGGTTGTAATTGTTACAGAGAAGCCGTGCTCTTCATATGGAGACAACAGAAAAGATGCCTAAGGGGGAGACTCTTCCCATTTGAAGGCTCCAAAACGTAAGATTGCAGATGCATTCGAAATACCTTCAATTTCATAGGCCCTCAAGGACTGGCGTAGTCAGGGTCCACGAGGGCGCAACTGCGGCTACAGGTAGAGCGGTGGTAGACTTTGGTATTATGCATAGGACACTGACTTTGTAAACGAGCAGAATACAAGAGTTACGGGGCTGTAGAAGTTTGCACCTCCATAGGAATGCGGGATGTGTGTAGCAGGGTCAGATTCCCTGCAAAGAGTCTTGGTCAGGGTCAGGGTGATGCACCAAGATGGAAATGTGAATTGGAACAGAGATAGCAGGGAAGCTGCGGGCCCTGCATGGAGTTGGCCACAACGAGGAGGCGACATTGCTACAAATATTAAGGAGCCGGAGATGGAGCTGCCTGGGGTCGTGCTTTAAAGAAGTGCTTTAGAAACGTGATGAAATACAGATGGAATGGTACCGTGCCTGGGACCTCCATCCTGTGGTGGAGCGGGAGTAGGTGATTGGCAGGCGCTAATGGCTGGAGCTGATGATAACGCGTGGGTTCCTTGGACTGTTCTAGTTTATGCATTTGCAGTACCCAGGAAGGTGTGTAAACTGACACATGTGGACACTTAGTCATGTCGACTTAGCACAGACTGAAGCCTTAGGAAGACCCAGCAGTGGATTTCCATAGAGAAAGGAAAACAACATTTCTGCAGTTTGGATCCTGAATGTCTCCCCCAAAGCCCCTGTATTTGGAAGCACTGGGAGGTGGCAGGGCCTTGTGGGAGGTCTTTGGCCCTTGAGGGCATGTCCTTGAAGTTGATTAATTATGACACAAGGTCTTCTGCTCTCTTCCCTCCCAGCCATGAGGTGAACAGGCTTTGCTCCACTTCCTGCCAACGCCATGCTATACCCCCCTATCATGGCCCCACAACAAGAGAGCCAGCGAAACATGGGCTGTTATCTGTGAGTTAAAGATAACTCTTTCTCCTCATGAGTGGATGGTCGAGGCTATTTGGCTGCAGTAACAGAAAGCTGACTAACACACTAGAGCGTCCTGGGTATACTCCACGCCATGGTCTGAAGCAGTCAAGCATCATACTTTGGTACCACAGGGACAGAAGCGAGCGATGTGATAAGTGGGAGATGATAAGAGATCTTGGTGGAGAAACTTACCACAGGGCCTGTTGGACATCAGTCACTATCACATGCCGTGAGATCACCATCCAGAACAGTGATGCTCAACCTTCCCAAGGCTGCGGCCCTTTAATACAGTTCCTCATGTTTCGGAGACGCCCCCCCCCCCGCCATGATAAAATTATTTTCATAGCTGCTTTATGACTATAATTTTGTTACTGTTATGAATCATAATGCATATATGTGTGGTTTTGATGCTCTTAGGTGACCTCTGTGAAAGAGTCCTTCGACTCGAAACACAAGGCTCTGTAAATATTTTTCTTTTTCTTTTCCCTTCTTTTTGTCTTGTTTTAGTTTGTTTGAGACAGGGTTTCTTTGCATAGCTTTGACTGTCCTGAACGTGCTTTGTAGATGAGGCTGGCCTCAAACTCACAGAGATCCACCTGCCTCTGCCTCTCAAGTGGTGGGATTAAAGGTGTGTGCCACCATCACCTGGTTCTGTAAATGTTTTTAATGAGTCACATAACAATCCAAAAAAGCAGATCTTCAGGTTCTTGTTTTTTTAAACTCTTCTTTATTTGGGGTGTTTAGGCCTCAATCTCCCTACATAGGAGAGAGGTTAGTGGGGAGAGGGGGCCTCTTTACTTCTCCTGGCTGTTTAAAGTCAAAGGGTCTTTGGGGCTATACCCATCTCTGTCCAGAGCAGACATAGCCAGCAGTCTCCAAGCTACTGTGTCCCCAAGCGTTTCTCTCCATCCAAACTGGCACACTGTCGTTTCTGGTCTTTTCAAACTGCTACACTCCACACACCAACACCGCATGCCACACCATCCTCTCTCTCTCTGGGCTTTCCTTCATAGCCTCAGAGTCCTAGACCACGCCCCTCTCCATGCAGCAGGAAGAAGACCATAGCAGCTGGCAGAAGCCACACTCCTCACGAGACAATTAACAATCGTCTCAAACTGAAATCCCACATTTGGAACTAAAACAAAAACATTCACATAACACAATTGAGTTTACAAAGAAACCAAACTTCCATTACACTTGTTCCGTTGTTAGAGACTGCAGCTGAGGCCACGGAGGCGTCTCAGTCTGTCTCACAAATAGAGGTCAGGGTCAAACTGTCCTAGAAATGTCATACTAGGCTTATCACTAAGCTAGGGACACGCGTCATAGCTGATGTGAGGACAAACACAAAGCTTTAGATGAGAAATGGGGAGCTGGATTTTTTTTCTATCTGTTTTTTGTTTGATACAGGGTTTCAAAAGTCCAGGCCTGCCTCAGACTGTCTATGTGGCCAAGATCTGTGCACTCACGCTTGGTTTTGGGCAGTGCCAGATAATGAGCTTAGGGCTTCCTGCGTGCTTGACAACGGCTCTTCTAATTGAGTTACAGCTCTAGCCTTCTTCCTGTCCTATTTTGTTTAAAACAGACTCTCACAGTGGCATCCAGGCTGCCCTGAAACTCACAGTCCACCTGCCCCCATCCTCTAGAAATAAGCTTTTAAAATAAAATGTATGCAAAAGCAACTTTCCCAGTAGATCTGTGTGTGTTTGGACATTGAAACTCCTCTCAACCCATCTAGTTTTAACATCTTAATTGGAATGGTCCCCCATCCCGCCCAGTTCTTGGTGCTGCACAGTTTCCCTGGTCCATTCATCTGGAGGACATCACCTCTTGGTTCTCTCAGCTGAAGAAGAAAGCCATGAGATGAAAAGACAATTTGAGCATTCGAAGCACTTCATGACCAAATGCTGTCCTTACCCATCTCCCATGTGATGGAACCATATTGAAACTGGTGGAGCATGTCCCTCATAAATCACCTGTCTTATTCTCTTGATCCTCGGGGTCCAACCTGGGCAGAAAGAGAGCTACTCCTCCCTAGAAGGTGGCCTCACACTCAGGGAGAAGTCAGATGGGCAAAGAGGAGAAGTAGACTCTATTTCCACAGCCATAAACCCAGGTCATGTTTTTGAGACATGCTTTCTCTAAAGCAGAGGCACTCTGGCAAAATCCATGATCTGGAAGGATCTACTCAGGGTCACTAGGCTCTCCTATTGCCCTCTGGTAAGAAGGCTGGCTGCAATGCCACAGGGAAAAGCATCATGGTGGGTGGCTTTCAGGGACATTAGACCATTAATAGGGCTATACCATGCTCAGCCAGAAAAGGCTTGGCTACCTCAAAGCACAACAGTAGGGTATGTCTCTGACACATCATGAGCTGCTACCCCACTTCAGATTGTTCAAACTCACATGGTCATTCACATAATATTTTGAAAGTCTCTGTTACCTCCTAAGGGGGTAGGAGTGGGGTTTAAAGCAGAAGAAAAAAAAAAAGTCATGTCACAGTGGCACAGCATTTGTTTTATGACTTCCCTTCTGTTCCAGCCCATGGGTCAGAGCACTAGAAGCCTAAGGTGAACAGGCAAAGTGGGTGGTAACATGTAACATGACAGAGAGAAAGAATAACCTTCATAGCTCTTTTTTTTTGTTTTTGTTTTTCGAGACAAGGTTTCTCTGTGTAGCTTTGGCTGTCCTAGACTCACTTTGTAGACCAGGATGGTCTCGAACTCACAGCGATCCACCTGCCTCTGCCTCCCAAGTGCTAGGATGAAAGGCGTGCGCCACTGCGCCCAGCCCTTCATAGCTCTTGCCCACAGGGGGGAAAAGAATCCAGCCCAGGTCTCAAAGCCCAGTCCCCCAATTGCCATGGCATCCTTAGTATTCATAGGGAGACACAAAGATGGTGATCTTGCACAAATAGCTGGCCTGGAGGATATTTTCCCGGTAGTCCAGCACTTCTACATCTACCTCCAGAGTCTGAGGCCCCTCCAGGGGCTGGAGAAGGATGAGCTCCCCTGTCTGCTCGTTTGTCTGCTGCATAAGGAAGTGGTCAGTTTTGTTCCCAGCTGTGACCACAAAGCGCAGGATGCTGGCATGGGTCTGATCAGAAATGGAGCCCACGGCCATTTGGGAGATGGTGAAGGGCGTCTTCCGCTTGGAAGGCAGAGAGAGGTAATGGAAGGCGACAACATTGGGCATGCGGCGACACATTCTCTTGTGCATGGGACAGTGGTTTCGCTTGCACTGGCTGGAGCGGAGGCAAAACGGAGACAGTTAGACTTGGGAACACTCAAGAGGGCCTGCTGCACCTGCTCTCCTGAAGAGGCCACACTCCTGTAGCTTCTAGTATCTCTTTTGGAGAACAGAATGTCTGTGCTTCGTGTGAGTTGGTAGTTTATAAAGGAGATGGAGGGTCAGAGAAGCATCTCTCTTTCCATATTTCTTGTGTATGATATAATTATCCTTCTCCTCCCCCCCCCCCACCATGAGCCACACCGAGTAAGGCCATGCATGCTGGGTCTACTCACAAGGAAGATGTCTTCACATAGGTTATGTTGCCTCTGTCCTTGGGACACTTGGGGCTGACACACTGGAAGCCTCCTCTAGTGTTGATGCATGTGGTCTCGCGGGGGCACTTGTGCTGGCCGCCCGCGCACTCATCAATATCTGTACATCAGGAGATACCATGAAGCCTGTGAGTCTTCCTGACTTTCCTGGATTGTAGAACCAGTTGAAACCCCAAGTAGGCAATGGAATGGGAGGCTCCACAAGGGTGAATTTTCCAAATCCCCAACACTCACTCTGTGTGTGTCAGGTGCATGTGAGTGTGTATGTGTGTGGAGACCAGAGGTTGACATTTGGGTATTTTCCCCAATCACCTCTCTTTCTCTCTCCCTCCCCCCACCCCTCCTCTCTCTCTCTCTCTCTCTCTCTCTCTCTCTCTCTCTCTCTCTCTCTCATTTTTCAACAGAGTCATTAAGCCTGGAGCTCACTGGTTCTGCTAGGATGGCTGGCTAGAGAGTGCCAGGGATCTGTCCCTTAAAGCAAGAACTTTGTCAGGAATTCTGTTTTCTTTCAACATCTGGAAACTTGGTCCTGCATACGTGCTGTAGGATTGTGGTGGTGAATTCCCCTCCCTGGGGGATTCTGTCTTCTTTACCTGGGCTGTCACAAGTGACAGGGGATCCTGCCAACACCAAATGAGCATTACCAGTCACCTGCCTCCTTCTCAGCTGCAAGTGCTCTTGAGTCTCTTCCTTAAAGATTTACTTATGTATGTATTTTACATATCTGCCAGAAGAAGGCATTGGATCTCATTATAGATGATTGTGAGCTGCTATGTGGGTGCTGGGAATTGAACTCAGGACCCGTGGAAGAGCAGCTGGTGCTGTAACCACTGAGCCACCTCTCCAGCCCTGAGTCTCCTTAGCCTTATGCCACACTGAGAGCAGACATCACTACTCAGTCATTTCTGAGAGTTCTCTGTGCCGTTTACAGACAGCTAGCGGACTGACTGAACTGGAGGCTCTGTCTTCCCAAGCTCCTATGAGTGCTGTGAGATGAGTGCTGTGGGTGTGGCGGTGGATGGTGGAAGTCAGATGAACGGGTGAGTGGGTGGGTGGAAGCGTAGATGGGTGAATGTGTGGATGGCTATCTGGACGTCTTCTCTCATCCTAGTTTCCAGCTGCCTGCTCCTCTGAGATTTACTCTGGCATCCAACAAGATGTCACCAGAGAGCCACCTCTATCTTTACACTCCAAGGCAGCTTGTTGCTTAGTCCCCTGCCTTTTTTTTTCTTTGTCTTTTTTTCCAGGGATCCAGAGCCAGTTTTGGAAACCTATTGGGGTTTCCTCAGTGTCTTCAGTCCATGGAGGACTCAGCCTGGACAGCGTCCCAGTATGGGGAGCCACTGCTTCCGGTGTTCTTTCCAGAGGTTCTCCTGCATCCCCAAGTTCCAAGGCCTAGAATCAAGCTGAGCAAGAGGAGGAGACCCTTTGGGCCTGACTTACAAGCAGCGGTTCCAACTTATACATGGTTTGACTTACCTGTCACCAACTATAGTTCATTAGTTTTAAATAAATCTTGTTACTGCACATGATAGCTATCTATCTTGCTATCAGTTGTGGTCAATGTATGCTCTGCCTAATTAATAAGTTAAACCTTATGCTAAGTATGTACTATAGGACAGAAACATTGTTCAAGTAGGGCTGATACTATTTAAGTGAACTTGGGTGTTGACTCATGGGTAAGTATGGGCTATTGTATTCTGACTGTGCTAATGCGGAGATTTGATGGCCTAAGTTTATTAATCTCTGTATTAGTCTTCAAAGAAGGGTGTGGCGCAAGGCCTCCTATTGTGCCAGGGTCCACTAGATTTGTCTGATGGTGATGCTGGTGATTGCAGCTTTCATCTCTCCCTGCTACTCCCATGCAACCTGCAAACATCCCTTGCTGATGACGGGATTTATTTGTACCTCAACTCCTTTCTTCCTGGCGCCACGATGGATGCGTGGCACTAAGGGAGAACCCGAGCCAGGTGTTTCCACTTACAGCCCTGTCTCCAATCTCCTTTTTGTTCCTGGGAATATGAACCGGACAAGAGCAGGGGTTACAGCAGCAACAGCAGGCGACCAGCTGTGGATGGTGACCTCTAACCTCGTGGTCGCCTGTCTCTGCTGCAGCCTCACTCACCCTCACAGTTCTTCCCATCAGCCATGAGGCGGTATCCGCTGGGACAGATGCAGAGGTAGGAGCCAGGGGTGTTCACACAGGCGTGTCTGCAGAGCCGGGGCCATCTTTCTCTCCCGTAGACCTCACACTCATTCACATCTGGGGACAAAAGTGTCTGTGATTCCAGGAGGCTTACGCAGCCTCCGCCAACTACACTGTTTGGCAGCTGTGATGAGATGGCTGAGTACAGCAATAAGCTGTATCTGCAGAAGAGCATCCAGGATACCTCCCTTCTCCCCAGTCTAGGAACTGATGTGGGGGACCCTAAAAGGGACGAAATGGGAAGGACTCTACAAAGTCTAGCAAGGCAGGTACCTCATTCAGAGACTAGAACCAGGTTTAGATACCCATCTTAGCTCACCTCATCTTCAGCAATGCAGTAAGAGATCCCTGAAGCCTGCGCCATGGTACAGGCCTGTGATCTCAGCATTTGGGGGAGGCTAAAATAGAGAATCTCCACTTGAGGCCAGCCTGGGCTGTGTCTTGAGATGCCTCTTTAAAAGGGGGTGGGGGGAGCCGGGCCTGGTGGCTCATTCCTTTAATCCCAGCACTTGGGAGGCAGAGGCAGGTGGACCACTGTGAGTTCAAGGCCAGCCTGGTCTACAGAGTGAGTCCAGGACAGCCAGGGCTACACAGAGAGACTCTGCTTCGAAACCCCTGCCCTCACAAAAAAGGGGGTGGGGGCATGTTTTTCTTTTCTGATGCTGCGAAGTGAGCCTCTCAGCGTCAAGTGACCAGACGTCAGTGTGGAAGTGTTGTTTAGTTGTAGCTATCCAAAGTGGGCTCTGTAGCCAGCTCAGCTGAGAGGGGAAGACTGGAGAGTGAGTCTCAGGCTGTGCCCATACCCAGAGCTCTGTCTGCCAGAAATGATCTGAGCTCCTCCCTTGCCACCGGCCCACGGGATTTCTGCTGGAGGTAGGAGGGAGTAGTTGGGCATAGTAGTTGCAGGGTATGTCTGATACAAGGGCAAGCCTGTCACCTCTCTCCCCTTGGCTGTTTTCTTCTTTCCCTACCCAGTTAAGTAGCAGAAAATGACCTGGAACTTCTGATCCTCCTGCGTCCGTCTCCCAGGCGTTGGGGTTACAGTCATGTCACACCAAATTTAAACGACTGGATTGGACGAAGAGCCTCGCACTAGTACTCAGTCCCAGGCCTTGGGGGCGGGTGGCAGATGAGAACCTTGTGTCTCCTTCTGTGGCTCGCCCTCCCCGCCCCATCCCCGAAGACCCCCCAACGCCCATCCCGCAGGGGAACCTACCCTGGCAGGTGCTGTTGCTGCCGCCTGTGCCCTTCATCTCGAATCCCACCTCGCAGCTGCATTGCAGCACCCAGTCCACCTGCACACAATGCACCGGGTGGCTGAAGGTAAGGTCGCGGATCACGCCTCCCTCGGGGGCCGCTGCAGGAGGAAGACAGGCTCAGGGATGACCCCCAGTGCGGGGGTGCGGTGCCATGCGCCCCAGAACGGACTAGACCCTATCTCCCAGTGCGAAATCTAGAGCAGGAAAGGAATGGCACCTAAACAGAGAGACTGCGACTGGGACAGAACCCATGGGATCTGAATGTAACTGTGGGACAGCCAGTGTGGAGTCTGAGATTCATTTTGAGAATCTTGTACAATGACCACGATGCTGTCAGCCTCCATTGTTTTGTTTGGGGCGTGGATATCAGAACGAAACAAACAAAAACAGGATCTCACTATGTTGCCCTGGCTAGCCTGGAACTCACTGTGTAGACCAGGCTAGCCTCTAACTCCTGCCTCTGCCTCCTGAGTGCTTAGATTAAAAGATTTGTTTGTTTGTTTGCTTTGGTTTTTTGAGACAGGATTTCTCTGTGTAGCCTTGGCTCACTCTGTAGATGAGGATGGCTTCTAACTTGGAGATCCACTTGCTTCTGCCTGTGGAAGTTCTGGGATTAAAGGGCTGTGCCACCACCACTCGGTGGATTTTTTTTTTTTTTAATTTGCTTTATGTGTGCCTGCTTGCATATATATGTACAGCCTGTGGAGCCCAGAAGACGGCTTCTTTTTGTTTTTATTTATTTATTTATTTATTTTAGTTTTTCAAGACAGGGTCTCTCTGTATAGCCTTGGCTGTCCCGAACTCACTTTGTAGACCAGGCTGGCCTCGAACTCACAGCGATCTGCCTGCTTCTGCATCCCGAGTGCTGGGATTAATTAAAGGCTTGTGCCACCACCGCTTGGCTAAGAGGGCTTCTTGATCTCCCTGGAACTTGAGAGTAAAGGTGGCCTTAAGTTACCAACCACACCAGTCCTTGGAAACCCTGTCCTCTGTAAGAACAGCAATGGCTCTTAGCTTCTGAGCATCTCTCCAGCTCTGGTAAATGGATTAAAAAATAATAATAATTTGTGTAGTTATTCTCAAGGTTGAGGCAGGATCACCTGAATCTAATACAAGGCCAGCTTGGGATAGCAGAGCCAGACTCAGTCTCAAAATAATAATATTAGGGACTGGAGAGGTGGCTCAGTGGTCGAAAGCCAGAATTACTGTTTTAGAGGACTTGAGTTTGATTCTCAGCACCGACTCCAGAGGCTCATAACTGCCCGCTAGTTCCACTTCCAATATAGCCAGCCTTGGTGGCTCATGCCTTCAATCCCAGCACTTGGGAGGCAGAGGTAGGTAGATCTCTGTGAGTTCGAGGCCAGCCTGGTCTACAAAGTGAGTCAGGACAGGCAGGGCTCTGTGACACAGAGAAACCCTGTCTCAAAAACAAAAACAAAACAAACAAAACAGAAACAAACAGACAAAAAAACAAAGCAAAACAGAAAGCTCCACCCCTCCACACCCTCCACAGCCCTCCACACCCTGGCCCCCACCCCTTCCAGGGGATTAGAAGCCCTTTTTCTTCTGGCTTCAAATACACAGATCCACACCCACACTCAGGATTAGACTTCTCAGCTGGAGAATGGTGTGAACCTCCAAGCCATCCTTCGCAGATTCCTTACCACTAGGCTTTCCTACCGTGTGCTAGAGCTCACTGATCAAATGCCTGCTTATTCATGTTTTAAAATACTTCTGGCTGCTAAGTTTGAAGGGTGTGATAGGCACATTAGAAAGAAAAGTGATGAACCACTGATCAGGCAAAGGGACCCAGGGTGTCTTCCCAGGCCATGTCCCTAATCTGCAGGATGTTAAATTGGAGTCTGTCTCTCAAGACGAAAGATCAAAGCTCTACACATGCAGAGTCTATGAGAAGCAAAGAGTCCCCGCCATGCCTGCCTTTGATAGCATGGCCAGGATTCTCACCAGCCCCAGGGGAGCATCCTTAACCAAGTCCCACAGTGGCTACATACCAGTCTGGGTCTGATGCTGACAGTGGTTCCCAGTTGTTCCCGGAGGACAGATGCATCTGTAGTGCTTGTGATCTTCCACACACGTTCCACCGTTGTGACAAGGCTGGCTGGAGCACTTATGGATAGCTTAGAAAGGACATCAACACACGGTTAAATCAAACAAAAGCTAACAACGTTTTTTTTTTTTTTTCCCCTTACATTGTAAAGCCACTCCACACTCCAGCTTCCTGCCTGGCTTGGTTCTGGTTTGTTTTTGAGACAAGATCTCATTGTGAGGCTCGGGCTGGCGCCCTCGTTTGTGAGCTTTCAGCCTCAGCCTCCACTACACTGTCACCACTCCAGCTTTCTGTCTTCCCACTTTGCCCTTGCCACTCTCTCTCCCTGTGGGAACTGCAAAGGCACTGATGGGCTGAATGCAGCCATTGCTTCTCTAGCACCTGCCTCACGTTGTGCCCACCCGGGGCTCTGTGCGCAGGAACTGTGTGCTGTGCCGCCCATGCTCCGCAAAGAAATGTGATGCTGCGATTCATGAGGGTATAGTGTACACAGCTGTAGCCAGGTGTTGGCATCTGCTCGTGAGCCGGTTGGGTGGTGGTGGTGGTGGTGGTGGTAGGGGAGGCTTCTGCTCTTCAACTCTGCTTTATGTGTGCCTGCGTGCATATATATGTACAGCCTGTGGAGCCCAGAAGAGGGCTTCCTTTTGTTATTATTTATTTATTTATTTATTTTAGTTTTTCAAGACAGGGTCTCTCTGTGTAGCCTTGGCTGTCCTGGACTCACTTTGTAGACCAGGCTGGCCTCGAACTCACAGCGATCTGCCTGCTTCTGCATCCCGAGTGCTGGGATTAATTAAAGGCTTGTGCCACCACCGCTCGGCTAAGAGGGCTTCTTGATCTCCCTGGAACTTGAGAGTAAAGGTGGTCTTAAGTCACCAACCACACGAGTCCTTGGAAACCCTGTCCTCTGTAAGAACAGCAATGGCTCTTAGCTTCTGAGCATCTCTCCAGCTCTGGTAAATGGATTAAAAAATAATAATAATTTGTGTAGTTATTCTCAAGGTTGAGGCAGGATCACCTGAATCTAATACAAGGCCAGCTTGGGATAGCAGAGCCAGACTCAGTCTCAAAATAATAATATTAGGGACTGGAGAGGTGGCTCAGCGGTCGAAAGCCAGAATTACTGTTTTAGAGGACTTGAGTTTGATTCTCAGCACCGACTCCGGAGGCTCATAACTGCCTGCTAGTTCCACTTCCAATATAGCCAGCCTTGGTGGCTCATGCCTTCAATTCCAGCACTTGGGAGGCAGAGGTAGGTAGATCTCTGTGAGTTCGAGGCCAGCCTGGTCTACAAAGTGAGTCAGGACAGGCAGGGCTCTGTGACACAGAGAAACCCTGTCTCAAAAACAAAAACAAAACAAACAAAACAGAAACAAACAAACAAAAAAAAAAAAACAAAGCAAAACAGAAAGCTCCACCCCTCCACACCTTCCACACCCTGGCCCCCACCCCTTCCAGGGGATTAGAAGCCCTTTTTCTTCTGGCTTCAAATACACAGATCCACACCCACACTCAGGATTAGACTTCTCAGCTGGAGAATGGTGTGAACCTCCAAGCCATCCTTCGCAGATTCCTTACCACTAGGCCTTCCTACCGTGTGCTAGAGCTCACTGATCAAATGCCTGCTCATTCATGTTTTAAAATACTTCTGGCTGCTAAGTTTGAAGGGTGTGATAGGCACATTAGAAAGAAAAGTGATGAACCACTGATCAGGCAAAGGGACCCAGGGTGTCTTCCCAGGCCATGTCCCTAATCTGCAGGATGTTAAATTGGAGTCTGTCTCTCAAGACGAAAGATCAAAGCTCTACACATGCAGAGTCTATGAGAGGCAAAGAGTCCCCGCCATGCCTGCCTTTGATAGCATGGCCAGGATTCTCACCAGCCCCAGGGGAGCATCCTTACCAAGTCCCACAGTGGCTACATACCCGTCTGGGTCTGATGCTGACAGTGGTTCCCAGTTGTTCCCGGAGGACAGATGCATCTGTAGTGCTTGTGATCTTCCACACACGTTCCACCGTTGTGACAAGGCTGGCTGGAGCACTTATGGATAGCTTAGAAAGGACATCAACACACGGTAAAATCAAACAAAAGCTAACAACGTTTTTTTTTTTTTTTCCCCTTACATTGTAAAGCCACTCCACACTCCAGCTTCCTGCCTGGCTTGGTTCTGGTTTGTTTTTGAGACAAGATCTCATTGTGAGGCTCGGGCTGGCGCCCTCGTTTGTGAGCTTTCGGCCTCAGCCTCCACTACACTGTCACCACCCCAGCTTTCTGTCTTCCCACTTTGTCCTTGCCACTCTCTCTCCCTGTGGGAACTGCAAAGGCACTGATGGGCTGAATGCAGCCATTGCTTCTCTAGCACCTGCCTCACATTGTGCCCACCCGGGGCTCTGTGCGCAGGACCTGTGTGCTGTGCCGCCCATGCTCCACAAAGAAATGTGATGCTGCGATTCATGAGGGTATAGTGTACACAGCTGTAGCCAGATGTTGGCATCTGCTCGTGAGCCGGTTGGGTGGTGGTGGTGTGGTGGGGGGGGTTTCTGCTCTTCAACTCTGCTCCAAGGTGGGTCCCAGGCTGACCTTGAACTCCCTCTCTGTACAGCCAAAGATGAAAGTGAACTTAGGACCTTCCTGCTTTCACGCCCTGAGTGCTAGGATTAACACGTGGCTCTCTATGCCCGCTTTTCTTCCATGTTGAGGCAGAAGCCAGGGCCTCAGGCGTGCTGGGCTTATTTATTCTACCCACTGAGTCACCTCCCCAGATCATCTTTCAAATGGGAGCTAAAGTCCAAGAAGTTAAAAATAAGAGAGAGAGAGAGAGGATGGCCCACTGGGATACCCAGCTGTTTGGTGGAGAAAAGAGAGAAAAAGGTAGAATTTTATTTATTTATTTATTTTTGGTTTTTCAAGACAGGGTTTTCCTGTGTAGCCCTGGCTGTCTTGGACTTACTTTTTGTAGACCAAGCTGGCCTTAAAATCACTGCGATACACCTGCCTCTGCCTCCCAAGTGCTGGGATTAGAGGTGTGCATGTGCAACCATCGCCCGGCGAAAGGCAGAATTTTAAAGTTCATTAGATTTTTCTCAGAGCTGGGGAGCTAATCAGCCGAGCACTTGAGGCCTTAGGCTCAAATCCTCAGTACTGCCCCCAGGAGGAGACTGTTGACTTGAGTTTCATCTTTTCTCTGCTTGGCTTGTGCATGGTTTGTTTGTTTCTCATTTATACTTTCGGTATTTGTCCCTTTTCTATAACTATTTATAAAATGTCTTACTTTAGAAAAAGACAATTTTGTAAAACCTTCACCGTTACAAATGTCCCCAAGGCCCCATTTAATGCTTACACAAGCCAATTCCACCAGGCGGAGCTCTCAGATTTCACTGTGATGACTGTAAGGGAACCTGAGAACTCCCCCTTTCAAGGCCTAACAGAGACCTTTCTCTGTGTCTCCCAAGGGGGCACAGCAGGTGCTTTGCTTCCAGTGCAAATCATAGCCTCATCTGGGTCAGCTGGAAGGGACCTTGGCTTCCCCCAAGACTTCTTGTGACTTCTTGACGGTTTCTCCTATATTTAGGAGGATTCAGGCTGTCCAAACACTGTTTATCCCAGGGAAGGAGTTTCTCGGCAACCTCAGTCGTGTGACAAGCTTCCCCAGGCAGCCTGTTTTCAGATGATCAATTTCTAGGAATACGTCTGAGACCGCAGGACACACAAATGCCCCTCTGAGGTCAGTATTCCAAGGTCTCTCAAGGTCCAAGCCTGTCTTTGCCTACTGGCCCCCTCTGAAAGTGTGTGGATTAATAGGCCACAAAGGCATGGGAAGGAAGCCAGGAAGTGTGAGCATTAATATCCCTCGGTTTGGTCTCAACAAAGCCATTATCTGTCTTTGGGGAACCTCCAGGGGAAGGCACTGAGCTGGGCTTGCACCTGGACCCTTCGGGAGGAGCCAGGAGGATATCAGCTGGAGAGAGATGTGAGCAGGTGTCCCAGCATATTCATTTCTTCAGAGGCTCCAGACAGACTTTCTGCTCTGCCTATCTTGACGAGCAATCAGAGGTATTCAATGGCTTGGCGCCCAGGCTGGCAAATGCTATATCCCAATTGAAGGTTAGTTGTCATCACATTCAAGTGTGTCCCGGCTTGTGGCATTCAGTTATGACTTGATGAGGATAATAGCAATGATGATGGGAAAGGCTGGCAAGCCAAGGCGTGGGCCCAGTTGCGTTTCCAGAGCCGGTATCCGGAATACTTACCCGGCTACGAAAGTGGATAGTCACCCTTTATAAAAAATAGTTATGTAGGGCCTGCTGTGGTGGCACACGCCTTTAATCCCAGCATTGGGAGGCAGAGGCAGACAGATTTTCATGAGGTCCAGGCCAGCCTGGTCTACAAAGCGAGTCCAGGACAGCTAGTGCTATCACACAGAGAAACCCTGTCTCGAAAAACAGAACAAAATATGTATATATGTATGTATGTATGTATGTATGTATGTATGTATGTATGTATGTATGTGGGACAGGCCTTCAAGTAGTCCAGGCTGGTCTTGAACTTGATAGGTAGCTGAGGATGACCTTGATCTATGATCTCCTGGCTCTGCCTCCTGAGTTCTAGGACTACAGGCAAGCCCCACCATGCCTGACTTATGTGATGCTGGATTGTGAACTCAGGGCCTCGTGCGCACTAGGCAAGCAGGCACCATCTCAGCCACATTCTCATCCCCATTTTCTTCCTTTTTTTCATTCTACTTTGTTTCTGGGCTCTCTGCCTCCTAGTGACTTCATTTCTCAGGTTTTCTCACTTTCGTATATGTTGCTGTTTTAGATGTTTTTCATTTACATTTCTTTATTTTAGTCTTTTTTGTGGGGGGGGGGCTCATGAATGTCATGAGTGGAGAGGTTAGAGAATGACTCTCAAGAGTTCATTTGTTCCATCCACCAGGCGAGTTCCAGGGATCGAACATGGATCGTCGGGCTTGGTGGCGAGCGCCTTTCCCTACTGAGCCACCGCCCTGGCCTAGGTGTGTGTGTGTGTGTGTGTGTGTGTGTGTGTGTGTGTGTGTGTGTCTTTATATTAAAAATAAAAACATTCTATTGGTTTGTTTTGAAATACTGGCTTAAAGTTTCCTTCTGTCTTTCTGCAATTCTTTGTTGTCCATGGAAACTTTGGCGTTTTCTCTCTCTCTCTCTCTCTCTCTCTCTCTCTCTCATTTTTATACAGCTGCTTGCATGGGACTTGCTTGACAAGAGGTTTCCCCCCACTACCACCTTTTTTTCTCTCATACTTACATGAAGTAACTCTCACAAGTATACCTTTAGCAGCTTCCTGCCTAAAATGTCCTCTTCTGTGATTTTTCTCCAATGTGACCAAAAGCAAAACCTCCTACCTCATCAGCTCACAACCATCTACCATGAAATCTGGTGTCCCCTTCTGGTGGGCAGACACACATGCAGGCAGAATACTGTATAAATAATAAATAACTCTTAAAAAAAAAAAAGAAATATGGTGATGGTCTGGGCTCCAAGTCAAACAGTGTTAGAAATATATAAGAAAATAGGCAGAATTTTATTTTAATTAGGTATTTTATAACATTAAGGCCTTCACTTTGTGAAAATTACTGGAGTTTGGGTTTATAAAATCTTCCTTCTATACTTTTATATTATATGCTGAATTTGTAAAATATTTATTTATTTTATTTTATTTATGAGTGCTCTACCTGCATGTACACCTGCAGGTCAGAAAATGGCATCAGATAACATTATAGATGGTTGTGAGCCATCACGTCATTGCTGGGAATTGAACTCTGGACCTCTGGAAAAACAGGCAGTGCTCTTAACCGCTGAGCCATCTCTCCAGCCCCACCTCCCCTTTTAAGTTTATTTTTATTTTATGTGTAGAAATGTTTTGCTAGCATGTATGTGTGCACACCACATGTGTGTGGTACCTGGATCCCCTGAAACTGGAATTATAGATGATTGTGAGCTGCCCTGTGGATGTTGGGAATGGACCCCGACTCCTCTGCAAGAGCAGACACGGCTCTCAACCTCTGAGCCACCTCTCCCACGCTGAGCTGAGTGCTGAGATTAGTGATGTGTGTGCCACCACACTTGGCCTGAATTTTTTTCTTAATGAAAAAAAAAAATGTTTAAGATGACTGGCATTAACCAGGTATTGTAGCAGGCCTCTAAGAACCTGGGGAGGCAGAGGCAGGCAGATCTCTGTGAGTTCAAGGCCAGCCTGGTCTACAAAGTGAGTCCAGGACAGCCAGGGCTACACAGAGAAGCCCTTTCTGGGGGGGTGGGGTGGGGTGGGGTAATTGGCATTGTTATGACCATGAAAACAGGAGAAAGTTCACCTCATGAAGCACCCAATGGCCAAGAGCTTCAAGGTGGTGGTAAAAAAAACAAAGGACTTTACTTCTCAAGCTTTTTTTCTTTGGCTGCTCTGGCCTGGGGGAGGGGAGGCAGAGGATCAAAACCTCAGCCCTCAAAACACAAAGATACATTGGTGAGCTGGAGCTAACACTCAGCTGATAGAGTGCTTGCCTACTATGTAAAGGCTTTGGATTTTATCTCTAGCACCACCCCCACCCCTCCAAAAAAATGTAATTGCAACAGCACTCAGGAGGTAGAGGCCACAGGTTCAAGGTGATCCTAAGCTACTTACTGAGTTCAAGGCCAGCCTGGGTTACAGGAGGCTCTGCCTCAAAAGGAACAACAGCAACAACAACAACAACAACAACAACAACCACTGTTCACAGAGAGGAAAAGAAAATTCAAAAAGCCAAATGGCTGCTTTCCACTGTGGACTTCCAGAGCTCCTTTGCCCACTGACCGCATCTTTGCTTGGTGCCATTATGTATAAGTTCCTTCTGTGCCAAGTAGGGTTCATCACCCTCTTGGCCATCAGTTGACTGCAGAGCAGGTACTGGCCAGTTATTAAAATGTTGCCAACCGTTTATATGAATGGTGTTTCGTCTGCATGTAAGTCTGTGTATCATGTATGTGTGTGGTGCCCACACAGTCCAGAATAGAGCATTGGATCCTCTAGAACAGTGCCAAATGGCACTGACATTCTGTGCCTTTGAAGTAAATGGCTGTAATTAAGATTATTGTCGTTCCCCCGTCCACCCCCCCCCCCCCCCCGTGGTCACAACACAGGGACAGGACTGCTGTGCTGGGTGGTTCTAATGCTGGCCTTGAGACTGCTGTGCTGCAGCCCTAGTGGAACTGTCTTGGCAGGAGAGGAGATGCTCTGAAGGCATTTGTAATTGCCCACCCTTTGGCTTTTATAGCCCTGGAGCAATGGACATCAATAGTTGGAAATTTTTCATGAATTTCATGGGGTGGGGGTGAGGGCAGTGGGCAAGGCTGCATACAGTTCTTTGATGTGTATGTTATACATGTGTATATGTTAATGTGTGTGCGGGGGGGGGGGGGGCATTGAATGCCAGAATGGAGACCAGAGGGCAACATTGTATGTGTTCTCTGTTGCTGTCCATGTTGGTTTAGTTTATATGAATGGTGTTTTGTCTGCATGTAAGTCTGTGCATCATGCATGTGTGTGGAGCCCACACAGTCCAGAATAGAGCATTGGATCCTCTGGAACAGGAGTTATAGACAGTCATGAGCCACCCTGTGGTTGCTGAGAATTGAACCCAGGTCCTCTAGAAGAGCAGCAAGTGCTCTTAACCACTAAGCCATCTTTCCAGTCCCTCCATCTTAGTTTTTGAGAACTCAGAGTTCACCAAGTTAGCTAGACTAGCTGGCCAGCAGGCTCTGGGGGCCCGCCTGTCTCTATCTTCAGTGCCTGGCGTTACAGGCACACACCATCACACCACACACCATGCACCCTGCTTTTATGTGTGTGTTCAAGTTCAAGTCTTTAAATATGCATAACAAACACTTTACCCACTGAGCCATCTCCCTAGCCCCAAGCGTTCACACAAGTTGACAACTTGTCATACCCCCTTCCCAGGAGAGACTGAAACTCAGATAAAGATGATCGTGACTGCTCAGTGATGCCCTCTACTTAAACCTAAACCTCATGTGAGGACCCCAAAGAGGTCACTGGACCTCTTCATCTGTTTCTCTTCCCGGTGTGGCCACAATGAACAGACCTCTGCTTTTCATGATTCCTTGTCTGTTTAATTGACCTACTGAGGATGGGTGGGTAAATGTAGGCTGGTAAGCCTGCCAGGGCTCACTCAGACTCTGACCCTCAACTCCAGCAACACTAATCAAGACTGTCGCAGTCCCAATAGCAGCTCTCTGGCATCGCTAGGAGGCTCTGGCTGAAGACTGCACCCATAAGTACCAATGCTGGCACGGGGCCACGCCTCGCAGCTTATTGACCCGTTGGTTGTATCACACAAATATTTTGTCCCATCAGTACAGAGTAAGCATCCAGGTCCAGTTTACACTTAGTGAAATGGAAAATATTCAAGATCCCATTTTGAAATTAAAAAATACACACACACACACACACACACACACACACACACACAATCACCACTCTAACCAACTCACACAGAACGCATCACAAGCTAGTCTAAGGCAGCCACTCAGACGCTGGCTCAGTCCCAACTCTATCCGTCTCTGTGAATGACTGTACAGTTAGAACGGCCACTCTGAAGCAGGAGCTTCACTTGGGCTTGTACACCCTTACTATCTATTACTTTACTTATTTAATGGTTCTAGCTACTTCAAGCAGTAGCCAGAAATTTGTATTCACTTATCCACTATAAATACACACACACACACACACACACACACTGGGGAAAAAGAGTCAGCGTTTCTGGAATGACCCCTTTTGACCAGCATACTTATGCTGTGTGGTGTGGACAGGGAGAGTGGCCATACCTTTGCAGTGAGGCTGCGCTTCTGTCCAAGTGCCATTAGCAAGACATACCACGCTGCTGGGCCCAACCAGCTGGAATCCGTAGTTGCAGGAAAAGTGGACTTCATGGCCTACTAAGTACTTGCTTCCATACTTCTTGCCATCAGGAGGGTCATCCAGAGCAGGGCAGGAAACTGTCAGGAGAAGAGGAGGGATGAGGAACCCTACCCCTGGGCTGCATCCAAGGCAGCAGAGATGTCACTAATAAGACCTTTCTCTGTTTAATTATTGCTGCAGGCTGGCCATGGTTCTGGACTTTCTACTGTTTCTTTTTTCTTTCTTTCTTTCTTTCTTTCTTTCTTTCTTTCTTTCTTTCTTTTTTCCCAGATAGGGTTTCTCTGTGTAGCCTTGGCTGTTCTGGACACTATTTGTAGACTAGGCTGGCTTCAAACTCACAGATCTGCCTACCTCTGCCTCCCCGAGTGCTGGGATTAAAGGTGTGTGCCACAGCACCGGGCGGTACCATAGCTCAGGAAACTCTCTCAATGTTCTTGGAAGTGAGTGGAACATGCTGTTGGCCTAGTGAAAGCTCAGGAGACCAGGGCTCAGAGACACCGAGGGTCACGTGTACAGGGCCTCATAGTGTAGTGCTGAGCATGAGAACATCACTTACTGCCTCTGCTTTCTCTTTGCTCCAGCCTACTGGGTGTCCTGGGTCCTATGAACAGGCTCAGCCTACGTCTAGGACAGCCCCCCCCATCCTATTTTTTTCCTCTTCAGGTCTCCATTCAAATACCACCACTTCCTAGATGGATCCCTGGCTACCATGCCATGCTGTCCCCAATCCCTTTTGCTTTCTTATCATTTGTGACTACTGCAGTGTGTCTTAACACTTGTTGGCAGTATTCTCTGTCTGAATAAAATCTGCCCTGTGCTCTTCCTGTATCCCTGGCCCTAGCCAAGTATTTGGCACACAGAGTATGAATGAGCCTTGAAAGGAATATGATTCACCAGCCCTCCGATGAAAGCCTTCTCTGGAAAACATTGCCTCACACAATGAAGGAGGCCCTAACAAAATGAAGCTACAGGGCCCATGATGTCACATAGCCCACGGGCTCCTGTCTCCCGTGCCCTGAGACCCTTAGCCTGGGAGAAATCCAGCGCCTACCTCTAGGCCAAGAAGGTATGAGAGATGCCACCAAGAAAACATGACCCATAGTTAGAGCTCTTCCCTTAGTGGAGGGAAATTGAGGTGCCCCATTGTACCCCCAGACAATCAGGACTGGGCCTTGAAGCCCTTTTTCCCACCCCAGCTAGGTGGAGCCACTGGAGAATGAATGAACTTTTAGGCACGAAAACCCAGAGCCATGTTGGTTCATGGGAAACAACCAATGCCGTAAGCGCTGCCCGCTCAGTAAAGTCAGCGTGGAAGGGTGTGCCGGAGAAAGGGCAGATGTGGGAAACATCTGGGCCTTCCAGGCTGTGAACTTAAATGCAGTCTGAAAAATAGGCTGTTAGCACTAAAAATAAAAAGAGGACCCAAACCAAAACTAGGGGTGACCATGCCCTCTGCGGAAGTGAAATCACCTCCACTTGCACACTGATATTTTTGACAGTTTTATGGACTCACAGGTTACTACCTATGTAGCTATTAAGCCTAGAATTAAAGATATGAGAGGTAATGGGCTGGGTGTGATGACAAACCATAGCTATTGGGAAGGCAGAGGTGGGAGGATTTTTGAGTTCCAGGCCAGCCTGAGGTATATATTGAGACAACAGAAACAAAAACCAGGCCTAGCGATGCAAACCATAATGCCAGGGCTTGGGAGGCAGAGGTGAGAGCATCAAGAGTTCAAGGCTATCCTTGGTCACACAGCAGATTTGAAGCCAAGTTATGTAGCAGCTTGAGTTACATAAGATAAAAACAAAACAAGGGGCAGAGGGGGGTGGTTGAGTGGTTAAGGATGTTTGCTGCTCTTGCTGAGGACCAGGAATCCAATGCCCTCCTCTGGCCGCCTTGGGCACATGCACACATATGTGCATACATATAGATACATATAAATAAATAAAAAATGGAAATAGATAACTGCCAAATGTAGAAGAGAGGAGTAACCTTCTTCTTCTTCTTCTTCTTCTTCTTCTTCTTCTTCTTCTTCTTCTTCTTCTTCTTCTTCTCTTTTCTGAGACAGAGTTTCTCTGTGTAATAGCCCTGGCTGTCCTAGACTCACTTTGTAGACTAGGCTAACCTCGACTCATGGAGATCCGCCTGCCTCTGCCTCCCAAGTGCTGGGATTAAAGGCATGCACCACCACTGCCTGGCAAGAAGTAACCTTCTTAATATGCATGTCACTCACACACACACACACACACACACACACACACACACACACACACACACCTGGAGAGTTTCAGGGAAGGTTCTTGCGGGCAGTTCTTGGCCTGAGTATTTGGGACCCACCTGTGTGTGCCTCTGGGGCTGCTTTGATAATAGCAGTTTGCAGTGTAGTCAGCCAGCTCCTCATGTTTTGGATGCCTTCCACGCAGTGGGTCTCCTGGACCTTCAGCAGCTGCTGCAACTGGTAGATGTTTGTGAGGAGCTGATGTCTGAGGAGACAGATCTGAGGAGAGAAGAGACCAGTGTGGCTGCCTTCATCCTACCATCATGCTCTGGGCTTGCCAAAGTCTGAACCACGGGCTTCCAACCCCCTGGTTCCTTGTAAAACACCTTGGTAGAGCAGCCTCCCAAAGACACCCCTCCCTTCCAGAGTCTCTAACCCCAGTGGTTCTCAACCTGTGGGACTCAACTCCCCTGGGAGTTGAACGACCCTTTCACAGGGGTCGCCTAAGACCATCTGCATATCAGATATTTACAATTTGTAACAGTAGCAAAATTAACAGTTATGAAGTAGCAACAAAAACTGTATTAAGGGGGTTGCGGCATTGGGAAGGTTGGGAGCCACTGTTCTACCTAGACAAGAGCATCTGCTGGGTTAAGTTGCTAGGTGACTGCCCAAGTACACACGTATCATAGCCCCACTTCACCCCTTGACACAACAAAACAAGGGCAGAATTGATGACTAAATGACTAGATGGCTCAGCAGCCATTTAAACCCAAAGTTCCTTATAATGACTGGTCTGCCACTCCAAAAGATGCACGACTTCCTCCTCCTCACTCTTAGTTAAGACTCTGACTTCTGGACTGGATGAAATTTTCCTTTCTCCCGCTCTGGGACACTTTGAAAAAAAAACCAAGTAAACAGGAGTGGTGAATAGAAGAACCGGCTGGGAGGCTTGGTTGTTCCTATGCTTTTTAAAAAAATGTAACATGTAAAAAAAGGAAAAAACTAGACTAAAGAAGTGTTCGATATAGTCCATGTCCAGTTTTGATGATTTTTAGTAGTTAAAAAAACAAAACAAAACAAAACAAAACCTGATTGTACTTAACATTGACAAAGACTATCTGACTTAAAGCAACATAAGCATCGTGCTGGATGATGAAAACTGCAAGGCTTTCCTTTCAGTCTCCATTGCTGTTAAGAGTTAGGACACCAGGGAGAGATGGCTCAGCGATCAAATGCTTTCTGCTTTGTCGAGGACCCAAGTTCAATTTCCGGCACCAATAAGGAGCAGCTTGCAACTGCTTGTAGGCTCCAGGGCATCTGGTGCCCTCTGCTGGATTCTGAGGCTATCTGCACTTATACATTCACATACATGGGGGCGGGGGTGAGGCGGGGCAGGGCAAAGGGATGAGGCGGAACAAAGAAATGGAATACCTTGGCCTTGGTAACTGATCCTGCGCTAAGGTCATTCTCATTTGTTTGGGAGCCATGCGTGTCGCGAAGCATAAGCTGTGTGACGTGGCTTGTCTTACTTGCAAGAGAGGAACGGCAATACATCAACTCTGTGATGATGCAGTTTAGTGTTATGTGTACATTGCTTATTTGTTTTTCCCCCGACTGAGTGTCAGTTGTGTGTATTGTCGCGTACACATATGTTCATGTATGTGGCTATACGTATACAAGTGGATGCAGGCAGAGGCCAGAGGTTGATTTTGCTGTCTTCCTCAGTTGCTCTCTCACTGGTTCCACGAGCCAGCTGGCCAGCAAGCTCCAGGGATTCTCCTGTCTCTGCCTACCCAGCTTCGAGATTACAGACTCACCAGCTTCTTACATGGCTGACGGAGAGCTAGCTGAACTGGAGCTCCCCTGTTTGTGCTATGAACTTTACCTGTATCTCCAGCCCCACGTATAAGTTGTTTTTTTTTAATTTTTAATTTTTAATTTTTTTACGTATAAGTTTTATAATGAAAAGAAATGTGTAAGAGCCAGCGAGGCAGCTGGGCAGCTGCGGTATGTGGCCTCCTCAGCCTGGGCCCTGTCCGACTTTTCAGTGGAGCTTCTGTTGCCACAGTGGGCCACTCTCCCAGAGAGATGGCCAGTTTGCTGCACCTTGGAGTTTTCACCAAACACAAGACTCATGGGCTAGATTCAATGGATGCTTTAAGACAGAATTGAGTTCCCAGTTGCCTCTGGAACACACTAACCCACAGGGGCTCCTTGGGCTCCACCATAATGGACACCCGAAGAGGGATAGCCCAAGAGGCAACTTCTGGAAAGAGAAGTTTGTTTTTCTACTTCCTCCCCCAACTGTTGGCCACCCTTTGCACACAAAGTCCTGGGAAGCTGGACAATGGCTAGGTCTTACCTGCCTAGCACTGCGTGGCCAACCCACCCAGACCTGGGCTCCCTCACCTATCTTCCTGGGTTAAAAAGAAAACCGATGTCTTTGTGGCTTGTGTCAACTCCACTGGGATGTGCTTCTGTTCCTCAGCAGCTGGCTGGCGGCCACATGTGGAGGAGGTGGCCTCTATTTGTGATTATTATTCGAGTTCTGTTAGTCCTGTGTCACACACAGGCTGAAAGGCAAGTGGTTTGACAAATCATGTAGTCTTGGAGTGGTGGAATCTGGGCACCTGTGGCTTCCAATCCAGTCTGTTCTCACATAACTCTATATGGTGGGGTTTTTTGTTTTTGTTTGTCTGTTTGTTTTTAGGAATTTATGCTAGGAATTAACACCCCTGGAATGGGTTGTTAACTCTAAGAAGTTGGAGATTTGACAACGGAAACAGGAAGTGTTAGGGTCGGAGGTACTCCTCATCCCACAGCGGTCAGCTCATGACACCTGGGAGAGAGCTTGCTGGGCCAAGAGATGTGCAAGGGCTCAGTGTTGAAGTGAAGATTTCTCAGTGCTAAAGGCTTTGCTGGCAAGGGCAAACACACCAGAGCCTGGAGTAGAGCCCTAGGACCCAGGAAGTAAGCCAGGAGACAAGTGAGTAGGGAAAGGGCCTGTTACCACATGGCCATTGGGCAGCCAGGTTTCTCTAACTCCAGTGCTGGCTCTAAGGACAACTGACAGGAGAGGCTTTAATCATGCCAACTGTGCCTGGGGTGAGACCTAGTAACCTCAGGAAAAAGGGAGCCAGGTGGAAGGTTTGGGATGACTAGATAAGGAAAGCCTGAAGGCTCTCTCTGACCTACCCACTGTCTGACCTGTCTCAGGTAATGCTCTTGGCAAGCTATCCTGATGAGAGGCCAGAGCTGAGGTAAATAAAGTCTGAGGCTCCTTACCACAGCTGCCACTAACCAGGCAGGCCTCTGATCTAGACTTGGAGCTGGTGGGGGCCAGGCTCAGAATCTGCTGCCTCAGTCCAGAACTAAGCCCACCTGACAATGGGATGACTGATGAGGCTGAAACCCCTGTTCAACCAGGGCAAGTGCATAAGAGTCATGGGTTTTGGGGGGTAGTGAGTCACACACCAACGGTCCCCATTTTCAAACAGACAATATTTATCATCTGACTTGATCAGGGAAAGTATCCACCCAGAAAAACAAGCCAAAACACAAAACTAGTCCTAACAAAGACACCAGTGTTAACTTCCTACTACTTCCTGTTCTTCCTGAGTCAGACCCACGCGTGCACCTCGTCACTGTCACCTAGACAGGCTAGAACAGCACGGGGCTCTACATCAGTTCTTCATTCTGTTGGATGTAGTGTTAATTTCACATCAGTGGACACATCATGTCTAATTCTGGGTTTCACTCCCATTCCTCTGTGTCCTGTTTTTAGCCTAGTGGGGGTGGATGGGGGTGGGGGGTTGAGGAGGGAGGCTCCTCTCCCCCATTCCTTCTGTCCACTGTGCTCTCCTGCCCACCACCATCGTCTGTCCAGGGCCTGAGTACCTGAGGCATGGGAACAGGCCATTTCCTACTTCTCAAATACAGCCTTTGCTGAGATCACCTGAGGGACTGCCCAAGGCAAGAGGCAAGCCAGTCCACATTGGAAGACCCCAGGTGTCACCCGTACAAGGTGACTCCAGGATCCCCACAACCTTCTGCAACAGACCTCCCATTCTTGAGGGAAAAATTCAGCAAGACTGTGACTAGGCATAGGTCAGTCCCCGTCAGGGCTGCAAGAGGCCCTCACACCCTAGGAGGAACAAAGGAACCCACTCTGTGTGGGCCCTCCATCCCCCAGGCTTCTCACAGGACCCTCAACACCTCGTTTTCTGTTTGTTTGTTGGTTGACTTTAATCTGTTTTTTGAAGAGAGGCTCCTCAGTTGATTTACATATCTGCACTGTCCATGCTGGAAGGACAGAATGGGCATACAGTTTTTAACCTTCAAGGTCCTTAGTTCCATCGCCACAGAAACAAAAAGGAAAACGCAAACAATGCAAGCATCTCAGGCTACACCCACAGCTGATGGCACTGGCAAGAAGCTGTGGGAAATTTGCATCTATTTATTTTAGTGACATCTAAGGTAAAACCAAGATGGTCAGGGAAATGCTTCCATTTCTGAGAGAATAAAAAGACCAACGTTTACCCTTCTTTTCTTTTTCTTTTTCCTGTCTGTCTTTTCTTTTTTGAGACAGGGTTTCTCTGTGTAGCCCTAGCCATTGTAGAACTTGCTCTGTAGTCCAGAGATCCACCTGCCTCTGCCTCCTGAGGGCTAGTATTACAAGTGTGGGACACCACATTTGGCATATTTGAAATTCAAGCTCAGACTCAGGGTTGACAGGTATGAAGCCTTCAGTGAGGATCGGGGTCATACCATCAGCTCTTCCCAGGCATAGATGGTTCTAGAACATGATGTCAGTGCTGAGAGCAGGGCAGAGGTTCTAGAGAGTGTTGAGAATGGCGATGGCTCAGTGGGTGAGAATGCCTGCCTAGCATTCAGGTGAAAATCTGGGCATAGGCACGTGCATCTGTAACCTCATCTCATGAGAGAGAGAGACAGACAGACAGACAGACAGACAGAGACAGAGAGACAGAGAGACAGAAACAGAGAGACAGAGAGAGGCACAGAGAGACAGAGACAGAGAGACAGACAGAGACAGAGAAAGACAGAGAGATAGAGAGCATGTGTGCACGCATGCGCACATGTACACGTGCTATTCCATTTCCCTCATTCTCAGGGAAGCTCTTTGCTCACCCTTTCATGGTTGCCTCCACTGAGCACGACAGGCAAGAGCAGAGAAAGTTTGAGACACCACCTGAGGAGCTGCCCATAGGCCCTGCCTTAGCCAGGGTTCCCCAGAGAAGCAACAGGAAGTAAAGATGACCCGGAGGCCAGAAGTGGGAGTTGGGACTGGAGTTACAGATGGTTGTGAGCCACCATGTGGGTGCTGGGAGCTGAGCCCAGGTCCTCTGCAAGAGCAGCCAGTGCTCTTAACACTGAGCCAAGTTTCCAGTCTTTGTGTGTGTGTGTGTGTGTGTGTGTGTGTGTGTGTGTGTGTGAGAGAGAGAGAGAGAGAGAGAGAGAGAGAGAGAGAGAGAGAGAGAGAGAGAGAGAGAGAGAGAGCAGTATTCTTATACATACACACTCATGAGGGAGGGAGGGAGGGAGGGAGGGAGGGAGGGAGGGAGGGAGGGAGGGAGGGAGGGAAAGAGGAAAAAAGGGACTGGGGAATATGGAGGGACTCGTTGGCTCATGTAATTGTGGAGCAAGGTCTATGTCACTGCTGCACCTCAAGTTCAAAGGCAGCCTGGAAGAACTTCCTCCATTGTTTGCATAAGATGAAAACTCTATATTAAGGAGAGTGATTTCTTTTATTAAAGGCACTGATGTATGTTATCACATCTAAATAATACTTTCCCAGCAACATATAGGGAAGCCGTGACTTAGCTAAGTTGACACAGAAGTTAATCACCCAAGGCCTCCTGCTGGAGTTTTCCTTTAAGGGCTCAAGCCACTGGACATTTTGAGAGAGAGAGAGTGTGTGTGTGTGTGTGTGTGTGTGTGTGTGTGTGTGTGTGTGTGTGTGTGTGTGTGTGTGTGTGTTATCAGGGATGGAATCTACATACTGGAGGCAAATGTCTGTCATTGAGCCACAGACAGCCTGCAGTTTTAATTTGTTCTCTGCTGGCTGTTGGTGATTTTATATTCAACCCTAAACCTTCTTCTTTTGTTTTCTCAGTCATGGAAACAGTAACAATGTCTTCTCCGGTTTCTCTCTTCCCCCATCAGCAAGCTGTGTGACAGACAGCAGGAGCCATGCCAGCCCATCCTCCTCTCTGTGACAATGTGCACCACATGTCTTTTCATCTATGCATTGCCTCCTTACTATGACCCATGAGACACAAACATCTACTGCCACCACTGTTCAGAGAAGGAAACTGAGTCACAAGGGGCAGAAACATGCCTCAATTACCCAGCCAGGAAAAACCTGAGCAGGACAAGACATGGTCCAACCACCTGGGCTCTGCTGCCTTTTGGGACAGTGCCTGTTCTGGTGACAAGCTAGGCTCTAGGCTGTGGTAAGCAATGTGCATTCTTTTTTTTTTTTTTGGTTTTTTGAGACAGGGTTTCTCTGTGTAGCCTTGGCCATCCTGGACTCACTTTGTAGACCAGGCTGGCCTCGAACTCACAGTGATCCACCTGCCTCTGCCTCCCGAGTGCTGGGATTAAAGGCGTGCGCCACCACGCCCGGCCCGCAATGTGCATTCTTTACATGATGTTGGGGACAGTCAGGTGACACAAGCACATTAATATGCTTTCATGACATGCTCAATGGGGCAACTGGCCAACAGGCGGGTCTGAGCAAGCATGGCAGGCAGAGACAGTGCCCAGACACTGAGGAAAGTGATATCATAGATGTCTTGAGCACGATCAGGACCTCAGAAAGTTCCTGAGAGCAGAGAAGCCCTGTCCTCATGCCCCTGGTCAACAGGCAGGACCACAAGCCCAGCAAACCAAAGTAAAGGGTCAGAGTGCACAGACCTCCAAAGACATGTCCTGAGTGAACAGCTAAGAGGAAACAGGAATAGGAAGTACTCATGGCAGCATCCGTGAAAGACTCGGCTGGGGGGAAACATGCAGAGAAACTCCAAAGGTGGCTAACTACAGTAGACCACTGGGCCCTATGGTGACGCATGGAACAAAATGCCCACCTATGGAAGTGCAGTGTTTTAGACCTCTGGAGCGGCCTCCAGGATATTTCAAGGTGCTGGGAAGCACAGTGATTTCTGGAGTCTGACTAAGATGTCCTTTCTCCTGTGAACTATCACAGGGAGTTCTACACATAAATGGCAAACTACCTCAGGACCAGCAGAAGGCCACCACACCTACCCAGTATTTATGTGGACCCAGGGATCTGAATTTCTGTCATCACACTTGGAAAGCTAGCATTTTACTCACTGAGCCATCTCTCCAACCCAACTAAAAGCGTTTTAAATGACTCCAAATTAAAATAATTAGGTAGAAATCTAGCAAAAGCAAGCTTCTGTTAAGCTAACACTGACGGTGGTAGCTGAGCGAATGGCAAGGCATGCTGCATTCGTATGTTGGAAGGCTCGTTGTCCCATGATTGACCTACAAATGTAATATAGCACCAGTCTAAATTACAGTAGGATGAGCCCATTCTAAAATTTAAAAATGTTTTGTTCTATTTATTTATATACTCTGTATGTGTGTGCACATGCATTTGCACACGCGGGCTGTGCATGTGTGGCTGAGATCAGAGGCCAGTGTTTAGGAGTCGGTTCTCTCTTTCCCCAATTCTGGTATCAGGAGTCAAACTCACACTGTCAGGATTGGCAGCCAGTGCCTCCACCTGCTGAGCCACCTATCAGCCCTCGCTGCAAAACTTGTAATGAAAAAAACCCGAAGAAACCAAAACAGGCAAGACAATTTTGAAAAGGAACAATAAAAATGAAAGTCTCACTTTCTCCATGAACAAATTTCTAGCGGCGGCATAAGCATGTGAAGTGAACAGATACATTTTTGAAAAAAGACAGTATACTACTGATGCAGAAATAATCCCCTATTCACAGCAGGTTTGGCTCTTGACTGTAGCTAAAGCAACTCAATGATAATTTAGTGGCATTTAAATAAATACAATTAGAATAATTGAATATCTATCTGCAAAACTGTGATCTTTCACATAAGTCCCACACTACTAAAAGAAGGTCAAAGGGGGTCATAGTAAAAAGTCCAAAGCTATGGACATTTTAGAGGAAAACAGAAGGAAAAATTTTTGGCTTTGGGATTAGGCCAAAAGTTCTTAAATTTGGTTACTAAAATTCTGGCCAATAAATAAGTCTTTATTAAACTTTGCTCTACTGAAGACATTCAGTGGGGTGTGGCTGTGCATATCCGACCTTGGCACGTGGGTGCTGGAGGCGGGCAGGGTTAGGAGGTCAAGTCTAGCCTTAGCTGCACAGGTAGCTTGAAGCCAGCCTGGGCTACAATGAGGCCTCATCTTTGAAAGAAAAAGGAAAAAAGCAGCTCAAAGAAGCCACAAACTGAGAAAATATTTTCACTTCACTTGTGTTTAGAATTTGTAAAAGAAAGCTCCAAACTGAACAAGAATAAAGACAATCCATTTTAAATTGGACAAGGTGGAATGGAACGGCAACTTATGACTATAGTCCAGGCTACTGGAGAGGCTGAGGTGACAGGGTCACTGGAGCCCACAAGTTGGACATGTGACTTCCATCTCACAAACAAAACCAAAGGAAGATGGCTTGAATGGGCACGTGACCCAATGATTCACTGGGCAGCTAATGCTGAAGAAAGCATCCTACACCATTTGCCAGGCATCAGGGAAACAGAAACACAAATTATGCAGAGATCCCACTAGACACCTATTGGAATGATTTGGGGTGAAAACCCTTGTAATGTTAGTTTTGGCAAGGGCGCAGAGTAGAAGCACTCAGCAATTTTATTTCAGCAATCCCACTTCTACATATCCATACCAGACCAAAGAAAATTTATATTATGCAAAAATATGTGTGAAGCTTTTAAAAGTGGTGTGTGTGTGTGTGTGTGTGTGTGTGTGTGTGTGTGTGCGCGCACATATATGTGTGTAGATCATTCAGCTTTTTGTGAGTGTTCTAGAGATCAAACTCAGGTCACCAGCTTCGTGTGGTAAATGCTTTTAGCTGCTGGCCAGCTCCCTTCCCTGACCCATGATGCTTTGCTCATGATAGACAAAGTCTAGAGATGACATCATGGACATTGGTTAGGTGAACTAATAAAGTGTCTTAGTCCCTACACTGGACAGTATCGGTCAATACAAAGACACCAAGCTGATTTGGGTCAGTGTTTTATCACAGCAATCAATGGCAAACTGCAACACCACCATTACATGCAGCTATGCTTTCACACATGTGCACATATGATAACACACAGTTCTGTACTCTGACATATGTACATAGATGTATACCCACTAGCACATTTATACATAAACTGTAACACTCAAATATCTTGACACACACATACACAGACACCATGTATTCATATACACACATGCTAACACATACATACTAACGGACATCCACTCACATCCCTGACACACGCGCGCACACACACACACACACACACACACACACTCACCTTCATCACACCCAAGGCAATTGTGAATCCACAGACACAGGCATGCATGGACTCACACACCTACACAAACACACACCTATAATGTCACCAAAGTCAGCAAAGTGAGACCATTTACAGACAAAGAGGAATCCCAGACAGGGCTCCTCCAGAGGAGCTCACACTGGCTCCATTTGGAGGCCCCTTGGCTTCTGCTGGTGGGGCCCTTTGCCCTTCCTCATCCACTCCCTCCATGTAAAGAGGTGACCCTGTGGGTAAGTTCCATCCTTACTGCTTTCCTGCAGGTCTCATTGCTGCCTCTGGGAGCTTTGGGGTTTATAGCTCCAGGTAGACTCTGGGTACACCATGTTCCTTGCGGTCATCATGAGTGCACCCAGAATTCCCCTGGCCCCGAACCTCTCCTGGGTTGTAACTGACTCCACATTGTGAGTCAGTCTGAGAGCTGGGATTGCTCGGGACATCAGGCATCTCTGTAAGAATCACTAGGGATCTCTATAGAAATAGTCCTACCTGAGATGCAACCTGGACCAACCAAACCAGAGCCTTTGGAGGTAAGGCTGGCATCACGACTTCTAGAAGTCCTTTGGGTCATGTCATGCACAGCCAAGCAGGCCACTGTTGATCTATCTTTCAGGGGACCACAGCAGGGAACTAGATGCAGAGAGGAAATCTAGGCAGAGCAGGGGACCAGGAAGCCTCCGGGGAGATGTGCTTTATTGAGGCTTCCATGCGGGCCAGCCTGGTGCTGGGAGGACAGGGGATCCCTAACCATTCACTTGGGGTGAAGGTCAGTTTAACTAGAACTTTCAAACAAACATGTATGGCTGATTCTTTTCGCTCCCTTTGGCTTCACCTGCAGGTGTCTTGCAGATAAAAAAGCCTACATGGAGCAGCAAGGGCCTGAGAAAAAACCTGGGCAGGGCAGAGCAAGGCATGGATTGGATCTCAGTGTCTCAGAACATGTTCAAGCTAAGGCAAGCTCAGTGCTGCCTCTGCACCAGATTCATCAGTTGCCTCGACCTCACTGTTTCTCATGTAACCTCGAGTGACAGGTGCCCACCCAGTACCAGGAGATTATTGGTCTCTGGAACATCTGTCCTCCACACACATGGTGTCCCTTTGCAGCCTGGGATGGAGGATGCCAGCGGAGATGCATCTTCTGTGCTTCTGGCATGGGCATAGGACAAAGATTTAGCTTGGCTTTGTAATCTGCAAAAGGGGGGAAAGCCCATTGCTCTTGTGGGTGGGTTCACTGTAGCCCCAGGCTGGGGACCTCGCCATTTGGCTGTTGGGCAACTTCCGGTGACACCACCCACCTATCACCTTCTGCACGAATCCGAGCAGGTCTGATCTAAACCAAATTCTCCAGGCTTGGAAATCTCTGGTATACTCTAGGGACTTGTCAGTAATGGGGGCAAGCTTGCCTGTGCACAGTCATTTAGCCATGGAGTATGGACGAGGATCAGAAGGTGAGGGTCAAATCGGAGATGGAATTTCTACCACTCTTTCCTGATTGGGTGGCCTTATAAAAGGTCTAGAAGACCAGCAAGGATCTGAACACTCAGCAGGCACCCAGCTTCCCTGCACACCCCACAGCTGTTTATGCTGCTGTTGGCATGGTTGGAGCAGCTGGCAGGCTGTGCCTCCATCAGGACTCTCACAGAGGTGAAGGGACTCCCCCCCCCCCTCTCCTGGAATGCGTTTGATGGAAGCTGACCCTGAATCTGGCAATACAAAGTCCCTAAGATGAATTTTTTTTTGAGACAGGTTTCTCTGTGTAGCCCTGGCTGTCCTGGGCTCACTTTGTAGACCAGGCTGGCCTCGAACTCACAGCGATCCGCCTGCCTCTGCCTCCCAAGTGCTGGGCTTAAAGCTGTGCACCACCATGCCAGGCTCCTAAAATGAAATTTTATTTACATTCTTAATTTTAAAAATCAGCTTCTAATAGTTAATGTAAAAAAAAAATCTGGTCAAGTAAATTAATCCAGTAGGATAATACACATAAATGACCTCCCCCCCAAAAAAGGATTGAAAGAAAAGAAAAAACACCGCTACCCGTATGGGTATACAAGAAAATGTAATTGCAACTCCAAGCCCTCGGTCGGGTGCTCAGAATAGGACCACCTGAGGACTTTCCAGGCAGCTGCTAAAAAGTTCTGAGGATGGTTAAGATGTGATGGCGGCAAGAACATTTCAGTGAGAAATGTAAAGGCAGAGGCATTACCTCACAGCATTGGGCAGCCAGGTTGTTCTCACCGGGACCCACAAAGGACCAATGTCCCAGAAGTCTCAGGGCAACTTTTCCCTACTGGCGATTTCCACGCGGAGCCGCCTTCTCCTGCTGGGCTGCAGCAGCCCAAGTCCTTTCAGATCTCCAAGTTCAAGGCGCAACTGCGATGACAGATGGGGGACCCCCCCCCCCGCGCCTCCAACAACCAGACCCCAGCCCGAGACTCCTTTCCAAGCCTTAACTCTAGCAAAGGAGAGGAACGTGGAAAGTCCCGGTCTCGGCGCTGCCTCCTCGGTTGCGGGACCTCTAGACCGGCTATGGGGACACTAACCTGGGAAGCCCGCGCTCCAGGGCGAGCAAGGAGTAGCAGGAGAAGGAGAAGGACAAGTGCGCGCAGAGAGCCTGGCCCCATCTTGTCCTGCACAGCCTAGCTGCTGAAGAAGGCAAGTCGCTGTCCCTTGGCCGGCCCTGAGTCCCTGCGGTGCGAGGGTCCCGTGCAGCTCCCAAGGCCACCAGCGTCCGCAGCCGCCTGCATTAAGACTGTTCTGGCAACGCGGAGAGGCGCCAGCCCTGTGGCGGAGGCCGAGAGAGGAGGGGCTGCGGAGCCTGGAACGCGCCAGGGAGCACGCCCAAGGCCCCAAGGCGCTGCTGCTTTGGGAGGAGGCAAGGAAGACGCCTCAGGACCTAGGGTAGCCAGACCTGAGCCCTACCTGAGCGACACAGGTTCCTGCCACCCAAACGTGGCTGATTGATGAGCCAAAGTTAAGTCTGTCCCGCATAAGGACACCTTCCTTCCGGAGAGCAGAGAACAGGGCTAGTGTGGCAGGAAGGTGGGCTTCATAAACTTGGCGCAGGCTAGAACACGTCTTCTTAAACTGTGGGCTGAGAAATGGAAGCTGAGTTACTGAATTTAGCAAATGGTAAAAGCACGAGACCAAGAAGTAATCCAAAATCAAATATGAATCCTTGCTGGGCGTGGTGGTGCATGCCTTAAATCCCAGCACTTGGGAGGCAGAGGCAAGTGTATTGCTGTGAGTTAGAGACCAGCCTGCTCTACAAAGCAAGTCCAGGACAGCCAAGGCTACACAGAGAACCTCCCCCTCAAAATTATATATATATATATATATATATATATATATATGTATATATATATATATATATATATATATATATATGTATATACACACACACACACACACACACACACACAGTCCAACGTGTCCTTGGTCACCATGACTGGTGCTGGTCAGATGTCCCTGGTCAGATAGCCCTATGGTGGACAGGCACAAAGTTGAGGTCCCTGCACCCAGGCTCTGGGTGAACCAGATGCCTCAGACCTCCACCTCTGGAAAATGTTATTTAGTTCTTTCAGGGAGGACACTGAGATGCTGGGTGCTAGAAGGTCAAGATAGAGGTACCTATTGACAGATTTGGTGTCTGGTGAAGACTTCCTTCATCTTCACTTTGGGGGACAAACAGGAGAGATCTTTGAGGTCTTTGGGGGGGGTGGCGAGCAGGGTTTGAGCCACGGTTTCTCTGTGTAGCCCTGGCTGTCCTGGAACTTGCTCTGTAGACCAGGCTAGCCTTGAATTCAGAGATCTGACTGCCTCTGCCTACCAAGCACAGGGTTTAAAGGTGAGCGCTGCCATTGCCTAGCACAAGGCCTCACTATGGTGATCTAATTCAGAAATATCCTAACACTACCACACTGAGGAAGAAGTTTGAAATATGACCATAACCAATTCCCTGGAAAGCCTGGAGCGTGGGGCATTTGGCATGGGGACTATGGGCATTAGCTGCCCAACAAATCCCACTGAGTGGTTTCTTCTGGCTCCCTACAGAAGAGCATGGTCCACGTTCTTGTGCTTTGGAAGTCTTGCAGAGACCTAATCAGAATACTGCTTATCACTGTCCAGGTAGAGAGGGAAGGGTGGCAGCCAAACCAGGGTAGCCCGTAGAGATGGTGGGCTTCTGTGTCTGTCTCCAATGTGTCCTCTGCCTATGAAAGAGCCATCCATTTCCTGGCTGTATGTGTCTTCTGTGAATGAAAGGTTTCATTCTGCTTCGAGTGGCTATTTTGAGTTTTAAACTACCCCATATTTATATGGCAACTTCCAAGCACTCTTAGCCGGTTCTGGTTACACACTGGACACTAGAGGTTGGTTCTTCTTTTACCCTGTCTTCAGAGTCACTAAGCTGAGACACATCAGGTTTCACAGCTTGACTGGGTTTGAAATCACAAAGGAAACACATCTCTAGGCACATCATGGAGAGTGTTCTCAGAGAGGTTTATTTGTTTTTGTTTTTTGTTTTTTGAGACAGGGTCTCTCTGTGTAGCCTTGGCTGTCCTGGACTGATTTTGTAGACCAGGCTGGCCTCGAACTCACAGAGATCTACCTGCCTCTGCCTCCTGAGTGCTGGGACCAGAGAGATTTAATTAGGAGAGAAGACAGGCTGTGGATGTGAATGGCACCATGCCCTGGGCTGGGGGCCTGGATTGAAGAAGACAGGGGAAACAGAAGCCAGATGAACTGCAGCCTTCTCCACTATACCGGGCTCAACGCATGCGCCCAAAGAAACCCTTCGTCTTTCAGTTGCCCCTTGTCGGGTATTTAGTCATAGTAACCAGACAGTAACTAACACAGCACAAATTGGTGACCTGCTTGAAGTTTGCAAATTCAAGTCTAAATGTCCCCTCTCAGAAGGCGGCCTCCAGGACACTGCATCTTCTCCTAATCTCTCTTCACTTTCAGGAATCCCAGGACTTCAGCAATTTTACTTAAAGTGGCACAGATGCCTCTGGGTCTTGCCGTTTTTGTTTGTTTTACTTTTCTAATATTTCTATAAGTCAACAGAAGTTTTTGCTTTTTTTGTTGTCCCTGTTTGTGAATTTCCACTTGTGACCTTTGTCTTATGGCTGACTCCCATTAGGTGCCCAGGGCTCATCTGAATTAATTTTCTGAGGTCTGGCTGCCCTTTCTCTCTCTTTCCTCAGCAATCCTGATCTGCAGTAACCAAAGCAGTTGCCCCACAAGCAGAACATGACAAAGGTATCTCAAAAGTGGCTAGCAGCTGGAGTGATGCTCAGTGGTTCAGAGGACTTGCTGTTCTTGCAGAGTACCCGGGTTCAGTTCCTAGTACCCACATGGTACCTCACAGCCAACTCTCCCTCCAGTTCCAGGGGATTCCACATCCTTTCCTGGCCTCAGTGGGCACCTGGCACACACATGGCACACATACATATGTGCAGGCAAAACACTCATACGCATAAAATGAAATAAATCTGAAAAGCTGACGGCCCTGACAATAAGCTCTATGCAGGGCTTCCTGCTGGCCTAACAAAATGGGGCTGTCAGCTACTTTGTTCCCTCTGTTTCCAAAAGACTACCTGGGAGCACTGGTGGGCTGGTTTGGCGGTGGTCAAGACATCAAAGGAGGATTGTTTTGGAGCCAGTGAGATGGCTCAGCAGACAAAGGTTCTGGCCACTGAGTGGGATCCTAAGGATCTATCCAGTAGGACAGAGCCAGACTCCACAGGTTGTTCCCTGCCTTCCACATGAATGCCATCATGTGTGAGAAAGCACGTACATAAACAAATACAATTTTTAAAACTTTTTATTGGTTCTTTGTGAATTTCACATCATGCACCCTAATTCACTCCCTTTGTTTCCACCTCCACTCTTGTAACCTATCCCCTAACAGAGGAAAAAAAAATCTCATTGTGGAAGCTGTAGTGTGTCACAGTGTGTTCCACACTATACTCTTTGTCCACACATTTTTGCTTGCAACTTTTCACTGCAATTAATCATTGGTCTAGCATGAGGCCTCTATCAGTACTGGAACCTCACTGAGACTCCTCTTGGATATCCTGTTGTTACTCTGTGTCATGGAGATCCTGTAGTTCTGGATCTGTAGTGTCAGCAGTCCCTTCACACGCTGCAGCAGTTCATAGATGGGGTAAATGTTGGTGTGGTCCAATTCAAAGTCCTGGATCTGGGTGGGAGAGGTATCTGAGCTGGTCAGCCCACTGGCTTTCCCGCTTTCATGCCCTCGGGGCCAGCTTCCAAGAGAGGTGAGAAAGGCATCTCTCCTTCTTTCATGTCCATGCCGTGTCCAACAGACAAGAGGCAGGGCTAGCTTTCCCATGCTCACTCCCTCGGGGCCAGCTCACCAGTACCTATACAATCAGAGTTAGTTCTACTGTGCTGCAGCAGGTGAGGGGCAGGGACAGCTCTCCTGCTCTCATGATCCTGTTGGTGCAAGCTCTCCTGCCCACTGCCGGTGCAAGGGCAAAGGGGAGGGAACGGGATCTCTCCCTCATTGATGCCACCACACAGCAGACAAGAGGCGGGGCGGATCTCTCACACTCACACCCTCAGGGCCAGCTTACCTACCCACATCCAGAGGTAGGGCTACTATGCTGCCCAGGCAAGATGTAGGGCCAAATCTCCCAAGTGCTGCATCTGGTGAGGGGCAGGGACAGCTCTCCTGCAGCACTCATGACCCCATGGCCAGCTCTCCTGCCAGGCTTAGGTGGTAAGGGAATGAGGGGGGGGGGGAGGATATTTCTTCCTCATCCACACCACCACTCAGGAGATGAGTGGTAGGGCCAGCTGTTCCACCTTCATATTCTCAGGGCCAGCTTAGCAGCAACTCCCACAATGTGCAGGGTTGGGAGGGTGGGGCAGCACTCTCCCAAGTACTAGAGATGGCTATGGGCTAGGGCAGCTCTCCTGCTCTCCTGCCAAGATGTCTAAGTGAGGGTAGGGCCAGTTCTGCACAGCCCTTAGACATCAACATGTCCCCAGACAGATGCCCAGACCAGAAATATTTCCCTGGTCTTTGGTGGTAACAGATCCCTATGGTTGCAGGGCCATCACAGACCTAGACCTGGCCCCAAATAGCAGCACAGGCCAGGGCCCCACCATGGTCCCAGTCCCACATCAGGGTGTTCCTCACTACCTTCGGTTCTCCAGTTCTGCCTCTCTTCGTTGTGCCCACATCTGTTGTTCTGTGTTTCCCTGCCACCGCTGTGAGGTGCTGCACCAAAATTGCATCCTTCTCTTTCAGGCGGGGTACTGTCTGCTTCCTAGGGGAGTCGAGGGTACCTCAGAGTCCCAGGTTCCACTTCCCTCAGGAAGAGCTGGAGCGTTCAGAGTGAGGTCTGTGCACAAGGCTTCCGTTCTCACTGGGGGTGTGGGAAAGAGTTTTCCACTGTTACAACCAGCTTTTCTTTCTTTCCTTCTTCTTCTTCTTCTTCTTCTTCTTCTTCTTCTTCTTCTTCTTCTTCTTCTTCTTCATGAGACAGCAGCAGAAACTTGGGAGTTCTAAAGCTGGTGGTGATACTGCAATGTTACAGCCCTTCAGGAACGAACTAAGCTGCCATGCTGGCTGCAGAGGATGCAGGCGAATGCCTGTGCCTGGTTGGCTCACAGCCTGAACACAGGTCCAGCTGCTGCTTCATCCTCTGCAGACAGGCGTGGAGCTTGGAGCTCGGAGCTCGGAGCTCACAGCAATAGGGCAGGCTTCAGTGGTGACCAAGGCAACTATGGCTGCCTGGTCAGCAGCCAAGACCAGGGATCCAGTGGCAAACTCTTCAGGGAGGAGGGGAGCCCTTCCTTCCCTAGAATAAACGACGAGTGGCAACCCGTTCAATTTCATGTGAAACAGGGACTTATAAACCTTGGGCAGTGAGAGGAGGTTTGAGGGTAAACGCATTTGAGTTGATGTGGCTAGGGATACCAAGGATACTTCATTTACTTGCAGCAGCACAGTCCTATCCCCCCCCACCCGCCCCCCGAGACAGGGTTTCTCTGTTTAGCTTTGGCTGTCCTGGACTCACCGTGTAGACCAGGCTGGCCTCGAACTCACAGCGATCCATCTGCCTCTGCCTCCCGAGTGCTGGGATTAAAGGCATGCACCACCACAGCTGGCTCACAGTTCTATCTTAAGAGGAGGAACATAGTACTTAATAATCCTGTGGGCATCGGGAAGTTGGGAGAACTCCAGGTATGGTTAGCGGGATGGAAAAAGGTCACTGGTTGAAAGCTAAGACACCAAAACATCCTATTAACATGGGAGAGAGTATTTCCAGGAACCCCCAGGTGCACACTGAACAGGTTGGTCCTGTAGTCATCCTGAGGGCTATGTGACACTCCTTAGAACCGTGCTGAGGAAGGGAGTCTTTCATTTTAGCACTGAGCTCAGAGGCTTTCTGGTAATGCCAGATTTCGTCCCGAGCAGCAGGGTCCAGCACACATCCTCCTGTTTCTTTGTCTTCTATTTCCTCACCACTTACTTGTTCTTCTTAGTGGCACCTGGGGTCTCTGAGTGTCTGGGGGTCATCTCAGGAGTGGTTTGTGGGGTGCTATGCCTGACTTGTCCATTATGGTGTCAGGCATGGTTTACCCCTGATCTCCGAAGCCTGTGTGACACTGGTCTGGTGGCCACCTCAGGCTCACTCTTCACCTGGCCTGTCTGAGTGGCCCCTTGCAGGGGTTGTCTGTCTTGGGCTCCCAGGCAGGGTTCTTCTAGTCTTTGGCTTGCTCCCCATCCTGGGGTCCCATCCAGGCCTGCCTGACAGCAGGCTGGTGGTTGTCTCAGCTTGCTGTTTTCAAGGAATGTTAGGTTACTTAATCATTCAGATGTCCGTGCAGCGGAACACTGAGCACAAACACAGCCTCTCTCCTCTTTGTCACCTACTGACACACATGTGACACAACAGTCATACCTGTATTGCCTCTAGGGGCAGAGACAAATATAATTTTTTTTCTCACGCCAAGACTTATTCATCCTATATAGATATAACTTTAGAAACTTTGATCTCTCTCTTCTGCCTTTAGTAACTAAAATTTTATACTATTCCTATGTAGTTGACATTTTTTCTTACATTTCATATGTTTTAAAAAATATACTATATTTGTTCTTTTTTTTTTTTTTTTTTTTTTTCCTTCGAGACAGGGTTTCTCTACATAGCCTTGACTATTCTGGACTTGCTTATGTAGACCAGGTTGGCCTTGAATTCACAGCAATCCACCTGCCTCTGCCTCCCAAGTGCTGGGATTAAAGGCATGCGCCACCACTGCCTGGCTGTCTTTTTTTTAAGTTTATTTACATATTCATTTTACATCCTGATTGTTGCCCTCTTCTGCTCCCAGTCCTCCCCTCGCATGCTCCTCCCCCATTCTCCCCTCTCCTCCTCAGAAAAGGAGGAGGTTCTCCATGGGTACCAACATGCCCTGGTACATCAAGTCACCACCTCCTGTAGCCCAGACAGGACTTCCAGTGGATTGATAAGGACACCAACCCACTCACAAAACCTTTGACCTAAAATTTGTCCTGCCAACAAGATGTGCAGGCATAAAGATGGAACAGAGATTGAGGGAATGGACAACCAAAGACTGGCCCTACTTCAGACCCTCCCCATGGGAGAGAATCAATCCCTGACACTATTGACATTACTCTGCTATACTTAAAGACAGGAGCCTAGCAGAACTCCTCTGAGAAGCTTCACACAGCAGCTGACAGAAACAGATGCACAGACCCACAGCCAAACATTAGACAGATCTTGGGGAGTCCCATGGAAGAGTTGGGGGAACAATTGAGGGAGCTGGAGAGGCCAAAGACTCAACAAGAAGACCTACAGAGTCAACTAACTAACCATGAGGCCTCACAGAGACTGAACCACCAACCATAGAGCATGCATGGACTGGTCCTAGGCCCCCTGCACATAGGTATCAGATGCACAGCTTGGATTCTCCAACAGAAGAGTGGAGGTGAGGGTGGGGCTGTCTCTGACGCCTCCCTTTGGATCCCGTTTCTCTAACCGGGCTGTCTTGTCTGGCCTCAGTGGGAGAGGATGTGCCTAGTTCTGCAGTGACAAATAGAATTTTTTTAATGAAAGAAAACAGTTTGAGGGACTGAGTATGTAGAGTGCCATTGGTGCCACCTTGAACTAGATCCCCAGCACTGCATAAGACAGGTGTGGAAGCACACACCTATAATACCAGCACTTAGGGGGGGCGGTGTGAAAGCAAGAATGCAAAGAAAGAGGGAAGTTGGACTTTAATTTTTGTTAATAGTCTGTCTGTGTAGGTCAGAGACAACCTCCTGTGTCATTCATCGGGGGCAGGCTTGCTCCTTGGCCTGGTATTTGCCCAACAGTCTAGGCTGGCTGGCCTCAGGATCCTCTGTCTCTGCCTCCCCAACAGCAGAATCAGAAGTGTGGCCCACTGTGACCTGGCTGTTTATATGTGGGTTCTTGGGGCTCAAACTCAGGAGGTCCTCATGCTTGCAAGGTAAGCATTTTACTCAGTGAATCATCTCCTCGACATTTACAGTTCTGTTTGTTTGTTTGCTTACCTGAGAGGCTCTTACTAGGTAGCCCAGGCTATGGTTTCAGAAGCTCCTCCCCTCCTGGCTGAGAGAGAAAGATTCCTTGTAGAAATCTATGTTGAAGACTTGGCTACTGGCCACGTCGAATGGAAAAGCAGGAATTCCAGGGCTGTCCTGTGGGCCCTCATGGTCCCTGAGGGTGCTCACATCATGGCACTCTGCTCCTGATCCACCCAGGACCCAGTCTTGCTGTCAGCATATTCATACCTCTGCATCTGTCCATGTGGCCCTAAATGTCACCAGCCTCTAAGAGGCTACTCCAAAGGTCTCAGGAGCAAAGCCTGGCATGTTAGTCAGGAGGAGAGCAGCACAAGAGGAGGGAGGGGCTCACTCAGCAGGAGAGCCATGGCTTCATCCAACTCCTTCCTTATGTAAATATTTATCAAGTGCCAACTCCGGGCCTGGCCCTGAGCCAGGTGCGACATTATGGTCACACATTATATCCAGAGATTCAGTCAGCAAGCCATGCAGTTGTGCAGCACACTGAGGATTGCTGTCTGACTGTATACAACATCAGGGCAGACAGGAGAAGCTGTTGGTCATGCCCCGAAGACCATTTTCAATCTTACAAGACAAAAGCCTGTTTAAAAACAAAACAAAACAAAACAAAACAAAACAACAACAATCCCAACAACTAGACTTCATTGTGTCATCATTCAGTGCCAAGAAAGGCTTTGAAAACCCACAAATGCCATCCCACAAGGACCTCTGAATGCCTGTGGATGGGGCAGAGTAGTGGCTCAGTTAGTGGATGATGTACTTCTTGCAGTCAGCCATGCCTGAGCCAGGCCTCAGCTGAGTGGGTACCAATAGGGACTTGTGGTTCTCCAACTCTTTTCAGGCCTTGCTTCCCTTGTTTATGTGAAAATAAAAACATTTATCATTTATCAAAGTCAATAAGATACTCTAAATGATAAGAGCCAGACATAATGAAGGAGTTAGGACGCTAAGGACGTTTGAAGAAGCTATAGGAAGTTATTTTATGTTTACTTAGCTATATAAAGCATATATACATAGAGTTTAATTGAAGTTACATCACTTGGGGTAATAATACACACACACCCCTCAAATCACAGACTAACAAAAACCCCAGTGCCAGACATGGGATACTTCCTTTTGAACCGTTGGTTATCAGAGTCCAAGAGACTCCCCAAACAACACAGGCTATTGCCACTGTCCTTGGTTGCTGAAGACACCACACATTGTGGCCCTGGGACTTAAAGGGACGGAGCTGAACCTGACCTGGAAGCCACCTCCCTGGGGACTAGCTCTCATAGCACTGGATGGAGCCATGCACATCAACAAGAGAGAACAGCAACCAATCGTCCTATCCAGCTGTGACACACCAACTCCTGCACCGATCATCAGCACTGCAAGTTATTCTGAAAGATACAATAGTGGCACTTACATCTGGGGGGCAAACAAGAGCTGTCTAATTGGACTTAAGGCTGGTTCAACAGGAGGGAAACCATGCCTGGCACTGTAAACCAATTAAGTACCTGTGTCTACAGGGGCCATGGAATCTAAGGAAAACCTGCTAGTAGCTGCTTCCTAAGCCAGTATAATTGCTCACTGCATTCTAAATGCGTACCCTTACATGCACAGGTAAGCGAAGCTCTCACCCCCATCAAGACGTTTCTTTTTGCAGCAGTGCAGACTGTCACAGAAAGCTACAAGTTGTCACGGTGCAAAGACCACCTGACTGGGATGTCTGTCCCCAGTCAAGACTTTACAACATGACTCCCAAGCCTCAGGGAACATTACGAAAGAGAGGGAGAGTCTGTAAGAATCACAGGATCAAGACATCTGCTTCGAGATAGTCTCTTCAAGAAGAAGGAAGCCAGGTGTGGTGGAGCACGCCTGTAATCCCAGCGCTTGGGAGGCAGAGACAGGGGGATCACTGTGAGTCCGAGGAGTCCAGGACAGCAAGGACTACACCGAGAAACTTTGTCTCAAAAAAACAAACAACAAAACAAAAAGGAGGAGGAGAAGACAAGAGGAAGTATTAGAGGATTAGAAGGTAGAAGGGTAAAGGAAGGAGCGGTGGGGGAGGGAGAAGAGAGGGATCGGTGAGGAGTTGGGGAGAGTGAGGGATGAACGTGATCAAGACACATTGTACAAAATTCTCAAAGAATTAATAACAACACTAACACACACACATACGCACTCATAAAAGGTAAAATGAGTTCAAAATCTGATCAATATTTAAGCCACTGAAGAAGGAGGAAGTGGAAGGTACCCTGCCAGGCCAGTCAACATCACTTTTGGATGTGCGCATCCCACTGTGCAGGGCGGGAGGCCATGGGCTGACACATGGACTGCTATAGTGTGAGAGCCACTGGTGCAGACCTGCAGGGCCTGCAGGAGTGAACAGCAGGAGCAAGCCAGTCCCAACCTTTGAGTCCTGTCTCTAATGATGGTCCCACAGAAAGCAGCATGCAGAAAGACCATGAGAGAAGAAAGCCAAAATGGCAGAAGTGTGGCCCAGGAGGAACCAAGACTTCTGTACTCACTGGGGCTAGGATTAAATCCTGAACCCTGAGTTTGGGCAGGACTATCAGGGATGTCACTTTAATGGTCAGATCTTGAGATGTCTAATCCTAATGGCCAATTCGATCGGATTGAGAGACACCCAGCCGAGCAGTAAAACCCATGAGTGTGCCTTTGAGGGCATATTCAGAGGCCAGCAGTGCATGTATCATCTGCCCAAATCAAAGTTTACTTCACAGATGCATCCAACCAGCAAAGGACTGTGGGGAGGTGGCAGATCTAAGGAAGTGGGTCTTTGTGGGGGAAATGCCCTGGTAAAGATGCATCCTCTTTCAGCCTTTTTGCCCATCTCTCCCTGCTTCTTGGATGCCATGAGGTGGGAGTCTCTGCACACACTCCCACTGCCAGGATACCGTGCCTGCCATCAGGCCAAAAGCTTTGGATCCGCCTGACCTTACACTAAAACCTCCAAAACCATGAACCAAAATAAATCCTTTCCCTTTTAATCTGTCTCTGATTAACATAGCCCCCTCAAGAACCCCAAATCAAACAGAAAACAAAAACAAAAAACCCAAAACCAAATCCTCACTTTTGTTGTTGTTGTGAGCCTAGCCCTTAACAGCCAAGCCATCTCTCCAGCCCACTCTTCATTACAACAATATTGACCAGATTGGGTGAGGAGTGCTCCCAAACCACAGGCAGAGAGAGGGCCCTGGGAATGGCCTGAGTCTTTTGAAACCTCTAAGCCCGTTCCCAATGACAGATGCTCCAAGACCACACCTCCTAATCCTTCCTGAACAGTTCCACCAACTGGTTCAAACAGGACTCGATGGCGGGGCGGGCGGGGGAGTATTCTCATTCAAACACCACAGTAAACTTTCATTTTTATCCTTTTCTCTCTGGCCATCCCACATTCTGTATCTTGTTAAGCAGACTATTAACTTTGAGAATCCCACAAGAGACACTGCGTTTCCATCATTTCCATCCCACCCTCTCCCCCTCCAACTCCTCCTGTGCTCCCACTCCTTTTCAAATTCATGACCTCTTCTTTACTTCTATGTGTATTTACGCACACAGGAATGCAACCTGCTGGGCCCATGTAGTGTTCCTTGTATGTACATGTACATAAGGCTGACCACTTGGGGTGGGAGAACCTCTCAGGAGGCTCATCCTTGGAGAAGGCTGACTTCCCTTCTCTCAGCAGCCATAACTGGCCGTAGTTCTTTCCTGGTCCGCATCAGCATGTCACCTGGTGCTGTTATTGGGCAGGTCTTGTTTAGGAAATCAAACTGTTGAGATTTCATGGGTTCCTTGTCATATGTAGGAGACACTATAGCAAATGCCCTGCTCCTCTGACCTTTACCATCTTCCTACACTCTCTTTGGCAATATTCTCTTGTGTTTTAGATATAGTGGTTGTGTTGGAGCGGAAACCAGTTAGGGCTGGGCACCTTTTCATTGGCTGTTCCCTGCGCTGTGGATTTCTGCATTAGTCTCTACTGCAAAAAGAGGCTTCTTTGATGTGGGGTAAGAACTACACTTACCTGTTGGTATAAGGGTAAGTACTTAGAATGAAGCCAGAAATTATGCCAGGGGCTAAAGAGATGGCTCAATAACTAGGAACATATCCCGGAGGACACTGGTTCAATTCCCAGCACCCACATGGCAGCTAACAACCATCTGAGAGTCCAGCTGCAGGGGATCGGATGCCCTCTTCTGTCTCTGTGGACATCAGGCATGCATGTCTGCATACACATACATGCAAGCAAAACACCCATCTGACTAGCAAATAACCAAAACTCCCCAGCCCCAGGACTCTGAGGAACTCTTTCACAGATGATGCCCGCTAGTATGCTACTAGGGCGACCCTTGGCAAGCTGGTTAATCTGCGACTCTTGGCTTTCTCATCTTTAAGCCAGGGGGAAGTTACAGTAATGTGCCTCCTGGCATCTTGGCTAGAACAGCGGTGAACTAAGCCCGGAGCCCTGCAAATAGTCCTGCCCTGAGTGACTGCTGTTAGCGACACAGCTCAGGCATGCCCTCTGAGGTCTCCATGTTCCCCCAGCACAGCTCCAGGCTGTGAGGCATTCACACCGGCTTACATATTCCTGTGCCCTAAGGCCACACTGGCTCTTCATTTATCTCATATCATGTTGTTCTTTTTTGAGACTGGGTCTCTCTGTCACTCTTGCTGGCCTAGAACTCTATATAGAACACGCTGTCCTGAACTCACTGAGATCCACCTGCCTGTGCCTCTGGGCTGCTGAGGCTGAAGACACACACACAGCACCACACCTGGCTTGCATACATTTTCTTAGGACACTGTCATATTTTATGTATTTGTTTGGTGTGCTTCCCTTTAAAAACACTAGGGAAACACAGAGAGCCAAGGGCAGAGCTTCAAGACTCTCACAGGCTACTGCCCCAGACAACTTAGTATTAGTTCTGTCTTCTACAGAACTAGAGCAGTGGCTGGGCCCATGACTATGTCACTTCCTGGACTGACAGGCTGATGTGGCCATATGACGACAACATACTCAGAAGCAAAGCCCATGACTTCCGGATGCAGCCTCTGGAGCATCCAGGCTGTCTCTGCCCTTTGTGCTGGCTGGATGCAGACCGTGTGTCTTGCTTCCACAGATGGAAATGAACTGTGGGACCCTCTGGAGCCATATGGAGGAGGGCTGCCCTTCCTACCTCTTCACCCACCCAGAACCATTATTTGAGGAGATCACATTTTGTTGTTTGTTCTTCAAGACATGGTCTCTCTGTGTAGCCCTGGCTGTCCTGGGACCCACTCTGTAGGCCTGGCTGGACTTGAACTCAGAGATCCAGCTGCCTCTGCCTCCCAAGTGCTGGGATTAAAGGCGTGCATCACTATGCCAGGCTCAGATAACTTCTTAAAAATCTCATATTTTTAGATTTATATATTTCATGTGTACGAGCGGTTTTGCTTGCTTCTATGTGCACTGCACGCACACGGTGCATGGTGTGTAGTGCTCTAAGGCCAGAGGAAAGCATCTGATCCCTAGGGATTAGTTAGACAGTTGTGAGCTGCCATGTGGGTGCTAGGAGAACCTCAGGTCCTCTGCAGGAGCAAGTGTTCTTAACTGCTGAGCCATTTTTCTAGACCATGGACTGGATTTTTTTTTTTTTTTTACTGTAATTTCTGACGGGCTGGAACCCAGCTGTGATCGCTTGGTAGCTGAATTCATTGCCAGCACAAGCCGTGGAGCCATTCAACACCTTGCTGCTCAGTCCTGCGCTTTGCTTCCCACAGGCAGAAGTCTGCACATGTGCCCTTGTTCATGCTTCATACATGTACTTCCTTTTTTTCCACAAATTCTTCACTTTAACTCAAAAGCTGCAACCCTTCCATAGCAGGCGGACAAGGCACAATTCACTCACTACTCTCGTCTGGTGCTGAGATTAGCCTGTGTCTAGTTTTACTGTGTGTGCAGAAACCTTGTTCTGTATACTTGAGAGATTCTGAACACATCAAGAGAACTCTCGTTTTATCACTGAGAGCTGACAGGTCTCATACACATGACAAGTACATATACACACATACATATGCGCATGAGTACATATAAATACACACACAGGTACCCAAATTTAGGCTAACCTGGTTTAAGTACCTCCCCGTTTTTATCTGGTTTATCACAACTGAGGCTGGACATTTTCTGACTTTTAGTTGTGTCCTGCCATCTCCTGAGTTCACATTTCCTACAGATTTTCATGAGGCAGCACTAACAGACAATCCCAGAAAACAATCTCCAAATGTCAGAAAGCAATTTATTAAAAAAAAAAAAAAAAAAAAAATATTATAAGGCACAAAAATACAATTTTCAAATGAAAGTCCTTTAAATTTCTGAGTTCAATATTCAAAGAAATTTATTCCAAACTATAATTTAACCTTTTTAAATAGAGAATATATTTTTAACCTCTAAATTTTATCCCCAAAGAAATGAGTGTTTTCCTAGATCTAAAGAAGCTTCTTAATACAGTACTGAGTTCCTGTCCTATAATGTACACTTCCTTAAAAATCTAGTTTTGTCACCTACACACATTTGTAGGTTCAAAACTTTATGTACTAAACTTCTTTCTGGCAGACGTAAGGCTTGGTGTTTTGTATTGCTTACTGCATGCTGTCGATCATATGAAGACACACGTATCAGAACGAGAGACAAAACTATGATCTCTCTCAGCTTTAGTTATATACAGTCAGGGCAAGAGCCCCAAACCTTCAGAAAGAGGGTGTAAAAATCAGCTCTGTTTGTATGTACACTCAAGCTTAATCTTGATAGTACAGTCCAAACATGGTGCACCAGAAAGCAGGTGGCACTCTCCACTCTCCACAGGACAGAAAAACAAGTAAACCACTGAAACAAACAAACAAAAATCCAATCTTAAAATTTCCACCTCCTGTTTCTTTCCAAAATATAATAACTACCCCCAAAGGCAGATGTGTAAGCGTTAACCTAATTCAAATCATGAAAAATGTCTCAAGCAAACCTCATAATCTAACCATCAGAATCTAACATGAAGTGTATAGCAGGAAGCCTTGAACACAGAACCGGAGCCTTCTCTTCAGACTTCTCAAGTAAAAGGTCGGCCCATCCAAACACATCTTGAACAGAAGCTGAATGGAGCACCTGGGAAGTCCCAAGTTGTCTGGAGCTTGAGGCAGGTGGGGAAGGGTGTTATGGAGCTGCATGGTAGACCTGGGTGGCCCTCCCAGCCCTTGTGATCCACAGTGACAGGGCGGGGACACATGCTGGGGCTAAGATGGCCCCCAAGAAATACTCAAACTAGAGGGCCCCGAACATCAACACAGTTATCACTAAATGCAACAGACACTACACAAATGCTTGCAGAAACACTTCTAAGGAGATTAGGATGAGACTCCACTTTCTCTGGATGGAAAGAAAGAAAATGTTCATTTCAGCCTGGAGCTGTGGCACACGCAGCATCACTTGTCTTTCCTGTTTTCAGAAACACGACTGATGTGGCTTCAGAAACACATTTCCCCGGCCATCAACTGCCCACTCACACCCTACTCAGCGTGTAGCTCCTGCCGGCTGTAGGCAGAAACAGTCACCTGCAGGCATGTGGGTGGAAGGCAGGGCATTAAATACAAACGTGAAGTGGGCCACGGCAGTGCATATCTGCAATCTTAACAAGAGGTTGGCAAGTCCAACTTCAACCTGGGCCACCCAGTGACACCCTGCCGCACCCTCACCCCCACCAGCAAGTACACCTCCTGGTTAAGAAGGAGGGTTAGAAGAACTGGGTTAAAAGGTGGACTATGGCAAAGCTAAAACAGACAACATACCAGGAAGCACAGTGCATGGGAGACCATCACAGGCTGAAACTGAAAAAAAGGAACAGACACCAACATGGTTGAACAGGCCACTCTCCCCCTGGCAAGCGCCAGGGAGCAGTCGGCCAGCCTTTCTCTACCGGGTCTGCCAACACCGTGCACTTTCACAATGTTCATTATGGGGACCACATTTTCAAGAGACATATCTATAGAATATATCTCTATAACCCCTTCAAACGAGCACGCAGGAAATAAATTCAGAAGTAGGCAGTTGAAAGAAAAAGGTTTGTTTTGTGGTGGCACAGTGAAAATCATCTCAGGTCATAGGTGACTGCTCCTCCTCGTCATATTTTCCATGTTTTTTCAATTACTCCAAGTTCTTCTAATTCATAAGGCCAGAAGTCCTCCAGCGAGAAGCCATCTAAGACCCTCCCAATCACTACCACAATAAATGTCCACTAGCCTTGTGTCTTTGGTCATGAAAGTAGCAAAACATTCACATTTTCATCACACTACATTCAAGTGCCTTTCAAGTCTAGAACATTCTGTATTTTAAAAAAATATTAGAACAGAAACTTTCAATCATACATTAGAAGCATAATTTAACAAAACAAGGTATGAAATAGTTGAGGGCGGGTTAACTACACGTTGATGCATGGTATAGTTAGATGTTGGTGTAACCAACCGGTTCTGCATAAGTGCACATGAGGCTCACAAGAAACGGTGCACCCAGGGGCTGGGATAAAGTGCTATGCGGGAGTCACACGTGGCCGGGGGTCACACACAGCAGAATTAGCAGCAGCACGTGTACCTGTGGCCTGCGAGTCTTTGGACATACCTGTCTCTCTTTGTGCACACGTTCCCGAGCTCAGACTCCATGACCACGCAGAGCATGGTGGTGTTTACGAACAAGAGCTTGTGTACACCAGCAAAAGGGCAAGGCTAAACGTATGAGCATGCTCATGTTCCAATATTGTCACCCCAGTATCAAAAAACCGAATAAAATTATCACTACAAAAGACAAACACTCTTCTTGCATTGGCATTCCGGAGATCATGTGAGTGGGAGAGTGTTGACAGAGATTCTTTGTCTTTTCTTTCTCTCTCTCTCTTTTTTTTTTTGTTTTTTGGGTTTTTGTTTGTTGCTTGAGACAGGGTCTCAGTATGTAGCCCTCTCTGGTTGTCCTGGAACTGTAGACCAGGCTGGCCTTGAACTGACACTAGAATGTGCCATCATGCCCAGCTACAGAGTCCTTTTTCCTTGGGGAAAATGGAGAGATCACAAATCTGTATGCCCGTGGCTGCCACCCAGCAGGCATCTGAGTACATACCACTAAGACATGCTGATTTATTTCCAAATTCAGGCAGCTTAACGGCAATGAAGCTGCTTTATGAGTCAGTTTTAAAGATGGCTTTATGAGGGCGCAGACCCCCCACACCTCAATTCTTCATTTGCATACACAGATCCCCAAGAGAACGACACAGTAAAACTTGTATCACGGGCGGGCGAAGCTGTCAACCGCACTTCCCGCTCACGCTGGACCCACTGCGGTCCCGATCACATGATCTTTTCTGAAGAGAACATTTTTTCAGCTATTTCAGATCTGGTCATAATTTCCTGGAGGGGGAAAAAGATGGGTGTCAAATTCTGGTGCTAGATCCAGAACCTACCAAAATGTTCTAATCTTAGAAGTCACTATTTAATCTTATAACAGACCTAAATTTGGGGACGTATCAGATAAGATTCCCCCTCCCCCCATGCTCTGACACAGCAGAACATTTGTCAGCAGAGATGGGAAAAGGTCAGCTTCCTTCCACCTGTGAGGGGCGGAACTGTAGCTAACAGGACTGTAGCTAACAAGTGAGAAGCTTGTTTCCTATTACTGAATCCATAGTTATTTATCATATCAAGTGGAGTAAAGTGCACTTCCCTGAGGGTTGCAGACCCTCCACCCTGTTATCCTGCTACAAAGGAACACACTGCGACTTCAGAGCCATCCCCCTTCCAGCTGTTCTCAAGCTCTACAGCCAACACTGTACACCACTCCTCTGTACGAGCCAACGCTTTGTCAGTTATCCTTTAATCCATATACTGCAGATGTGGCCTGCCTTGGGCTACCCTGCAATGTCTACTTGACCCATAATTAATTTTCCCACCCAAAAACTTCATTTGAATTTCATGCTTAGTAAGTAAAGCTGGAAAGAAACTATTCCCACAAATTATCTACACACTGCCAGACGCTAAACAACAGGCTCATAATGCCTTCAAAATCACACTTCCAAACTCAAATCTCGTGAACTGCCTCTTCCCTTCATTTGTACCAAGCAACTTTACCCTGCTTCTTGGCCTGCAGAGGGACTTAGCCCATGTCCTTCACACTGCAAGGCCTCACACTGCATCCTTCCACTGCTCGGCTGGAAATGGCTTCAAAAAGTAACTTGCAGAATTAACTTGTGAAATACATCGTGAAAATGAAAACAGCTCTAGGGAAGTAAGCAAGAATATGTTTACCTCATCCGAGTCCACTAACACTGGGAGAGCTCTGAAACAAAAGAGACAACAAAGACAGTGTCACTCAAGCAGCGCTCATGAGTCATGGAAACCCGACTGAGACCACGGGCAAGAAGGGAGCACTCAGGCTCACTAATGTGAATTCTCTGGAAGCCTCAGATGAGCCACTCTACAACCAGAGATGTGGGGGCGGCAGGGCTTCTGGGAGGGGCCAGGGCTTAGGGTGCTGGCTGTGTTCTACCATCTGATACAGAAAGGGACTTATTTAAAAGCTGCATTGATATCTACCTAGGATGTGTGTTTTCCAGAACGTGAATGCCTTTAAAAATGTTGAGTCTAAAGTTAACAGAAACATTTTATAAATCTGAACTTAAATAGAAACAATCTAGTACAAGTGCAGTTCTACATATGGGGCAGTTGGTTGAAAATGCACATGAGTATTCTAAACAAAAGCCACACCCCACTCCCGATTCTCAATGCTTTGCTATTTCTTATTTTTGACACTTGGCTGGCCAGGCAAGGTGGTACATGCCTTTAATGCCAGCACTTGGGATGCAAAGGCAGACGGATTTCTTTGAGTTCTGAGGTCAGCCTGGTCTACAAAGTGAATCCAGGACAGTCAAGGCTACAGAGAGAAACCCTGTCTCAAAAAACAAGCAAATAAATTAACTAATTAATTAAAAGCAGACTTCGGGCTGGTGGGATAGCTCAGTGGGTAAGTATGCAACCAACATGATGACTTGAATCAGATCCCTGTGCCCCATGTGGAAGGAGGGAACCAACGCTGTCAGCTGTTCTCTGACCTCTGTGACCATGTGTGCATACATATACAAATGGATGGAATAAGTGGTTTACATATGTCTGAACTTTTTTTTAAAACAAAATAAAATGATTCTGAAAACTGAAACCAGGAAGAGCCAGTTAGTTGCAGGCCACTAGTATAAAATGGGTGCACAGTGGAAAGGCAGGGAGAAGGTCAGAGCTGTGAGAAGTAGTGATGGGGTCCTACATAGACACACACAGACACACACACACATACATACACACACATACACATACACACACACACACACATACACACATACACACTCTCTCTCTCTCTCTCTCTCACTCACAGATGCATACATGCGCACACACACAGGTTTGAGAAACAGAGAATGGAATCCCTTCAAACTACAGCCTCAGGTTCAGACGTGAACAGAGGATATTTACACGTCTGTGAACGAAGAAGGGATATTTTCTTCCACCCACTTCAAATCTTCATCCTGTAGAAATAAATATTTATATTAAGTTAACTATCACCTGAAAACATAAATTTGGTAGCATGTTTGTAAATGTACATACTTAAACCAGATGTCAGTTGTTACATGTGCTCTAGGGGCTGGCATAGGTGCCACATACTATGTGCCAGCGTTTCATAAATGCCAGGTGGTGGCAGTGCACACTTTTAATCCCAGCAATCCACAGGCAGAGGCAGGTGGATCTCTGTGAGTTCGAGGCCAGCCTGGTCTAAAGAGTCAGTCCAGAACAGCCAAGGCTACACAGAGAAACCCTGTGTTAAAAAAAAAAAAACCAAAACTAAAACAAAAAACAAAAGAAAAAAAAGAGAAAAGAAAGGAAAAACAAAACAAACAAACAAAAAAAGAAAGAAAGAAAGAAAGAAAGAAAGAAAGAAAAGACCAATCACCTGGAGTAGCTAAGTTTTCCCTTGTAATAAAAATTTACTTCTAGTTCTTATACTTGGAAAAGAGAAATAACAGTGTAAAATAAATCCAGCTTTTCTTTCCTATGTACCTGGCTACCTGGTTTGGTCTACTGAGACAAGGCAACAAAGGCCCATTTCTGTGAGTGCTTTCCAGGTGGAAATTACACATGAAAAATAAGACTTCTAATTTCTGATCAAAAGCCAACAATACTTAGCTTAGAAGAATGAAATAAAAATTCTTTGACATGTTTGTGACTACTGAGCTTTCAATAACTGATATACATTACCAAAAGGAAAATACCTACAAGTTGGGAACACAGCACACCTTGAGGATCCCTCATCTAAGATTCTTGGGGGCCAGAAGTGTTTTTGTTTTTACAGTTTATATTTCCGAGTATTTGTATATGAATTAGGAGACAGTATAGGGATAGGATCCAAGTTGAAACATAAAATTCATTTATAACCCATACACTTTACATGGGAGGCTGAGGGCAATTTTATACAGGAGTTTTAAAAGTTTAGTACATAAAACAAAGTTTCACAATAGTCTTTCCACTTGCGGTGTCATGTTGATGCTCAAAGACTGGGGGGGGCGGGGCTCTGAGTTTTCAGATTAGGGTGCTCTACCTGCAACTCTAATACCAGGTGAGACAAACTAGAGGTTTTGAACAGCTGTTACTACCATGAAAGCACTCAAAGAATACATTTTGCAGATTGCCAAAAAAAAAAAAAAAAAAAAAAAAAAAAAGACCGGGTGTGGTGGCGCACGGCTTTAATCCCAGCAGTTGGGAGGCAGAGGCAGGTGGATCCCTGTGAGTTCGAGGCCAGCCTGGTCTACAAAGTGAGTCCAGGACAGCCGCCAAGGCTACACAGAGAGACCCTGCATTGAAAAACCAAAACATATAAAAGTAAAAAAGAAGAAGAAGAAGAAGAAGAAGAAGAAGAAGAAGAAGAAGAAGAAGAAGAAGAAGAAGAAGAAAAGAAAAGAAAGACTTTGTCAAGTCCAACAGTGAACAGCACACACAGAACATACAGCCCCTGCCCTGTGGAGCTCCCACACATATGTAGTCTTTATATAGTGTCATTGCAAGGCAGCAGAGTGCAGAAGAGTGTAAGGTTTCATTCTGCTTAGCCAGCACCACCATCACCTTTATGCCCAACACCACCTATAAGGTGTTTTAAGACTCATCTTCGAGCTGGGCGGTGGTGGCGCACGCCTTTAATCCCAGCACTCGGGAGGCAGAGGCAAGTAGATCACTGTGAGTTCGAGGCCAGCCTGGTCTAACAAAGCGAGTCCAAGACAGCCAAGGCTACACAGAGAAACCTTGTCTTGAAAAACCAAAGGGGGGGGGGGGGAAGACTCATCTTCGAGTCAGATGTGGAAAGTCCATGCCTTTAATCCCAGCACTCAGAAGGCAGAGTAGGCAGACCTGAGTTCAAAGCCAGCCTGGCCTGCCTTGTGAGCTCTGGGTTCACCCAAATGCTGAGTCACAACCATCTGGAACCATGCAGTTCCAGAGGCTCCAGACGTCTCCTCTGACCTGAGGGTACCAGGCACACACAGCACACACACATGGTATACATACATACATGCAAACAAAATACTCATATACATGAAATAATTTATAAACCCCTCCCTGCCCTATTTCTACATTTCATTCATGCCTTCATGGTTTTAAAACGCCTGTTGCTTTGGAAAGTGAATGGGACATATGAAGTCCTTTTCCCAACAGGTACCCACCTGTACCTAAGCTGGCTTCAAAAGAAATTGCTTAGAAATGCTGAAAAGGTACCACGGACTTTTACCAAAACAAAGCATCAGTCAGGGATGAGCCTCGCAGAGCCCTGGCCAGACATGGACTCAGACACAGAGGACTGGGGAAGCCTGAAGGCTGCTGGCCCAAGCTCAGCACCTGATAGATGACAACAGACACAGTGACGCTGCAGTTATGGGCCCAAACGTGCATGGGAACAGCTAACTTAATAAGAATAAACTTTAGCAAAAACTCCTTTGATGATTGATGATTCTAGCATGGATAAAGACTCTAAAGTATTAGACAGTCACTCCACTAAATACAGATACTCACAAAATTATCAGCAGTAGGTTTAGCTGTTCCGTTTGAGACTGTTTTTGAGGCTCTTAGTTTTATTCCTTCAGCTACAATGAGAAACATCACAAAGATATATAAAAATTGTAACTTCACACTTAATACCCCAGTAAGAAAAAAGATTATTTTTTAAAAGAGAGTTAGGAGTGACCACTTCGGCCAGGGGGGTAGTGTTAATACGCCATTTCACAATTAGGAACGAGGTGCAGGAAAAGCTAACAGGCTTCTGAATCATATGCAACAACTGGGCATTTACAGGTACACACACCCAGCGGGGCAGGGGCACATCAGGGTAAATAGCCAAATGTCACTTCAAAATGGTCACTTCTTTGCACCGGGAAATGAAGGCCTGTCCAGCTGTCTGAACAGGCCCCGAATCCCTAACATAGTCACTGTATTGTACTACCCTCTAGCACTTGTCCTCTTGTCTAACTCAAATTCTGTCCCTTTAAGCAACTGCTGTCCGTTACTGTGCCTGCTTTTTCTCCTAGGCTCAACCTCTGCGACTCTCTGCTCCGAGAGCAACTGTCTGGTTTCTGTGTCTGTAATAAACGGTATCTGCCTTCCTGACCTGGCCGACCTCACTGAGGAGTGTCCTCCAGGCTCAGCCTCTAGTAACTGTGGGGCGCAAGAAGCAGGTTTTCAACTTGCTGGTCTGAAGTGCAGCTGGGGCGCTCAAGCATACATACACCCCCAATTCAATTTATTTTAATGTGTAAGGATTTAGAAATGTGTAAGATTTACAATATTTAAAAAATAAGACATCTTTGGGGACTTGGGATATATCTCAGTGGTAGAGCATTTGCCCAGAATGTGTGAAGCCCTAGGTTTCATCATTAGCACCCCCCCCCCGACACACACACTAGCGGGTACGTGCGCACGCACATGCATGCACACACACAGGCACACACTCATACACATACATATCTTGAAAATTTTAACTTGCTTGATATATAAACATCAGGGTATCCTTATGGTATATACAATATGATACAAAAATTATTTTTCTCCATATTTTATGAAAGCTTTTTATTTTTTTAGATTAAAAAAATTATGCACATGTGTCTATGTGGGTATGTACATGAAGGTCAAAATCCTCTTAAAGAGATTTTACACTGTCCATCACTTGTAATAAGCAGTGTGTGAAGCATCCTCTCCACCTGGCCATCAGTCATGCTGACGGTAACCACTGTGGGGTGGGGTGGGTGGAGCAGCTCACTGCTATCTTGTATCTCCATGGCTACTGAGAACTCCAAGCATATTCAATCTGCACACTGTTCAAGTCTTCCATTCACTGTTTACCAGGTGGGTAACCTTTCAATGGATTTCTTCTTTTATCATTTTCTACCTTTTCTTTCTTTCAGGTGGCATCCCTCACTTAGCCTAAAGTTCGCCATTTCAGGAGGACTGGCTGGCTAGCAAGCCCTACAGAGCTGCCTGTTTGTACTGCCCCTCCCTCTCTGCCCCCTCCCTGACTCCTGCAGGTGCTGGGATCCAAACTTGAGTTCTCATATGTGCATAGCAAACACTCCTGGGCCACCTTGACAATTTGTATGCACATCTGTGCACACGTGTGTGTGTGTGTGTGTGTGTGTGTGTGTGTGTGTGTGTGTGTGTGTGTGTTGGACAACCTCTGGTGTTATTCCTTGGATGCCATCCACTTACACTAGCCTGGAATCAACTAAGTTAGGCCAGCCTGGCTGGTAAGTGAGCCCCAGTGGACTGCCTTCCCAGTGAGTTACCATGCCCAGCTTTTTTTTTTTCTTTTTTTAACATTGGTTCTGGGAACTGAACTCATGTCCTCAGGCTTGCAACGCTGAGACATCTCCCCAGTCCCCATAGGCAAAAATTTAAGCACTATATGTGACCTTGGATCTCAAGGGAAGATTTCTTTCTGAGCTGGGCGTGGCGGTGCATGCCTTTAATCCCAAAGGCAGGTGGATCACCGTGAGTTTGAGGCCAGTCTGCTCTACAGAGTGAGTCTGGGACAGACAAGGCTACACAGAGAGACCTGTCTCAAAGCACCCCTCCCCCCAAAAATCTTTATGTTAAAATATATACAATAGTCATAAAAAGAAAAAAAAATCACGCACTTAAATTTTCAGATGTTACCATGAATTCCTCGACTTCGTCATCAGAATCATCTATCAAGGGCATGAAGGCATACCTAGGCAAAAGCAAAGGAGGCTTTAACCCTGTACCTGTCAGTCAGTGCATATAAAAACCGCACTGCCCAGGTTTCTTATGCATTAAGACAACTAACCTCCCACCTACCACATTTTAGCGGTTTCCCTAATGAAAAGAGGATGCTAATCAGATTAGTGACATTAAGGGGGGATAAGATCAAATACCTTCTCAAAAATACTGTTGATGGAGCCGGGGTGCAGTAGCGCACGCCTGTATAATCCCAGCACTTGGAGGGGGTGGGGTGCGAGGCAGGAGGATCTTTGTGAGTTCGAGGCCAACCTGGTCTACAAAGCAAGTTTAGGACAGCCAAGGCCACACAGAGAAACCCTGTCTCAAAAAAGAAAAAATACTGTTGATGACAAAATTTATTGCTACAAATTGTCAAGTATAGAAAGGAGGAAATTTAAAGACTGATTATGTGTATGAGTGTGTCACCTGCATATATTTCAGAACATTGCATGCCTGGTATCTGCAGAAGGCAGAGAAGGGCATCAGGTGCCCTGCAGCTGGAGTTACAGGTGGCTGTGAGCCACTGTGTGGGAACTGAGGACTAAACCTGGGTCATCGCAAGAGCAGCCAGCACTCTTAACCACTGAGCTATCTCTCTAGCCTTCAAGAAGAAAATATTTATAGACAAAAAAGCATTATGGGTTTGTTTTGTTTTTGTTTTTTCAATATAGGGTTTCTCTGTGTAGCTCTGGCTATTCTGGACTCACTTTTTAGACCAGGTTGGCCTGGAATTCTTGGAGATCCACCTGCCTCTGCCTTCTGAGTGCTGGGATTAAAGGCGTGCACCACCACTGCTTGGCTAAAAAGCATTATGTTTAGAAGGCTGATGTTCTATTTTCATCATCACCAAATGAATCTATATTTAAGCCAACATTTACACTTTAGAATACTCTGGACATTTTTGTATTTTAATTATTAAATACATCGTATATTAAATATACCACATATGATGCACTGTTGAAGGAGACCATCTTTCCTAAGGTCTTTTGGGCCATATCTATCAAAATAAAGGCTCTTTTGTCTCATAGCACTAGAAAAGTACCTCCAAAAGCATTCAGAAAACATTGCTGATAATAACAAAAAAAATCTAATAACAAAATGTCTAATATTTTTGGAACATCACACACACACACATATGTGTGTGTGTGTGTGTATGTGTGTGTTTGTGTGTGTGTATATATCCACTCACATTGCAAAAGATTGCACAGCCCTTGGTTACTGTGATGCATCTACCTATGGTAATATAGAGAGGCATATTTTAAAAAGAAGGGTATAGAACAGTACATGTATATATGATTATTCTTAGTTTTATTATTTAGTTTTTTAAAAAATTCTTTTAAGGACAGGATCTTGCTGTGTATTCCAGGCTGGCCTTGAACTTACACAGACCCACTTGGTTCTGCTTCCTGGCTGCTATGACTAAAGGTGTGTCCTAACATGCCCAGTGGTTTAAACATTTTTATTTATTTGTGTGTGCACATGGACTTGCATGTGCCCATACTACTGGAGGTCAGAGGACACCTTTCAGGAGTTGGTTCTCTACTTCCAACATGCGGGTGCCAACAACGAATCTGGGTCTGTAGTCTTAAGCTTTCACCTGCTGAGCTACCTCACTGGCCCAATATGACCATTTGTGAAAGAGAAAAGGAAACACTTCCTGGCATGCCCATTTCATTTTCCCTAGAGGGATACATAGAAACTCAGTAGTATAGCCGGGTGTGGTGGCGCACGCCTGTAATCCCAGCACTCGGGAGGCAGAGGCAGGCGGATCGCTGTGAGTTCGAGGCCAGCCTGGTCTATAAAGTGAGTCCAGGACAGCCAAGGCTACACAGAGAAACCCTGTCTTGAAAAACCAAAAAAGAAACAAAAAACAAAACAAAAAAAAAACCCTCAGTAGTTCTCTCCTCGGAGAAGATGGTGCAAGGGAAGGTGGGCTGACCATCACCGTCCACAGTGCGGCTTTCTGAACTGACATTCAGCCCTGGGCCACTGGGTCCTGCTCTCTCTGTCCTTCTTTCCTGAAATGTAAAATAGGCTGAAATCCAGAACCCCACACTCTATACCTGCCTGAGCATCAGGTCAGTGCTCTAGAAGCTTCTGACACTGAGCATTCTGGACTTCAGATTAGGATGCTTAGCCTGCAAAGTCTATGCAAATGTTCTAAACTCTGAAGAAAACATACCAAGCCAAAATCAGTTCTAAGCATGTAGGCTAAGAATGCCGCACCTGCTGCACCAACTGAACTGCACACCTGACTTCTATGTACATGGCTTTTCCTCAGTTCTCCCCAGACATACATTTCTTCCTAGCCTAAGCTTTCACATGCTAATTCTACTTAAAGCTATACCATAGTACATTCAGATCTTCATGGACTCTTCATCTACCTCCTGGACGGCTTCATGCCCCTCTCTCACTGTCTTCTATTTGTTACGCCTGTCTTCTCACCTGACTATTACAATTACTTAAAAACAAAGCACTTCCCAACAGTCTCTGCCCGTGCTTTCTGTCAGGGTCCAGATAAGCATCACAGCCGGCAGGGAAGGGATCCATGAGGTGAAGAATGAAACTCAGGTCAGCACCACTTTAGCAGGCGCTGGGTCAAAACTTCCAGAGTCTGACCTCAAGATTTGTTTTTCTTACACATTTAAGCACAGTAAAACTTTGGGTGGGTGGGGGAGTTGTCTTCATATGACAATTATCACAACAAAGCTTTAGAAAAGTTCTAAAGCTACATCAAAAACTCCCTTGCAAAGCAGCAAAGCACCTGTGCCTTTAGAACAAACAGTGGCCGGGCAATAAGCATTGAGGACAGATTCTATTGATGGAGGAGTCAAAATCCATGGGACCTCTTTCATAGGGGCCTAAACAATGCTCAGGATTTTGGGGGAGTCAGGTGAAGGCTGGCTCCATAGAACAGCAAAAAGAGTGCCAGGTTGTCAGACAACATTCACTCCAGCCTTCTGGGTGAATGGAGTGTCAGTCATTTTCTTCCCTTCAAGAAAGAAAAGCTAGTGTTTAATAATTCTGGGTTTTCTATGAGATGCGCCTCCTACAGTTTTCAACAGCACAGAAGGTAGCCAACAAATGCTTCCAAGCTGTGTCTCCCCAAGTTAGTTACCTCTGGTTATTTGCCGATGGCCTCCACAAGAACATTATCACAATGAGGATGAGGGAGAAGAGGAAGCTCCAAAATGCATCATCAACCCAGAGCTCCATCCAATCCTAGGACAAAGACGATCCAAACATAAAGCATCCACTTTCCGATAAATGTGCAAATGTCCCATTCAAACAGTGCGCAGTAGTGCTGAGACCTCCTTTCTTGTGAGTAAACAAGTAATAATTTTCTTCCAAGGAATCCTATGTTGTAAGCATTGTTTTGAAAAGGCATACATATTTACCTTCACAAAATTTTAGGACCAACAGAAAGATTTAGGGGGTTAAAATCAAAACACAGACTTAGAACTTTAAGCAGAAAATAACAAAGAGGAGAGGGGAAAAGCCAGAAGGTTTAGCTTCTTTCTTTTAGTCATCTCTTACACTGCAGCAGCTCGAGGCTTCTGGGCACACTGTGGGTGTGCGTGATCTCAAGAACCAGGTTCTGAGTGAGAACTGTATGCTTTCCCAGTTAGCCTGGGACACCTCCCCAAAGCCAACGCTGAGTGGGACATCAACGCAACACCACACTTAGATGTTTAGTCCCATTTGGATACAAAGCCAGGCTGGAGGTATAGCTCAGTGAGGCAGAGCACGTGCTGAGCATGTGCAGAGTCCTGGGTACCACTCTAGCAAAAAACAGTAAAAAGGAAGGAAAAGGGGGAAAGGAGCACAAAATTCCTTTTCAAGATATATAAAAAGCAGTTCAAAAAAGGGATAAAAAACTCTGGAGGAATTTGCTCAGATAAATATTTATTTTTGGTGTTGTGAGACAGGGTCAAAATGTAGTCCAGGCTCACCTGGAACTTTGGATCCTTCTGTCTCCTCCTCCACCTCCTGAGTGCTGAGATAAAGGCTTGTACCACTACTACCAGTTTATATGGCACTGGGGTTAAACCCAGGGCTTGTGCAGCTGAGGCAAACATTCGACCAACTGAGATCCACCCTTAGCCTCAGAGTTATTTAAAAGAGAAAAAAGAAGGCAGGCAGTGGTGGCACATGCCTTTAATCCCAGCACTTGGGAGGCAGAGGCAGGCGGATCACTGTGAGTTCAAGGGAAGCCTGGTCTACAAAGGACAGCCAAGGATACACAGAGAAACCCTGTCTCGGAAACCCGCCCCCCTCTCCGAGAGAGAGAGAGAGAGAGAGAGAGAGAGAGAGAGAGAGAGAGAGACAGAGAGACAGAGAGAGAGAGAGAGAGAGAGAGAGAGAGAGAGAGAGAGAGGTTTTGATGATTCTACAGAAAATAGGTCAAAATGAAAGAAAAATCTTCAATAAAATTATTTTACAAACTAAACTCATTGAAATTCCACAAAATAAAACAGTATAATTAAAAACAATAATTAATAATCAATTAAATAAATGATGTAATTCTTTAATAATTTAATTAACCACTTATTATCTAATCAATTTAACTAAGTCTTGAAATACTTAAGATTTTACTTACTGATTGGCATTTTGCGATCCTGAAGGTCTTTGTTGTCCACACCATAAACACTATGGAAGCTGAAAGACAGACAGAGTCACCTTCGAGAAAACATACAATCCTGACAGAGGCTGTTTTAGAAAGAGGCATAGAAGGCTTACCCAGCACAGCAAAGATGAGAGTATTTGTAAAATGCCTATACAATGAGAATTTCACCGTGTTCTTTCTGAGCCTTAGAGTCTTCATAGTCTGTGCCAAACTTATAAAAATGTGAAAAACTAGTTAAGGAAAAACATGGAAAATGCCAAAGTATAGTTAAAAGAAAACACAGTAAGAATCTTGTACTATATTCCCAAATATATCAGTGCTAAATACAGTTCCTAACATTTGAAGTCAAAACACAGAAAATGTATCTTGATCTATACAGTATGACCATTCTAAAATTAGTTAATTACAGTTTTCTTTTTTCTAAAAAGATTTATTTATTTATTTATACAGTATTCTGCCTGCATGCCAGAACACTTGATCTCATTATAGATAGTTATGAGCCACCATCTGGTTGCTGGGAATTGAACTCAAAACCTTCGGAAAAACAGCCAATGCTCTTAACCTCTGAGCCATCTCTTTAGCCCTAATTACAGTTTTCTATATAAAAATTTTCATTTTCTTCCCTTTCTTTCTTTCTTTTGGTTTTCCAAGCCAGGGTTTTTCTGTGTAATAGCCCTGGCTGCTCTAGAATTCTCATTGTAGATCAGGCTGGCCTTGAACTCAGAGATCCAACTGCCTCTGCCTCCGAGTGCCAGGATTAAAGGCCTGCACCACCATGCCCGGCTATATAAAAATTTTCATAAAAAAAAAAAAAAAAAAAAAACCGAACAGACTTCAAGGAAAAAAAGCAAGAAGGCCTGTGATGTGTTCCTGTAACACAGGACAGTGCAGGGAGTAGTCAAAGCAGAAGCCCTAAGCTCAGACATGCCTTCTAATACCTGTGACACCATTTGCTGCACGCTTTTCAGTTGCTTTTTTGTTTTCTTTTTCTAGCTAGTTCTTTTTTTTGGGGGGGGGGCACCAGGTTTTTATACACTTCAATGGAAGTGACACCAGCGTAGGAAAGGTGGTGTTGCTGAGGTGTTACAGATGGACATAGCAAGCCCAGCATTTGAGAGATGGACCCTGATGAACAAGGAATTCTAGGCAAGCCTCAGCTACAAACAGTTCAAGACCAGCCTGAAATACATGAGCCCCTATCTCAAAGAGTGCTGGGATTAAAGGCGTGCATCACCACCACTCGGCTTTCTAGCTAGTTCTTACATTGTGCATTCAGTAGGTGTGAGTGAGTAATTAGGGCATCTATCAATTCCCTTTTATAAATTAAAAACTAACAGATAACACAAGACTGAGTTAAGTTGGTATCTTATGGAGAGATAGGGACACACTAGGAATATAAGCTCTTTAAGAGTGTTAAAGGCCAAGGAGAAGACCTGAAGACAGGAGAAAGCAAGTGAGGGGAGTTGGCTGGACACAGTGACAATATACAGGTCTTTCCATGAGGTCTCTGGGGTCTCATGAGGGCCTTTAAGGAGATTGTGCACTGGGTTCAAGGACACTGGAGCGAAAGGCTTGACGTTGGTGAAATTAGTATTTTTTTTTAACTAGACAATGGGTCAGAAGGCTCAGCTAATGGTTCATGAGACAGAGAACAGGACTGGAGGACACGGGTCTGAGGTCAAGTAAGGCAGGCGCGTCCTGGATCTGCTGACTTTCCCCAGAATACAAAATGGTGGAGGGGAACTTTCAGCGCTGGACACTTTCCAGGAGCACAAGGCTCAAGTCAATCCTGCCAAGAATGAGGAAAGAGGTGTCCTTGCTGACCCCCAGTCCAGCAGAGGCCTGCAGATCTCTGCTCATTTAGTGGGTTCCTCTTTGGGAACAGAGCAGCAGCATTTATTAATGAACCAGATACCACAATAATAGAATGCAGAGCAATCTTTGGATTCATGTTTGTTATTTAAAAGACTACTTCATAAATAAAAAAAATATCCTGTTCAAACTAAAACTACTTTATAAAAACTGATTTTTCAATCTTTATAAACACCTAATATTTTACAAGACGTTCCTTCCCCTTCCTTTCTTTCCTCTCTCCCCTTCTCTCCCTCTCTCTCTTTCTCTGTCTCTCTCTTGTTTTAGTTAATTTTTTCAAAGCTCTTTGAATCAGAGTCTCACTATGTAGCCCTGATCAAGAGATTCTTCTGCTTCTGCCTCCAAGTGCTGGGATGCTGGGATTAAAGTGCGCATCACCAGGCCTGGCATGACTGGCTCCCAAAGTAACATAATCCGACTACTTAGGACCTACTGTGAGATTCTACAAAAATGCAAACACATTGTACCCCTTTAAAGAGATCAAATGAAACAAGCAAGTTTGTTCTCATTAAATCATCCAAAAGTGTTCTTTAAAAGCCAAGGGATTAAAAAATATCAAAAGCAAATTTGAAGCTACCTAAAGCTTTACTTACCAAGACACTGTTTAGGTCAAGTTTAACTCCCCCCACCGCCGCCCCCTGCAGAAGGGAAAGCAGTGAGGAAAGCGCACAGGCCCCACAGGGTGGAGAGAGGCAGCCGAGCATGCTGCTGCGCGGCAGAAAAGGATATCCACCAGCACAAGCCCGAGTCAAGGAGAGAGAGAGGCAGGCTGGCCAGAAGAACAAGATCAGAGTCATTCGCCTGCAGCAAAACAGCAAAAATAAAAAAATAAAATAAAAAAATAAGCAAGCAGGAAAGGGGGGCATGGCGAGACATAAAAAAAGGCTGTCAACTCTGAAACTGTCAGTTAGATTCTGACGGGATTAACTGCTTTTGTGTTAGGTTTATCAAAATCAGAAAGCAAGGTCGTTATCTAAAACCATCAGTTTTTTATCTAGCCCTACTAGTACCTGCTTGTCATCTGTAACCACTCAGGAAACCCACTTCTCACTCTATAGTGATTAAAAATGACCAAACAGCAGCTGATAGCAAACTCTGAATTCAGGTTCAAAGGAAAAGGGTATTAGAGTAAAGCGATACCACCCAGAATAATTTTAATTTCTACATTTCTTTATGACACTGAGTAAGTTATACCTCTCATTTTGCTCTCCTCACCTCCCTAGCCCTGTGCGGCTCACTGCCTACCGGAAGGTAACAAAGCCCACGCTGTGCAAAGGAGGTGATACCCTGCCCACATTTACAGAGATGGGATCAGAAAAGAAAGAGCTGCTTTTCTATGGAACTTTCCATGACAGGGAAAACTACCTGAGTGTTTTCCCAATAAATCGCTCTGGGTGGTTAAGAAGAAATCTTTGGACTATATATATCTTTAAATTTCCAAGAGAAAACAGCACATTTTGTTTATTTTGTTTTTTCAAGATAGGGTTTCTCTGTGTAGCCTTGGCTGTTCTGGACTCACTTTGTAGACCAGGTTGGCATCGAATTCACAGAGATCCACTTGCCTCTGCCTTCCGAGTGGTGGGATTAAAGGCGTGAGCCACCACGCCCAGCTTTGTTTGTTTTTAAGACAGAGTCACTTTATGAGCCCTGACTGTCTTTGGACTCTCTTTGTAGCTCAGGTTGGCCTCTGCTTGATGCAAGGACATATTTCCTGACTTGTGAAAAGCTCTGAGCATAAGCTATTTTAGGAAAGAGGCAATTTCCAAAGGGCAGCTGAGCCTCCCTTCTACACACACAATGGCAGAGGACAAGCCGTTAGGACAGAGATGTACTGCGGGGGGGGGGGGGGGGGTTGCTTGTCTTCCCAGTTCCAGAGTTGTCTAGTTCCTGTCCGTTCTCTGCAGGAAGGCAAGCAGCTCTAAGAAGACACTGCAGTGCACTCTCCCTGTGGCCTCATCTGCCACGATTCCCCTTTGACACAGGAACAAACGAAGGTGGGACATTCTGCCACTGTCTCCTTCAACTTCACACTTGATGTGTTCCCCTCAGTTCTTCTCCAAGTGTTTCCTCTCAGTTTCCTTCCTCATAAGCTCCTGCTTATGCTAGTCGATCACTTCTGTGAAGTCTTTACTTTTCTCCCTCTTGCCTCTATTCTCACACCGACACTCTAAAATGGCAATTTCTCCTGCTCTGCTGTTTCAGCGAACTCTGTAAGTGCAGAGACAATGCTCTCTGTCTGCACCTCGCTGTGAGGTGTACACTGAGCACTTACATGCTTAGGAACAAACAGGTAAATAAAGACATTCTTATCTGGGCAGTTACTACTTTCCTGTCTTTAACTAAACTTCTATATTGAAAAAAAAATTATGCACAATTATATTTCATTCTATCATTATTATGAATTAAAAGTAATGTGATTTTAATGATGCCACAAACTGTTTTGGGAGGACACGATAAAGGATATGAACCACACAAAAATGGAGTCAATAACTGCTAAAACAATGTCACTCAAAACAACAGACAAATGCTTAGAGCCCTGAAAGATAAAAACAGGGAAAGCCTAAATTTACATGAGTTTCATTGCAGTGGACAAGTATCATCTGATGAAGAGAAACAGTTTTGCTTTTCATTAACTACAATGCTATGGACGGTTTTATACCCTGATGGAATTGTGTTTAGCACAAAGAAGCCATCTGTTTTGGAAACAATGAATGTACTTTCTTACTAACTTATTTTATGCTAGAAATAAATGGATTGGCAAATAAAGACAATGCTTGTCATGCCCCAGTCTCACCCAGACCTGTCATTTCAATATCCTTCCTCTTCACCCCAAACCTAGAGCTGGGAGTATCAAAGAAATCTGGGCCTGACCTCCCCCTGCCGGTAAAGGGACGGACGCACTCATGCAGAATAGGCGGAGTAAAGGCGGAGATTGGGTGGAAAAGGAGTAACAAATGATAAGTTAGGCACTTGCTTCAAAATTCATATTAAAAACAGCCATTATCTAAATTGTCCAGTACGTAAAATTTTAAATGTATTATATTGTTTATATATGGGGTATTATTTTTCCTAGACTTTTTAGCAAAGATTAACCGCCTATGAATTATACATACACATATATATTTAAATATATATAAAGGATTCTTCATGACTACGCAAAGGAACAAATATGCTCAACGAGTAAGAGAGCAGGCTCGCTGACACAGACACACACGCATCATGACAATGGCATGAAGATTCTAACACTGCCGAAAATGTCCTCCTCTAAGAGCCAAACAAAAACACACAGAGTAACTAGTTGCTCTGAGCACAAGGACATCATCTTCCCGTTGAATCCAAATACGTTTTGGGGGAAATACAAAATTCTTTGGATCAAGTAAACTACAGCAAGCTCCTTAACCACTTGGCCTCGACATCTTAAGAACCCCTGCTCCTTTCACTGAGTTGTTGGGCTGTTTTGTTTTTATTTTCCTTAGGGCTTTTTACAGATTAAAATTCCAACACTTCCTCAGAGGACAAAGTGCTGCTGCCCCCATGACCGAGTCTTCCCTGGGCCTAAGCTCCTCCTGGGTCTTCCAACAATGAGCCCTGACTCCCCAGAGAGCAAGTCCAGTCAGAGCAGAGTTAGAGCCAAGTGAGAATCAAGAGCATAACTCCCTCTTGTCCCTTTGGACCTGTTTCTGAGCCCGGGATAAGATATGTCTGTGTTTAAAGTATGTAAGGGCAAAGTTAGAGGTCATTAATAATGACCACAGACATTTCTGGATAGAGCTACTTCCCAGGGTGACATCAGTGGTGCTTTCACCATCTGTCACTTTAGGAAGCACTCTGCTGGGCTTTTCCCTCACCAAGTATTAATAGAGCAGACTAGTCCACCTGAAAAAAGTTCATACATTTTTATCTTAAAAACAAAGAAAAGCGAAGAGACAAAGTATGATGGCATTCTGTAGCAATAAAAAGGGGGGAATGGGTTAACATGGCTTTTACCCCGATGACTCTCATGACGCCTTCGATGGCTGCAAAGACCAAGTAAAGCAGTCCCAGTCCAATCACCCGGTGCATGACTGTTCCTAACCGAGGCCTGCAGTAAGCAGAAGGGGGCGGGGGAGGAGCATGGTGAGTAGAGAGCATCTGAACACAGAACTTGCAGTGTCAATACAGAGAGGGCACTGTCTAGTCACACGGCAGTGCATGGGACTCTGTGTTTTCTTTCACAGGACACATCAGAGGCTCAGGAGCACCAGGTGCCGGCGAAGAACCTGAGTGTGGCCACAAAGGTGCCGGGGGAGCTGAAGTCCAAGCAATAGGATGAACATAACCAAGCACTATTTCTTAGGATGCAGGAGCAGGCTGGAGAACCTAGGATACGTCAGCTTCTAGGGCTGACCAAGATGATAACGTCTACTAACGCCAACTACAAATCACACAGAGCGCTGTCTTGAAGGAGCCCATTGGTCTTGTGACTGGCACTGCAAAATGAGTACAAGGCAGTCATGTTCAAACCTCAGGTGAGGAGTTAAGTGTCAGCTGGGGCGTGGTGGCCCCTTTCAGATTACAGGCAAGGATGGGCTTGGAATGCAAGGCCCAGGCTGGCCTTCAACTGGTGATCCTTCAGACTGGTATTACGGGTGTCAAGAGACCTAGTTATAGCCTAACAATTCTACTCCGTGATACTTACTCAAGGAAACAAGTCTACCTAAAAGCTTGTTTGTCAATGGTCATGACAGCTTTACCATTATTGTCAAACTTTAGGGGGGGGAAACTTTCACCAGCTATTTAGCCCAACACATTTAGGGAGAAGAGCATCCTCATTACCTCGGGAATGCTATATGTAACAGAGCCCTCTAGGAAGCACACATCATGGGGATGAATACTGCTGTGCCCCTTTAAGATAAGCACAGCTCCTGCTTAGCGTCCTGCCTTTAGAATGGAAAGAACTCAGCAGAACCAATTGTGGATGACAACCCCCGACTAGAAAACCAACAAGATCATACATAGGCTGGCTCTCAGCACCATTAAGAGGTAAGCAATTTAGCTAATCCCTACTCTGTAGTGTTGTTTGTCTATACCTGATACACTCAATTAGAAACGAAGCTGAATAAAAAACATTTACAAAAGTGACCAGAACTCCAAGACAGCTATGAGTTAAATTAGCCAATAACATGTCAGAAATTGGGGCTTAAATGGAAAAAAAGAAAGTCTTAGTCCTTATGGTGGGCAGATCCTCACACCAGAGGGGTTGGCAGTTCAGCATTATGACAGCTACGAAGGAAGATCTGTAATTCAAGGACATGGCTGGGTTTCCGTGCTTGCATCTGGACTGAGATGGCAGTTTCTAAACAGTCTCCACTGCCCTTGTGAAAAAAAACACCAGACACAGCAATGCCATCTCTGCGTAGGTCACAGAGCTAACCCAACTCCATCATTTATTTTAGCTTCCCTCCTGTCTACTCTTCAGGAAACGCCTAGGCGCCTGACACCTTGGTGCTAGCTGTACTCCCAAACACAACTCGACTCAGCAAGAAGGCATGAGAATGCAGACCTTTGAAGCTACCCCCCCCCTTTTTTTTTTTGAGACAAGGTTTCCCTGTGTAGCCCTGGCTGTCCTAGACTCGCACTGTAGATCAAGCTGGCCTTGAACTCACAGCAATCCGCCTACCTCTGCCTCCCGAGTGCTGGGATTAAAGGCATGCGCCACCACACCGAGCTGGAAGCCACGCTCTTAGTACCACTTTCCTATCTCTACCTTTGCCGTGGATACTTCAGAGCGCCTCTATTTCTCCCAGTATTTTTATATTAGTTGACATCAAGGTTGCTTCCCCAATGATCCTGTTACCTTGAAAAGAGCCATGCACTTAAACTACCTGCCAGTCATTCACACTACTGTGCAAAGACAACGGCTGGCGTTACAAGATTTCTACTTCAAAATGACCTTCCTCTCACCTCTCCAGGGCTGCCTGTGCCTGTGCTGCAGTGGTAGGGTTAGAGTCTCAGGTGGGATGGCTACTCTGGGCGAGCATGACCCCTCCTGGCTCCCTGGTAGGTCAATGGCACCACAGCCCATTAGTGAAGCTTGCAGACGGGAGTGACCCAGATGATGACAATCTTCAGTCTCCTACCAGAGATCACCCACAAAAGCAGGGAGGGTGTTCCTGTGGGTTACAGCCCTCCCAAGCATGGAGTCATCTCTGGGTACATACCCCCACCCCCAGACTGCTTTATAGACAGTAACAGTGTTGACATCTGGATGGCTGTGGGCACTGGCCCCTCCACTACCCCCACTATTACTAGTAGAACCCCTGCAAGTTGGGTCCATCCCATGTTTCTTGCAAACCTAGGTACCTCTTACTCAGAGCACAGTTCTTCTATCAGCCCTAGCCTCTTCTGCAAGCTTGTTAAAACAAGGTCAAGACAGGTAAACAAGGTTGTGAGAAAGGAAGATTCGGGGTGGTGGGGTCAAGCCTCCTGGCTTCAGTCTTGCAGTTTCTGGACCTATTATGGAGCTCTCATGGCTCTAACATTAGAACAGAGTGTCCAGTACTTCATGGCTTTGTGATCTATAGGGCAAGGGAAGATGGTATGTCCAGCAGAAAATAAGTGGCGACCCTATTTATGATGGCTATGTACTTTGGGCTTGGATTTGTTGCAACTTTATAATAAAACATAGACTGATATAAGATGGCACATGCCTATAATCTCAGCACTTGGTGGGCTCAGGCCACCTTGGCTCCTTGGGGTTCAATTCAGGATCTTCATTTGGAGATAATATAAAATGGCAAGTTTTTTAGTTGTTGCTGGTTTTTTGTTTTGTTTTGTTTTGTTTTTTCCCCAAGACAGGGTTTCTTGGTGTAGCCTTGGCTGTAATGGAGCTTACTCTGCGGACCAGGCTGGCTTTGAACTCACAAAGATCCGCCAGACTCTGTCTCCCGAGTGCTGGGATTGAAGGTGTGCACCACCTTTTAAAAATCCATGTTCCTGCAGGTTCTTCCTTTTGGGGATTGATTTAGGTTACAACACTGACAAGTCCCCAGCTCCATAAAGGCCATGGTGTGCACAGGTGTGCACAGACCGGAGTCAGGAGCTGTTCAGTGCAACAATACTTACTTCACGATGCCATAACCTAAGCTCACAATGATCACAAGCAGGCGAGCCAATGTCCTCTTTAGTGCAGATATCAACTCCGCAAATATAAGTAAGCCTTGGGCTGAGGGGCAAGAAAAAACAAACAATTGGTCATGGGTACTTTTGGAGGCCTTCTAAGACTCTAAAATATTACCGTGTGCAATGACATTGACATCAGACTAATTAGCCATATGTAATTTACAAGCCATTTAATCCAAGTGATATTTCAGGCCTCAGTGGAAGGCAACACTACCTCCTGAAGACTCACCATAGGGCAGTGTTCTTACGTCACCCTGAAACCTACCAGGGCTCCCCTCTAGCCCATCCCTCTTCATGTCCAGCAAGTATCTGAAAGCCATCATGCTCTCTGCAGTTCTCTTTTTTCCATGTGCTTTGTCATTTATTCATTTAAAACGTACATTTGTAGGTAGGGTAAAGTGCTACCCTAGAACGTGCAAGGCCCTGGGTTCAAATCCTAGCCCACAAAAAGAAACGAAAGTAGTCACTGCTCCTGCTGTGTGACTGCGATAGTAGAAGAGGCCCCTTGATCCCTGTCTGCACAGACTTTGAACTGTGGCCAGCCCATGTGAGCAGACACGGGGTCCACATGTGACACAGTAACCCTGGGACTAGGAGGAAGCAATGCAATACACAGGGGGAGGGGCGTCATTGGTCTGCAAAACTCACAGCAGGTGACACATCAATAGGACTTACAGACTAAGTGGAAGTACGCGGAAGAGAAAGGGTGAATGCAGCAGCCCTTGGGAGGCACAAAGGAGGCGAGACACAGCGTGTATGCAGTGGAGGGCAATGTCAGATGCCAAGAGTAGAGCAGAGGACAGAGGCAGGGTCACTCAGGGTTCTGGGGACTCTGCTGGCGAATAATCTAGACTTAATGCTCAAGGCAGTGGGGAGTCAACAATAGTAACCAGGGAAGAGGACTTGGTAAACTACAGCCTAGGGGCCAAGGGTGGCCTTGCATATTTCTGTAAGTCAACTTTATCCTCACAGCACAGACATGCTTTATTTATTGTCTATGGCTGCTCCTCACAATGGCAAAGCTGAGTAGTCCCAGCAGAGACCGTGTGGTATGCAAAGTCAGAAATATTTAGTACATGGACTTTACAGGACTCTTCAAATATACTGACAGTGACCCAGCGTTTCTTTGCCAATCTCTCTGGTGACATCCGAGATGAAGGACTTGGACTCCCCGATGGCTGCAAATGGCCCTTCATCTCTTCCTGGGTGTCTGGGTTTTGCTGCTCTTCAGTTCATATTGCTTTTGCTTTCTCTAGGTAGGAGATCCGCCCCAGAACAGAGAGGCAATGAGCTGCCTGTGCTGACTCTCGGTCATGCGTCAACCCCAACTCTTTAGCATGTTGCTACCCTCCACCTCACCCCCGACAGCACTTGGGAGGGAATCCAGGACCTACATAAGCCAGGCAAGTTATCCGCCACTGGGCCACCCCCCCAGCACCCCACTACCTGACTCAGAGCACATATGCCAACATCTCTGCATGCATACACAAGGCCACACACAGCAGGAGCAGCTCTACTGCGCAGTCCTCCACGCTGGCCCTTTGTTTAGTCTTTTGTAGATGTGCTTTTAGCCTTTCTATTTTGAGAAACATTCCTCAGCAGAGAGAAAATACTGTAATAAGTTTCTATGAATCCATCCTTCAGCTTCAATAGGCAGTTGAATCCAAAGTGGTTTCATGATGGCAGCATCATTACTGTCTGTTAATAATTTATGCTGGGGTCATTTGTGACTGTGCCCCAACGGACATTTTTTTTATCCCTTTGAAATCTCCCTCTTTCCAAAGTGTCAGTGCTAAGACTGGACCCTCACTTCTCCACCCTGTTTGACTCTATCTTCTACAAGCCTGAGGCACACATCTGAAATGTGTGACAGCAGCCTTGCCAGCTTCAGACATCCCACTGTGCAAGCCATGGTAGTGCCTCCCTTGGTCACAGGAAGCTCTTGCAGGGCGAAGAAAAGAAGACAGCACAAACTACAGACCCACACACTCATTTTACTTTCTAGGGCCAAAGAGCCTTTCTTTTCTTTTTCAAAGAAGAGGAAAAAAAAATCAAAAGCAAGCTGGGCGTGGTGACGCAGGCCTTTAATCCCAGCACTCGGGAGGCAGAGGCAGGTGGATTGCTGTGAGTTCTAGGCCAGCCCAGTCTACAAAGCGAGTCCAGGACAGCCATGGCTACAGAAAGACCCTGCCTTGAAAAACCAAAACCAAACCAAACCAAAACATAACAAAAGCATTGGCTACACTTCAAGTACCCTTTGGAGAATGGGAATTTTCTTTATCCAGAAAGAAAAGTGAAGGGAAAATTAAAAAAGAAAAAAGAAAACAAGTGGAGAGAACACATATGCTAGCTCAGATGGCTGGGGTGCTACTCTGACACTCTCACTTGTGTTGGGGGTGGAGGGTGCACAAGCCTATACACCAGGGGACACAGGTGCCCTGACTTAGCATGTTCCACCTTAGTCCCCTGAGACAGTCTCTCACTGAACCTGCAGCTAGGCTGCTAGCAAGCAAGCTCCATGGAACCCCCACAGTGCTGGGGTTGTAAGCATCCAGGCAGCCACACCTGGCTTTTAAAGTGGGAACTGGCAATCTGCCTCAGGTCCTCATGCTTTTAGTAAGTGCTGTACGCACTGAGCCACCCTCCAGGTCCCTGACATTCTCATGCTGGCTACACACACTCGTGGAAATGGTCAAAACTTACTTGACAGTCCAGTGCTGTTGATGTTTTGGTATTCACTATAAAAAACTGCTTTTTCAAGCATTCCTAGGAAAATAACAGCTGCAATCCAGAACTGGATTCTTAATATATCTTTCCAGTAACAGGCAGACCACATCAGCCAGAGGACACCATATAATATGTAAACAATACACATCACCATGTAAAACTGCAGGAAGAGAAACAGTGTTAGCCTCCGACCCTTCTGACTCTAGAGAGCTGACGTCTCGAGTCTCCCACCCTGCATGTCTTAGTCATCCTGGAAGAAGAAAGAGAGGGAATGTCAACGCATTACCTACAAAGCAGTTGTTACTACGGAACTCTTACAATTCTTAAAAATTCACTTGGAAGAAAGGAAGAGAAGTACTCACAATCATTAGAGGCCAGTCTGATGCAGAGATGTATCCATGAGGCCCCACCATAGAGAGAGAAACTAGCGACAGCACCAAGAGGAAAGGAGGAGAAATACAAGAGTTAATTAATGATCAGACTTTAAAACACATTTTAAACATAAGCTCATTTCTTCCTATCTATTAAAAAGAGTATATTAGTATTAAGATAAGCATCAAGTCTTCAAAATAGATGTATGGCTAACAAACCACCTTTGAAAAACATGTTTTAAACAGATAATATTCACATTAATGACAAGAACTACAGAATACAGATAATGTAAGCATAGCGGGTAAGTGTACCATTTAAATCCCAGACTGCATCTGTTTTTTCCGTTTTAATAGAGACAATGAAGATATGGAAGCCATCTTTCTGGGTCCTGGCTACAACATCCTGCAATAGGAGAAGAAGTCTTTGTTCTTTGGAGCTGACTCATGTGTGAGATACAGTTACATGGTTAACACTTTTTGACAGTTTTAATAACAGATCACACAGGTGGCGGGAGGGAAGACACTGCCACCATTTACGTCTTACCCGAGAGAGGGAAGGAAAGTTCTCATCCTCAGCATCTTCCGCTACTTACACTGCCACAGCTCCCCATGCACTCTCATTCTGTGTTCTCTTTAATATTATCATTCAAATACTTTTTTCTGGGTTGGTCTTGGTGACACACACCTTTAACCCCAATACCCAGGAGGCAGAGGCGAGTGAACCTCTGTGGATTCAAGGCCAGCCTGGTCTATAGAAAGTTCCAGGCTACTCAAGATCACGGAGTGAAACCCAGTCTTAAAACAAAACAAAACAACCAACAACCAAAACCAAAACTACCTGATGGGAAGCAGTGGCACAGGCCTTTAATCCCAGCACTTGGGAGGCTGAGGCAGGAGCCTGGCCTGGAGCCTGGCCTACAGAGAGTGTTCCAGGACAGCCAGGGCTACACAGAGAAACCCTGTCTTAAAAAAAAACAAAACAAACAATTCTAATATTGGAACTCTCATATTCCATCCTAATATTACCAAACATTTAGTTTTAACTAAATGCTGTTTTTAAAAAAACTGAGTTGAGAGAGAAGTGAGATGTCAAAACTATGTCAGACTAGCCAGAGAGCTTGAGTCTGAGGCCAGTCTGGGCAGCAGTAAGACTGTGTCACAAAACAAAGTATCACCACAAAGTTGTTCCTCAGTCTCCACAAGGGATAGGTACCAACATCACCCCCAATAGGTACCAAAATCCTTGACTGCTCAGCCCTTCCTATGAGATGCCATGGCATTTGCATAGTGCACACACAGTACACACACCCTTCTGTGTGCTTGAAACCCTCTCTCGATTATTTCTAATGCCTATTAGAAGGGAAATGCTAAGCAAGCAGTTGTTATATCGGATTGTCTAGGGAATGACATAAAAAATTGTCTGTAAATGTTCAATACAGAATTACTTTCTGAGTGTTTTTGATCTGCATTTGGTTGTATCCATGGATATGGTACCCAGGGATGCACAACCTGCAGATGCTGAGGGCCAATCCACACGGACAAACTGATTCCACTGTCTTAGGGCGCTCTGTTACCAGCTGTTCCACTAACAAACAAAGCTGTGCAGTGGGGGCTGGAGAGATGCTCAGAGGCTAAGAGCTCTTGCTGCTCTTCCAGAGGATCAGAGTTTGGTTCCCAGCATCCACATCAGGTGGCTTACAGCAGCTTGCAACTCCAGCTCCAAAGGACCTGTAATCAACACACTTGTAGCATATACACATACACACCCATACTCACACCCACACAAATAAAAAATTATAAAAAACAAAAAAACTGCCTCCACAATAATGCTAATGAATCTTCCAATGGCCTTACAAGACCAACAGGACACAGTCCCACACCTATGGGCATTCTTTCTTCCTTTCATACCCTACTCCTTCTCATAAGACAGTTTGTACAGACTCTGTCCTAGGCACTGCAGTGACTGGCTTCCTATTAGATTCCTGTTTGGAATGGCTGAAAAAACTGTAAAGTCACTCTATAAAAGCTAAATTTTGGCTCATCTATGCCCAATTCAGTCCTACACCTAATTCCTCCTAAACTGCTGCACTTTGCACTCAGTCTTCTGCCTCTTAGTGATTCTCCAAAATGCTATAATTTCCCTTTCCTGCTGTGTCACACTCCGGTTTCTCATTGTATACCTTTGAGGACAGCAGCTCCCCATTACTATGCTGTCTTGCACACTGAGAACTGGAATTAAAAAAAAAAAAAAAAGGCTAGCCAGGAGTAGTGGCACAGGCCTATAATGCCAGCACACAGGAGGCAGAGATAAGAGTTTAGGCCAGCCTGGTCTACAAAGCGAGTTTAGGACAGCCAAAGCTACACAGAGAAACCCTGGCTCAAAAAAACAAAAAACAAAAAACAAAAAACAAAACACAAACAAAAAGCTGCAGACCCAGTCTTCAAAGAGATTTTTAAACAAAAGCAGAAATAATATCTGTAATATATATATAGAAACAATATGTATATATGCTTCAAATTGCTCCTTTTTTTCTTCCAATTTTAGTTACTACTATTCTCCAAGTAGTCATCAGACTGATTTTTCCATTTCACTCTAATTTGTGCACAGTGGATTTAAAGACAAAAGGGTTTACCGTTGATCCTTCCTGGCTTGAAATGTTTCTGATGCCTGTTAGTTCTTTATTCTGGAAAAGAGTAAAACAATCCCATTCTATATTATTACATGTCTATGTAGTTTTTGAAAATTAAAACAAAAGCATTAGAAAGAAAATCAACTTAAAAGTTGAGTATCAGAGAACGAGTCTCACTGTACTCCGAACATGAATTGACAAAGTTCATGCTTAAAACTTGCTTCCTTAACAGTGCGATGGATGCTGGCGAGTGGGTGCTGCCGCATGGAGTGCAGGAAGTAAACAAGGGTGTAGGTGCTACGGCTCTACACCCGCTCCAAGTCTGCAGTTTCTGAAAACCACTGAGGCACATATGTGTACTTCTGTATGTTTATTATGTTTCCACATACATTTTAAAACGAACTTTAAATGTTTTACTGAAGCCGTTTTTAGTTTAAAATTTTCAGGAAAAGGATAATTACAATGACCCATAACCTCCCTATCCACATGCCTTAGTTAGGGTTTCTATTGCTGTGATAAACACCATGACCAGAAGCAGCCCAGGGAGGAAGGGGTTTAAGTCTCACAACTCTCAGTCATAGCCCATCCCTGGGGGATGTCAGGGCAGGAACTGAGGCAGGCCTCAAGCAGAAGCCGTGGAGGAACCCTGCTCACCGCCTTGCTCCCTGTGGCTTGTTTCGCCTGCTTTCTTATACACCTCAGGACTACCTGCCTCCCACAGTAAACTGGGTCCTCCCACAGTGATCATTATCAGGAAAATGCCACACAGACCTGCCTACAGGCAATCTGATAGAGGCATTTTCTCACTTGAAGTTCCTTTTCCTAGATAACTCTAGCGTGTGTCAAATTGACTTCCCCACCCTTCCGGAAACAAAAAAAACAAAAACAAAAAAAAAAAGAAACCCAGGTTACCAAGTATGACTGTTTTACTAACATTCATAACATCACTTGCTGGGAGACCGAATAAGACACCGGAAGGAATAGTAGTGTTCAGGTTGCTACCTGCTGATGAAGAGGTAAGACCTAAGATCATGGGCCTTAACAACATGGAGGTTACTGGTAACTTGATCAGAGCTCATTTGACAGGATGCCGGAAGCAAAAGCCTGAGAATGGTGGCAAGAAGCATGAGAGAGGAATCGGGAGAGAAGAGACCATAACAGCCTCTTGTAAGGCTGACAGGAGAAGGAACGGGAGGCACAGTGGTGCACACCTTTGATCCCAGCCATTTGTTGGCAGAGGCAGGTGGATCTCAAGGACAGCCTTGTCTACGCAGAGAGTTCCAGGTCAGTAAGGACTACATAATGAGACTGCCTCAAAAATAAATAAATAAATAAATAAAAATAAAGGAAGGAAGGAAGAGAAAGAAGAATAAAAAGGAGCAAGATACCAATTTCTTCCTTACATCCTAATGCATGTACGCAAAAACTAAAACCAAGACTTCAAGACAAGCAGACCCTTTCTGAAACTACTGACAGAGCATTACTCAAGCTTGGTGTCTGTATTAACTTCAAATAAAAATAAATGATTTTAAAACAGCAGAGACTCACACTTAGTGAGGGAAACGCCTGGGTGTCACTGCTACAATCCAGGTTTTCACTTTTTGTTGTCCAACAGTCAATGTTCTTGAAGTAAGCACAGAAGTCTGCATCAGCATGAAGTTCCTGCTTCTGCAGCAGCTCCTAGCCAAGGTAAAATTCTAAGTTATAATTCACTTCTACAGTCTTTTCTCTACGAGATTAAAAACAAGAAAGAACAACAACAAAACCACCTTCATAGCTAAAGAATACCAACAATTAATTCAGGTTGGAATATTTGAAAATATACAATTAAAAAAAAAAAAAACAAGGAGAAAAAAAAAACATTAGCTGTGACTCTAAGATAACAGAGGAGACCAAACCATCTTAGCCATTTTAATATGTTTGCATATAGTATCAAGTACAAGCATGATCTTACTGTGAGGAAAGAGATTAAGAACCTCCCGTAGGTTCTTAATGGGGGTGCATGCTTGCTAGCTAATTCCTGACCTTGAAGGCTATTCAAGACTAGCCTGGGACACACAGGGAGACTCTGTCTCAAAAAACAAAAGAGATGGGAAAAGTGATACACGCCTTTAATCTCAGCACTTGGGAGGCAGAGGCAGGTGGATCTCTGTCCAGCCTAGTCTACAGAGACAGTTCCAGGACAGCCAAACTACAGAGAAAAATCTGTCTTAAAAAAACAAAAACATGAAAACAACAACAACAAAATTAACTGAATGAGCCATAAGCAAAGTAAAAATTAATGTGTATTGTTGCTTGGGATTAACAGAAAAGATAGAAACAGGGCACTTCACTCACATAGGAAAATGCTGAAACATATAAGAGAAAACTCCAAATAATAAAACAGTCATTTGTCAATTATTATAATAACAATTGACTCATAAGATAGGACTCATAAAAGGCTGCTAAAATGAATGGATAAATATTTGATAAAAAAGCAGGATTTACATAGTTGTAAAAATATTGTTCTGTGCACCAACAAAACGTAGTTAACACTACAGTGAAGAGATCAGCTAATACTTCCTCTATCAACTGTTTAAGCTAACCACCAGACAGAGGACAACCCAGTATTGTGTAGGATGCCTGCTGGAAGTACCTACTTGGAATGTAATCATGAAGAAGCAGAGATAGTTAAATTGAGGGACATTTTGCTCTAAAAAGGCAGCACTGATAAAGTGGAAACCCAGTGTTACTCAGGAGTTACTCAAGACAGAGGCCAACCATAATGGAGAAACTTCCTAAGCAACCATCATGAGCCTCGTCAAGGAGCCCCTTGCATTCAGGCGAGGAGACCCCACTCTCGGCACACTCTCATTCTTCCTCTCTCTGCCCTTCCTCAGATGTCTGTACTCCAACTGACTTGAACCATGAAATCTACTCACCGTCCTAATGTCCTGGGTCCTCAGCAGCTCACTGTTTGAATGATGTGAAATCTCGATTCCTTCTCAAATTAAGTTGACTTGTCAAAGCCCTTTATCAGTGGGCCCACAAGCCTAATTTAAACATTACCAATATTTTAAAAAGATACCTCACAAGAAGATTGCAAAGTTTATAGTTTTGTCAAGAAGCACACACCTGCTGGGCGCGGTGGTGCACATCTTTAATTCCAGCACTCGGAGGCAGAGGCAGGCAGATTGCTGTGAGTTCGAGGCCAGCCTGGTCTGCAAAGAAGAGTTCCAGGACAGCCAGGGCTACACAGAGAAACCCTGTCTTAAAAACCAAAAACCAAAACCAAACCAACCCAACAAACAAACAAAGCACACACTTTCATTTATCTTAAGTGTCCAAATCAACTTAGAGCATTTCTCTTTTTTTATTTGTTTGTTTCATTTTTTTTTTCCTCTCGAACTTAGAGCATTTCTAAAATCATAAGCTTACTTCTAGTCTGTTCACCTGGTGTGCTATTTAATCTTTGCATTTATAATTTTCCCTCACAGCTTTGTACACACTAAAGATGTGTTTTCACTCACCTCTTCCAGGCCAGGGTACTCATTGTGACAGGTATGATACTTCAAATGCCACTCTATGGTAAACTTCACAGGTCCAGAGCAACTGAATGATTTCACTGACCAGACAAAGAGTTTTATTGTATATTAATTGTAGTCTAGTATAAACTTGAGGCTTCACAAATGCTGTCTGAAACTGGCTGTTTTAATAGTAACACGAGTAAAACATTACCTAATTTCTCAAAATGAGGTGGATAAATTCATTAAATTTTACCAGCTACTCAGAACTCCCTACAACACTACTCAACGTTAAGTCCAATGTTGGAGTCAAGGAAGCATCCTGGCTTCTTTCAGTCTAACATAGTGTCTCACTCACCGAGTCATCCAAACCCCCCTGAATGAACTCCTTGCTATGTACATGAAGGACACAGCAGCTAACGAGAACAATTCCTCTTTAGGAACTGAAATGCTGTGGGGAGTTAACACCTGGGCGCTTTTAGAAGCCTACGACTGAGAACAGAGTGTCAAGGGGCACTGGGCACGTGACGTGATCTAGGGACACAAAGACATGTTACTTGGAGGAAGAAACGCAGGAGCTAGTGGAGTGGAGAGGAGGGCTGAGAGAGGCATCCAAGTCTAAGTGTGAGCACAGAGCAAGGATGGCTGCCTACATGCAGTTAAAACAGACCAAGCAGTCTCACCTTCAGTTTGAATACCATAAAGCGTCACCAAATGCTTAAAGCTCTAGGTGGTGTGATTAAGACGGAAAAAGGTTAGTTCTAAAGTCAGGGAAATCTCTTATTGGGAGCGTCTGCTGCTGCGACAGCTGGCTTCCCCGCAGCAAGAGACCAGGGAGGGGGCAGAGGAGCCAGAGTGTCTTTTTATAACATAGACTCAGATGCTTAAAGGCAACTCTGTAGAGCATGGTGGACAATGAATACCAGAAGGCAAGGGTCGGCTGAGTAGCGTCTTAAAGGATGGAAACCCAAACCAAGCCCGCTTTAGAATTATAGAAAAAGGTCCGTTCTTGCAATTAACTAAGTCTTGAATGAAACAATGTTCTAAAATGTCAGAACCAGTTGAAAACAAAACATTCAGCTTAATGTATCTTACACTAGTTTATATTAACATGTTTATTTATAACATGTCAGAATTGTATGTTAATATACTTACCAGAAAACCTGATCTCAGTAGAGTTAAACATAGTTTTCCTGAATATCAAAGGTCCTGATTTCTAAAGTGAAAAACAAATACAGAAAAATCTTAGTTAAAACTCTCTCCATTTAAACATAGCTTTATCTTCTAAATATAGCACTCTAGTCCTGTGATACTGTCTGACCAGCAAGATTTTATTTTAAAGCTTCCACAGCTAGCCTTTGAGTCAAGACATTTTAAAACATAAAACTGGGGCTAGAGAGATGGCTGGCTGAGTAAAAATGCCTCCTGCTCTTGCGGAGGACCTGAGTTCAGTTCCCAGCACCCATGTCATATGCTCCTGGGGATATGATGGCCTCCCTCTTCTGACCTATACAGGTACACACACTTCTCCACCTTTATACACATGATTAAAAATTACAAATAAATCTTCAAAATATAAAATTGATCACATCTCCTGCAGGATCAGAAGTAGTGGCCCTGCTTTCCAGGGTCATGAGTTCAAGGCCAGCCTGGGTCACACAGTGAACTCTGTCTAGAAAAAAAAAACACCTCAAAAATTCTCAGTTGGGCGACTGGAGAGATAGCTCAGTGGTTAAGAGCACTGGCTGCTCTTCCAGAGGACCCAGGTTCAATTCTCAGCACCCACATGGCAGCTCACAACTATCTGTAACTCCAATATCTGACACCCTCACACAGACATACAGGCATGCAAAGCACTAATGCACATTAAAAAAATAAATAAATAAACTAAAAAAAAAAGTCTCTTTGGGCCTTGGTGCTATACAAGGCAGAAAGGCTTTGGCCGTTACGGTCAGTGCTGCTTGGCCATAGCACAAACTGCAAATTTGCATGCTGTTCTCTGTATCAAAGTAAAAGTACTTCCAATAAATAACATCTCTCTGCAAATTGATTTTGTTTACCAATGTATTTCACCAAACTCATACAGAGCCCACACAATCAAAGCCGGCTCACCTCTCCAGCAGTGTTTCCTTTCTGAAAAATTCCTGCTGCTAGGACCTTAGCAATCAACCTAAAAACTGCAAACACCTCTTATGCTTTTCCTTCATCTACTTAGTTCCTTTTTACCTCAAGAACCAGTTCTGGGTTTGGAGTGTAGCTCACTAGAGATTCTGCTCAGCATGTGACAGGACCTGGGTGTGCTCCCCGGTGACTCCCAATATATTCCTTTTTGCAGTCTCTAGCAGTCACGGTGTTTCACACCGTGAATAAACTCAAACAGTTCTTCCCGACAATAAAAAGCCTCTAAGAAGGAACTGTGCTAAACAGAAGAGCAGTTAGGAATTGGAGAACACTGACAGGCCAGGTCACTCTTTCCCTTTCCCAACAGTTTCCACAATAATAGAAGCAACAGCCCAGACCCCTCCTCTGCTCTCCAGATCCACGCACAGGTGGACCTCCTCAACAGGCACACTACAGTAACCTGCAGCAACAGGCACACTACAGTAACCTGCAGCAACAGGCACACTACAGTGACCTGCAGCAACAGGCACACTACAGTGACCTGCAGCAACAGGCACACTACAGTGACCTGCAGCAACAGGCACACTACAGTGACCTGCAGCAACAGGCACACTACAGTGACCTGCAGCAACAGGCACACTACAGTGACCTGCAGTAACAGGCACACTACAGTAACCTGCAGCAACAGGCACACTACAGTAACCTGCAGTAACAGGCATACTCCTCTCTGTCTCACCAAGTCCTACACTGTCTGCTGTGAAGATGAAGTCCCCCAGCCACCCACGCCCTCACTCCTGCACTTCCATCTCCAACCCCGGTATATGCCTAGTTATTGCACATGCTTCCCACACGTAGCTCTTCCCCTCCACACCCACCAGCATGACTGTGATGCAGCCCCTCAATGTTTCTGCTTTGACCCTAACAACAGTGCTCTTCAGCCTCCAGTCCGGAGCCTAAGGCAGCCAGAACAGTTAGCAGTTCTGCCAAAACCCCTGTGATGGCTCTCATACTCAAAAGCAACTCCTGACGATCCCAGGGTCTAATCAAATCCCAACATGGGGGGAAGGGTGCATGCTTGGGCCATTCTGACCACTAAAAACAAAAACAAATAACAACCCTGAGCCAGGTGACATAATAGACCCCTTGCTTCCAGATTCACTTAAAAGGAGACCTGGCAATCCTGTGCCTATGAGCCACACTGTTTCCTCCCCTGGAGCCAGGGCACCCTTGTTCTTATGTGTAACCCCAATGCACTCCTTGGCTCACTAAGCTGGACTTCCATGGAGTTGTTACTTTCATCTGTCACTGTCCTATTAGAAATAGTCTCAGAGCAAGGCGGTGGTGGTGCACGCCTTTAATCCCAGCACTGAGAAGGCAAAGGTGGGTGGATCTCTGTGAGTTTCAGGCCAACCTGGTCTACAAAGTGAGTCCAGGACAGCCAGGGCTCTGTTAACACAGAAAAACTCTGTCTCAAAAAAAAAAAAAAAAAAAGAAACAGTCTCAGAGGGAGAGTCGTATAACAGCTACTGATTTCAAGAGAGACATGCTGTCCCAACTCAGCTTACTTCACACATGACTTGTCTCAGCCTGGTAGCTCCTGGAGTCTAAAGCCAAAGGCTGGTGAGGGAGGCCTATGGTGACCTTAGCCCCCTACCTTCCAGAGCTTTAAACAGGCACATCAAGAATTTCCCTCGCTGCTTTGATTCCACTCCTCTTCTTACAGAGGAAATGCCTATTCATCTTTTCACATCTCCAGAAGCCAGGGTTAGGCTGGCTCCCTCTGTACTTGAATAATAATACCCCAAGAATGCTATGGTGTACCTAAGTATGCACTCATAAATGCGTTGTCTCGATATTGTGCGAGCTCTCTGAGGGAAAGGACTGTATCTAAAACTCATCTTTGCAAGAGGAATGACCAGTCTAGTAAATAGCATATGGTGATGCTCAAACCACTTTGCTTTTCCTTTTGATGAGTTGATGAAACAAATGAAAGTCTGACTCTCCCTGTACTAAAAGACAAGTTCTGACGACTTATTCTAAGAACAACAACAACAAAAATCAGCCTGCTTTTTGCAAAGAAAGGCTTGCTGACACTACTGGCCTGAGCTACACACGAAATAAACTCAGCCCGACCAAAGCATAAGACAGTCAAAAACACAGGGGACCTACTCAGAAGAGTCTTAAAAAAGAAATGGCTAGCTACACTGAGCCAGGACACAGAAAGAAGCCTGTATTTGATCCGCCGTAGTTTTGTGTCTGGAAGTGTGTGGACCTTCTGGCTGAAGGAATATAAACATAAATTTCATCGGTAGGACTTGGATGTTGTTTCAATGCACCCTAGGCAGAGCTGGGTGAGTCACGTGACTCTAGAGAAACTTGACAATGGCACTTCCCAATATCCTGTCTATTTTGCAAGACTTTCCATAATTCTGCCTCTGCATGCTTCCCACCCCATCTCTTAACCACACAGGATGTCAAGTTCTCTAATGGCCTGCCCAGTTAAGGAAGTTTTCATCCACCCATGCCTCCAGACTTGCCCGTTAAACACCCCTAACCACACCCTGACCCACCTACACACCTAGAAGTCTTTGAACTGTGATAGGAGCGCTGAAAACATACAGAAACGCAAGAGAGAGAGGCGAGGTGACTATATGCATGGCTGTAGAGCTTATTAACTTTACGATGTAACAGAAAAACTAGACGAACCTCCTGAAGCAGTAATCTAACCAAAGCGTTCAGTCCCAACGATGCCGCTGGGAATGCAGAGATTGGGGGCTCGGAACTGAATAAATAAAGACATGATCTAGACGCGCCGTGTCAGGGCACAGTGAGAGAGGCCAGGGCGAAGCGAGTGGAGAGCCTCGCGAACAGCTAGAGCATTTGGAAGGGAAAGCCGTCCTAAGCGCAACTGGGATGAGATCGTTCTTCAAGCCCACGTCAGGCAGAGGGGACGTTCCTTTCCTAGAAGCCAATCTGGACAAAAGGCTCAGTAAGATGTCGGAGGACCCGCCGCTAGCCCGTCAGAGCCCTAAGTGAATAAAGCCCAAAGCCAGACGAGTCCGCGGGCGGAGCTACCCTGCCAGGGCCCCGGGAACAGGAGAAGGGCCACGCCTCAGTCCCTACAGCACACTTACGTCATTGACCCTCCTCGTCCAAAGCCCGAGCTCAGGGACTGCGTCTACAGCCGCCGGGACCCAACACAGGAGGCACAGGGCAACGCGCAGCAGCTGGGCCCCGGCGGGCAGGCGGCACGGGAGGCCGGGAGGGAGCCAAGTCGAAGAGCGGCAGGCGGCAGCCATCTTGACACGGAAGCCGCACCTGCGCTCCCGGAACCCGGCCACGCCCCGGGGCCGCACCTGGCACAGCTCCGCCCCTAGAGGGGCGGGGCCACGGCGGGAGAGCGGAGGAGAGTCTCGGGATGAGGCGGGGAGGCGCTGTGTGAGGAAGCGAGGAGGAACCCGTAGGTGAATTTTAGGGTTAGGCCTGGGCGGAACCGAGGAAGCGTGGAGGGGAGGCACGAGAATCGTGAGACGAACCCGCGGGCCCAAGCAGGGGGCGGGGCCAAAGAAGAAGGCGGGGCTGAGGAGGTAAAGCCGAGGGTGGAGGTGGGGCCAAGAGCTTAAATTGGGTGGGGCTATGACGCGGGGCGTGGTGAAAAGGCGGGGCCTTTCCCCGGGGCGAAGGAAAGGCGGGGCCAGAGTGTGGAGCCCAGACTGCAATGAGATTGAAAGGGCCCGGCCTGGGCGAAACCAGAGGCCCCTGGAAAGTAGGAAAGTGGAGACAGGGAAAGGGACCAGGAGAGGAGGGGGAGGAAAAAGAGGCAAGGCCTTCAAGGCAACTAGAAAGTAAAGATCTGGCTGCAACGCTGCTGAAAGGCCGGGGTGCATAATTGGGCTTTCTAATTACAAGTTTGCAGAAATGAAGATCCCAGTACTTGGGAAGTGGAGGTAGGAGGACCGTGGGAATCCAAAGACAGCCTAAGCTTGAGGCCAGCATGAACCTCATGAGACCTTGTCTAAAAGCAAAACAAAACAAAAACTAAAGCTAAATCTAACAAACAAACAAACAAACAAAACGTGTTAAATAACCATCAAAAACGAGCTCTAAAGGGGCTGGGGGGTTGGGGTGGGAAATGTTTATAGAGCAATAGTCAGGTCTCACCAGTAGGTGGCACTAGTAAATTGATGTTTTATATGAATTTGAATCTTCCCTGAAAATTATTTTGGTTCCGATTAAATTACAGATGCTAACTAAGTAGGAGTTGCTATTCATACCTCTAATTCGCTTATTTTTAATAAATTAACTATTTTCAAGCACAGTTATGTTCACAATGAAATAGAGAAGAATGGGTCTCTAGAAAGTTCTAACAACACCCTGGTCACCCCCAAAACCTTCCCGTGCTAGCAACATTTCACACTACAAGGAGAGCCTTTAATAGAGATCATTGAACCAGTAATTAATTCAGAACACCTGTGTCTTACTGTTCATTAGGTATTGCACAGTGGTACCGAGCAATAGACTCAGCAGGGATTTTACGTTATTGAAGAGCAGATGGACTCCTGGGATGCTCCAGAGGTCGAAGGTACTTGCTGCCACGCCTGGCTTCCTGAGCTCTGTTCCCAGAACCTAAGCAGTGTAAAGAGGGAACAGACTCTGGCATGAAGTCCTTTAACTTTCACATGCTCCCCACTCGATACTGAAATAAAATGTGATTGCATTTTTTTTAAAAAGTAATTACTTTTGTTAATTAGATGTTTCATGTTCTAGGGTAATTTCGTTTCCAAGGAAGAGTGCTGCTAACACTGCTTCTTTCAGTAAGTTAGGCCTCATTTGTTATCTCCTAGGTTCACAGCATTCTGCTTGGATAACATCAATATAACCTGACACCGCCAGGAGCCGTCAGCAGGCAGTGGGTGTAGCATCTGCCCAATCTGTCCTGGCCCCTGGTTCAGTCCCCAGCATTCCAGAAGGAGCTAATCACACAGGGGGAACTGGTCACATCCTGCGACATGCATATGGAGTCTGCAGACATGGCTCTGTGGTAAGAGCCCCGGCTGCTCTCGCAGAGGACCTGGGTTCTATTCCCAGCACCCTCATGGCGACTTATGCCCTTCTTCTGCTTTAGTTACAGGGCATCTGTTGCCCTCTTCTGGCCTCCGTGGGGACCAGGCACCCATGTGGTCCACATGCACGCATACCGGCCAAATGCTCATACACATAAATAAAACAAGTAAATCTAAAACATGTATTTAATTTTAAAAGTCCATAAGTAGCATTTTTTAAAGTCCTTATATTTTAGAGTTTTTGTTTTGTTTTGTTTTGTTTTTTTTTTTTTTTAGATGCTTCTTGAAGCAGTCTCTGGAATAAAGACTCCAGTTCAAAAGGAAAGGAGTGTACAGGCCAATAAGTTAGCCTTCTGGGGCAGATACTGCGTTCCAGAAACTCACGTGTTAGAGTTCTGATCTCTAGTTCATCAAATGTGAATAGAGAAAGATAACGTGAGGCGAGGTCTTCGGGGTGGGCCCTTATCCAGTATGACTGGCCTTCCCATCACAGGAGGAGCTTGGGACACATTTGTAGCCTAGGGAGGACGTCATAAACCAGAGGAGCCAAGACAAGCCCACGATAGAGGCGGTCAGAAGAATCTAACTGTGTCAACAACTTGGGCTGTCAGCCTCCGCAGCGGCGAAGGGCTCACTGCTGCTGTCTGAGCCACCCAGCCTTCTGGCGCTTTGTTTTGTCAATCTCAACAAATCAAATCCAGACAGTGAGCAAATGTGACAGCAAATGGAATGTGGACAATCAAGATAACATAATTGCCCTGTCAGCTACCACGGTGGCAAATGGCATGTAATCGCAGGGACACTTTGGAAAAGTGTGTGAGCAATGTCCCCGAGTCACCTTACCAGGCAGCTGGGCTGTGTGTATAGATGGTTCCTGGCTTATGATAGTTCGACATACAGTTTTTCAGCATTTTGGTATTGCAGAGGTGGCACACACTCAGTACAGACTGTTTTTAATTTTGATCTTTCGCGGCTGGAGACATGTGATGTGCTGCTCACTGGTGGTCCTGGGCAACCGGAAGTCAGCAAACAAGGGAGCTCTGCAATGCTCTGTGCTGCCATGCTGGCTGCTTTGTAGGCTGGGTGCATCAAATGCTTCTTTCTCCTTTATTGAGACAGGTGCTCAGTATATACTCCCGTCCTTGAACTCACAACCCCCCTCCTCCACCTCCTAAGTGCTAGAATCACAGGAGTGTGCCACCATACCGGGCCTCTCTCCTCTCTCTGCCTCTCTCTGTGTGTCTCTGTCTCTCTGTCTCTCTGTCTCTGTCTCTGTCTCTCTCTCTCTCCCCCTGTTTCTCTGCTTTATAGTGGAAACGATTTTATTTATTGGCATGGAATAAAATAAAAGTGACATTGCCTACATATACACAACGTATTATGATTATGTTCACCCCACTACCCACTGTTGTCTCCCTTCCCTTCCCTCTGAACCTCTTTTTCTTCCTATTTGTCCTCTCAGGTTGGGTCCTTCAATATCCATTATGGACGGAGGAGATGGCCATGATGCCCTACCCCTTCCTGAGGAGCTGTGGCCTGCTAATGCTCGCTGGCTTTCCTTTCTTCTTCCCTTCCTTCCTTCCTTCTTTCTTTCCTTCCTTTCTTCTTTTTTTCTCTCCCCCTCCCTCCTCCCCCTTTTTTTTCTTTCTTTTTGTAGATTTACTTGTCTTGGAATTCACTCTGTAGACCAGGCTGTCCTGGAACTCACAGACATCCACCTGCCTCTGCCTCCCAAGTGCTGGGATTAAAGGTGTGTGCCACCACACCCAGCTTTTTTGTTTCTTCTAACTGGTAAATATTGGGTCATAATTTTAGACTCCTGTGGGGTGACAGTCATGTGCCAGGGTGCCCAGCTGCTGTGACATATTTGAACACTTCCTGCCCCAGACTCAGGTTAGAGATGAGTATGGGTAAGGTGAGATGATTTCTACTTACAACGGCTGTATCAAAACCTGACCATCCAGGGCCAGGGAGCAGAGGTGCTCAGCTCCGCTCACCCTTGTGGCATGGCTATTGCAGGGAGGGCAATTTGAGACCCACGAGGAAGGCAGAATAGCAAAGAGCTACAGAGCATGACAGGAAGAAGTCAGCTTGGACATAGAGGACAGAAAGGCAAGGAGGGCCTCCCCAAGGATTCTGAGGAAACTCACTCTGCCACTCTTGCAGACGAACTCAGACGGTGTTCGGGACTTGTCTCAAAACAATACAAGAAGGGAATAGACATAGGTAAAAGAAAATGAGCTATGAATTAGTTTTTAAATGTATCCTTATTGTTGTTTTGTTTTTATGGATCTAGGTGTTTTCCTTGCAGCTATGTCTGTGCACTGGGTGCACAGAGGCCAGAAGAGGGCATCAGATTCCTTGGAACTGGAAGTATAACTAATTAGTTGTGAGCCTCTGTGTGGGGACTGGGAACTGAAACTGGGTCCTCTAGAAGAGCAGCCTGTGTTCTTAACTGCTGAGCCATCTCTCGAAGCTTGAGTTGATATTTTGATTTTCTTTTAAAGCCTGGAGATGGATATATGGACAGTCACACAGCTCTTCTGCCTGTTTATATAAGTTTAGCTCTTCAACAGTATGAGGTTGCATTACGTGCTTTAGGAGTTTCTGCTGGCTATAACAATAGGAGCTAAGTGCACACTCCTGTGTAAAGCAGCAATAAGCCATGCCAAATGTATGAAACCATAGGGTTTAGGACACGGTGATGAAATACAGTTATTCCCAAGGAACAGGTAGTAGTGGGACACTGGGAAGGGGACACACACACACACACACACACACACACACACACACACATACACACACACACACACACACACACACACACACACACACACTAAAAGAGGGCGGGGAAACAGAGAGAGATATTAAGTCCTATGATCCCTCCTGTGATTTCCAACTTGAGAACAGTTTTCCAAGCTGTGGAACGGGAAGCAAGAATCCAGACAGAGGCAGCAGGGTCTGAGAAGACAGAGCTGGGAGTTCAATGTGAGCTAGGGAGCCAGAGTGTGCAGGAGGGAACAGGGAAGAGAGAGAGAGTGGCATGGCGTGGTTCTGAAGCCTGCAGGAGGCCCCTTTGACTCTTCAGCAGAGACCCCGGTCTGTGGAGAATTACCACTGTCCCTTGTCCTTCAGAATTCTGGTCAGGCATGAGAAAACTATGATGTGTGTGCCTCCTAAAACATATCTGCCTATAACGTGCACACTTCCCGAACTCCTTTGACTATCTAGATATCTTACACTTTTTAAAAAATTACATTTATTGATTTATTTGTGGAAGGAACATTCACATGCCATGATGCATGTGGAGAGGTCCCAGTTCTCTCCTGCCACCACGGGGGTCACAGGGTCAAACTCAAGTTGTGAGGTTTGGCAGCTAGTACCTTTACACTTGCCCCGTCCTAGAGGTCTTTACTCTCTAGTGTGTTATAAATGCTATGTAAACAGTTGTTATACTGCATTGTTTAGAGGATGAAGAACTAAGGGGTGTGATTCTGTAGAGTGCAAGCCTGGCATTGTTTTCTTTTTTGTTTCATTTCCTGGCATTCAAGGAAGTTTCTATCAATATATATATCTAGTTTTATGAGAGTCTTTTGTCATAAGAGTTTTTTTGTTTTTGTTTGTTTGTTTGTTTGTTTGTTTGTTTTTTACAAATTTTCATGTCTAATGAGATTATCATATGGAGTTTCCCTTTATGTTATTAATGACTTAATTAATTTGTTTTTATAGACTGAGACTGAAAAAAATTATGGTAAAATACATAAAATACATAAAAGATAAAAAATACTATTTTAGCTGCTTTCAAGAACATTGTTCAAGCTGGGTGTGGTGGCGCATGCCTTTAATCCCAGCACTTGGGAGGCAGAGGCAGGCGGATCACTGTGAGTTCGAGGCCAGCCTGGCCTACAAAGTGAGTCCAGGACATCTAGAGCTACACAGAGAGACCCTGTCTCAAAACACCAAAGGGGAAAAAAAAAAAAGAAGAACATTGTTCAACAACACCAAAGGTAGTCACACTTTTGTGCAGCCACCACCATCCCCTCTTCCCAAAATGAAAGTCTATAGCCGTTAAACACTGACTTTGTATTTCTCCAGCCCATCATTTTCTTCTCTGCCCCTCTGAATCTGACTAAGACTCTAATTCCATGGCCTCAAGTACATGGAATTATATAAAATTTATCCATTGGAAAAGAGAGAGCTTCTTTTACTTAGTATAGTATATTCAAGGTTTATAGTAAGGTTGTAGTAAGTGTCAAAATTCCTTTCCTTTTAAAATAATTTATTTAATTTTATGTGCATTGATGTGAGGGTGTCAGATCACCTGGAAATGGAGTTACAGACAGTTGTGAGCTGCCATGTGGGTGCTGGGAATTGAACTCAGGTCCTTTGGAAGAGCAGACAGTGCTCTTAACCACTGAATCATCTTTCCAGTCCCTCCCTTCCTTTTAAATACAGAATCATATTCTGTCATACCAATATGTCTCATGTTCATGCATGCATCTGTTGATAAAAATTTTTCTTTTTTCTACCTTTGGTTTTTGTGAATGCTGATCCTATGGACATTTGTGTATTTTTAAAATTGATTTATTTTATTTTAGACTTTATTATTAATTTCATTGTTGTTTTGTTTTGTTGTTCAAGACAAGGTTTCTCTGTGTAGCCTTGGCTTTCCTGGACTTGCTTTGTAGACCAGGCTGGCCTCGAACTCACAGAGATCTGCCTGCCTCTCTGCCTTCTGAGTGCCGAGATTAAAAGCATGCACCACCACACCTGGCTTATTAAAAACTTACACACACACACGAAATCATACACCAAAATGAACCAGACTCAAAGACTAATCAACTCAATGAACTTCTGCAAAGTTACAATAGCCGTTCAGAATGAAAGCTGTTTGTTTTTGAGATAGGGTCCTACTGTGTGGCCCAGGCTAGTCTGCAGTTCATGATCCTCCTCCTTACTCTGTGTCCATCCAGAAGTGCTGCGATTACAGGAATGCACCACCACACCCAGTTCCTAACACTGCTGGTGCCCGACTTTTACACTGGGTGGTTCAGCGGGCTTGAAGTCATCGCTGGCGGTGATGTTGACTTGAGTTTCTCTAATGACTGGTGATGCTGAGCCTCTTTTGCTTCTTGGCAATTTGCACAGTTTGGGAGAAACGTGAATTCAATTTTTTTTTTGCTCGGCATAAAACTGGTAAGAGTTCTTTATGTAGTCGAGATTCATATCTGTCTTCATTTAGCCTAGCAATCTGTCAATTTATTTTGTGGGGCCTTTTGTTTGTTTTCGCTTTTGTTTTGAGACAGGGTCTCATGTCACCCACTCTGACTGCAGACTCAGTAAGTAGCTGAGGCTGATCTCGAACTCTTGCTATCACATCTGTTTCTGGGAGTGTAGGCATATGCCACCACACCTAGTTTATTTGGTTCTGAGGATTGAACCCAGGGCTTTGTGCATGCTAGGCAGTAATTTTACCAACTGAGCTACAGCCCCAACCCAATTTCTATGTTTTGAGGCTGACTGACACATGAATGTCTATGCATAGACAATGCTTTCTATTGGTTATAGAATCCTTCTGACTTAGGATTTGGTGCCATTCTTTGTATGTCATGAATGAAGACTTACAGATATCTTTCTTCTGCTCATACAAAATGCAGAGAACCAGCCTTAATTGTTCTATGCATCCCGCATACCTCATACATTTATAATTTTAGGACTGTATAGTGCTTTGTGAGAAATTATATTTTCAGAACAAAAGAACCAGACACTGACATTAGATCAGACCTGACAGGATGCATTCCTCTCAGCATGCTGGACGCTGACATCCTGCGTCCTTCATGTTCCAGCACCAAGTGTTTCAGTTGCTGTTCCTCATCAGAACAGGACAGCTCTCAGGACAGTTTCTAGGAAAGCTTCTGATCCCAATTGTCCAGCATTTCAGACTGTCCCACACAGGGCTTCTATTAAGCCTGGAATTTCTCAAAATTTAGAAACTGAACCACAAATGCTATTCCTAGCTTGTTTAACCATTTCCCCCAGCTTTATCTGGGTCTCTACAAAGGTATTATTCATCCCAAATCAGCCAGAAGAAACCTTAAGAGAACAATGCCCTATTTCCCTTAAGGGAAGCTGGGTAGGTTTTTGGTTATTCACTTGAGCTATAGATGTTTATTTTCATTGGGAGTTGGTTATAAGTTACTATTAGTCTTATTCAGAGAGAAAATGAGGTTGGCCTCAGGAATGTCTCTCGTTTCCTTTATCTTTCTTTCTTAGGTTTGGAGATAGGGGATGAAAAGAAAGAAGGGGGAATACAGAAATATATCAGGATGATAGGATAATAAGTAGATTATTGAATCTACTCCTCAACTTAAGGCCTTAACTGTTACTCACAAGGTTATTTTTAATTTATTGGTATAGAATTTTGTATATTGATGCAAAATAAGTTTAATTTTGATACATTGGTATAGAATTCAAGTTTAAGAGTATTCTTCACACACATTATATATATTTCTACTCTAATATGAAGTATGGTACCCATACAACTCAAGTTGAATACAACAAGGTTTACCTCCAATACTTTGAAAGTGCTATTGCAGGCTGTTTAGGATGAGTAAGTTATACAAGTTAATTGTTAGTTGATCAAATCCTGGTCATGTTAATTACTAGTATATTTATATTACAAGAATATATATCCTAGGTTTAATATATATATATGTGTGTGTGTGTATATATATATATATATATATATATATATATATGATTCTATAGATAGATAAGGTAAAACAGTTATTAGATTAGGTCTTCAAAAACCCCAGAGACCTACAGAATATGGCATTTAGAGATGTTTTTATTATTTTAAAGATTCATTGACAATAAGACAGGTTAACTCCTGCCAACACCCAGCCTACCTCAAAGAAGATAATGAGCATCAAAGAACCTCCCTATGGAGACGGCTTCAAATGTGGCAAATCAGCCATTGGGAAAAATGTCCTCATGTCGGCCACTGACAGAATTCTGCCTAAAAATGGGCAAGCTTGGATGTAGGCAGAGTTGACAGCCACACTCTGCCAAGACAGGGTAAGCAAGTCCTCAAAAGTTCCTGCCTCACAAATATGTCTGTCAGATATACTGGGCCAGAAGATGATGCTCCAACCTTGTAAAGAGTTTTGGGTGACTGTTTAGGCAGGAAACTCTCTCAGTCATTTTTTCACTTTGGAAGCTGCTAACCTGCATTTTCTGTTTACTCAGGTGATTAATTTTATTCCCTCTCAAGTTTTATTCCTTCTAATGAGGTTAAAGACCAGATAATTTAGTTTTACAATTAAGCTTAGTTGCTTAGTGGTTAAGATGCTTTTAGGTCTAGATAAATATTTTAAGTTGATAGAGATGAGATATGATAGATATTGATTTACATTCAGAATTTTAGACTCAACAAGATAGGAAAGATGTTTTCTTTAAGGTTGCCAAATACAAATAGCCAAAACACTATGAATGTAACATTTATATAATTCCTGATTGTTTCATGGTTCTTCTTGCTTTAGGTAGTTTATTGTTATATGATTAATAATATAAATGTCTATGTAAAAAAGAATTAATTAAAAATGTTTAAATTTACTTATTAAGTATACAGTATCCTGCCTGCACATCAGATCTCAATATAGAAGATAGTTGTGAGCTACCATGTGTTATTGAACTCAGGGCCTTTGGAAGAACAGGCAGTGTCCTTAACCTGAACAGTGGTGGTGCACACCTTTAGTCCCAGCACTTGAGAGGCAGAGACAGGCATATCTCTGTGAGTTTGAGGCCAGCCTGGTCTATAAAGTGAGATTAGGTCAGCTAAGGCTACACAGAGAAACCTTGTACCTTGTTTCAAAAAGTAAAAAAAAAAAAAAAAAAAAAAAAATCCTCTGGAAAAACAAAGGAGGGATATTCTGTAAGAAATGAGTCATCTGAAACCAACCATTGCCTTGTCTGGCTACGAGACAATAAAGTCTAAACTGTCATCTGAGCAGTCTGACTAAGGTCCCAGTCTTAGAGCTAGGCTTAGATCGTAGAGCTAGGCTTCTTCCTCTGAATCTGTGACTAGGTGAGGCCATTGTATATGAGCCACTAACTGTTGCTTGAAAATGCTTCCTTGCATAGATTTATAATTGCGTTCTCTGAACAAAACAGCTAAAAAATATCATATTTTTAAGGACTAGGAAGGGTTAATTCTTAAATTTAAGAATAATTCTTGCCAGACGCGGTGGCACAGGCTTTTAATCCCCAGCACTTGGGAGGCAGAGGCAGGTGGATCTCTGTGAGTTGGAGGCCAGCCTGGTCCTAGTCTACAAAGTGAATCCAGGACAGCCAAATCATTCTTAAATTTCTCTTTTAAATATTTATATGTGGAATCCACATGACCCCTCTATGCTCTCTCTTTTTTTTTTAACTTTTTGTTTTTATTTATTTTTTGCATATTGTACAACATTTTATTTTAATAATGTTTATGTAATAAATACACATTTAATCACTAAGTTCTTTTTCAAGGTCTCATGTAACTCAGGCTGAGTTCAGACTTTTTTTTTTTTTTTAATGAGACAGGGTTTCTCTATGTAACAGCCCTGCCTGTCCTGTTGTAGACCAGGCTGGCCCTGAACTCACAGAGCCCTGCCTGCCTCTGTCTCTTGATTGCTGGGATTACAGGCATGTGTCACCATGCCCAGCCATTCAAACTCTTTTATATATAGCTAAGGATGATCTTGAACTTCTAACCCTTCTGCCTTTGCATCCCAAGTGTCTGATGGTAGGTGTGTGCCACTTTGCTCATTTTATGTGATGTTGGGGATGGAACATTCCATTGTGTATCCTGGGTAAATGTGCCACCATCTGAGTGGTCTGTGGGGTATAGTTTACAGAAATAATCATTGTATTTAAATGGGTGAAATAGGTAATTGGAAAAGCTTTACATTAAACAGAACAGTAGCTTTTCAGCCTTTTTTATTGAAAAGTGAGGAAATAAAATCTAAACAGAGGAGCATTGTACATTACATTACCGACATGCTCATGAAAGACTTCCTGATTTCCCATTTATGCTCCAAAGTGAGGAACGGTCTTTAGAGAAGTGGAAGTTGCCTCTTGTGCAAGTTCACTGTGAGGTTGGCTGTTTTTCCACTGACTCAGCAGAAGTCCCAACTTGCTTAAGCCATTGATGTGGAGAAGTTACAGCATCTGGACATTGTGAGTGAGGACATCCAGAAAGGCCTCTAAGATCAGTGGTGGTGCTTGGTCATTTCCTGTGGGGGGGCTTAGAGGCAGGGAGGGCGGGCGACCTTTTCATTCTGACCCACCTGATGTCCCTACATCCTATAGGACATGGGGACGGACACCAAGGTTCACATGGTCAGTGACTGACAAGGACCAAGTGTGTGCAAAGGAGGCAACTTGCAGGCTCCAGAGCCCAACAGCTTGCTTGACGTGAGGAGTGAGGAATGTCATCTTCCACTCTGGCTAAAATGACATATTCTCTCTCTCTCTCTCTCTCTCTCAATTTAATACAATAAGGAAAATATTTATTTCTTTTTAAAGGATATTTTATTTACTCTTTAGCAACTTCATACATATATATACACACAATACATAATATCTATCTATCTATCTATCTATCTATCTATCTATCTATCATATTCAGCCCCTCCCCTATCCCTACCGTCCCTCTAGCACATTCCCTTCCTACCTTCTTGTCCTCTCCTTTAAAAAAGTAACACACAGCCCAGTTAGTTCTGCATGTGAGTATTGGCATGGGGCCTTCCACCAGAACATGGACAAGCTACCAGTACCCCCTCCTCCAGCAGCTCAACTGCCAGTGGCTCCTCAGCAAGGGGCCGGGGCCTCAGGAGTTGACTGACTTGTCAGGTTAGAGGTGCAGTGCAGGCTAGAAGAGCCGTTGGGAGTCCATGAGTATGGTAGCCAGGTCCCACCTCAATCCCGCAACTCTTGCATTTTTTTCCACTCCTTCTTCCAGGATGTTCCTTGAGCCTTGATGTAGCTGATTAAAGTGTTCCCTCTAGGCCTGAGCACCCAACAACCACTCTCAGCTCTTTTCAGTTCCAAGTCACTGCGTTGACAGCTGCCCAGTGCAAAGAGAAGTTCCTCTGAGCCGGGCTGAGCGCAGCACTAATCTATGTATTGGTCTAAGTACAAGTGCTTAGAAGGCAACTGACAGTAAGTCAAGGGAGACGGTTCTGATGGGACAAATGTTGATGGTCTTGCACTGCATAGGGGAGTCTAGCAAGTCTGTAAGAACAAAGTTCTTTCAAAGACTCTGCCTCGTCCCCTTCCCCTGCAGGGCGCTATGGCTTGCCCAAGGGTTCCAGGCTTGAATAGGCCCCATCCAACCTTTTCTTCTGGCCACAGGGGCCTGCACTTTATTTTTTTTTCCTCTCATTAAGAAAGGGAAGAAAGCCAGGTGTAGTGGTGACTCACACCTGTAATCCCAGCACTCAGGGAGGCAGAGGCAGGAGGATCTCTGTGAGTTTGAGCCAGCCTGGTCTACAAATTGAGTCCAGGACGGCCAAGGCTACACAGAGAAACCCTGTCTGGAAAAACAACAACAGCAACAACAACAATAAACCAAAAAAGAAAAAAGAAAAAAAATGGGAAGGGAAGAAAGAGCTAGAGCAAGCAAAGAAAAGAACAGAAAAGAAAAGAAAGAAGAAAAAGGCCCCTTACGAGGCTAGTCAAGCCTGACACTGCAGATTAGTGTTTCTGCTGTTTGTTTATTCCCCTGTCCTTTGGCCACCCAGCCCTATTCCAAGTTTAGCAGAGGACAAAGACCCGATTTGTTTCTTCCCACTTCCTCTCTCAGGCTTTTTTTTTTTTTTAACCATAACAGCCATTTTGAAAAGTGACTTGGGTGTGTATTCACAGAGAACAGGAAAGGCTCTTTACCGAGCATGCAAGTCGGGGAGAGTTAGTGGTGTCCACGTTTTCAAGCGTTCAAGGCTATAACTGAGAACCCCACAGACCCTGGTCTCACCGGGAGGAGGTTTGGATGTGGTGGTGAAGGGGAAAGCGTATTGAGTCATTAACAAGCTGACATGAACACAGTGTTACACAGAAGTAAGAAATTTAGCCAAAGGGGCCTGCTTGGATTGTTACTCAAACTAAACTCTAAGATGGGCAGCTGACTAACGGGCTTTGCCTGGACAATTTAGAAAAATAAAAGAGTTATACTTCTGATTTTTATCAGAATTTACATTTGCTGAAGCTGTCTTTTGAAATTCTTTCATTAGGGTTCCTTTCTCATTAAACCCTCTTTCCCTTAGGAATGACCTTGGTTGCCAGCTGCCCAGAGGACAAATCCTGCTTGTCTGTTTTGTTGATCAGAAATGTAGCTTTCTTTTTTTCCCCCGTTGTTTTTTATTTTTGTTTTTATGAGACACAGAATGTTTCTCTGTGTAGTTTTGGCTGTCCTAAACTCTCTTTGTAGACCGGGCTGGCCTTGAACTCACAGCAATCAGCTTAGCTTGCCTCTGCCTCCTGAATGCTGGGATTAAAGGCGTGTGCCACCATGCCCGGTTTGTAGCTTTCATTTTTTAAATGACTTATTTTACGTGTATGAGTGTTTGCCTTCAAGTTTATCTATGTGCCACATTTGTGCAGCCCCGGTGGAGGCCAGAAGAGGGTGTCAGATCCTCTGGAACTGGAGTTACAGTCAGTTGTGAGCCACCATGTGGGTGCTAGCGAGCCAACTCCAGTCCTCTGCAAAAGCTGCCAGTGCTCTTAAAGCTCAGCCTTCTTGCCAGCCCCAGAAATGTAACTGTTGCTGTAACCACAGTTCTTTGATTCTACAAAACTCACTTAATTGCTCAGAGAATGTATCTTAGGTGCGTTGGGGGTGGGGTGGGGGATGGTAGTGTACCTAAAAGCCACCTGCTAATAAAGATTACAAGATTATAGCTAAAAACCTATATAAACTGAGAAGTTTTTGAGGGGGACCAAAACTTTCTTGGCCAAAAGCTAGAGATTAGGGTTGGGTGCTAAAATAATTTTTCCTTTTCAGTCTTTGAGTACATGTTTAAACTGCAGAGAGCTTTGGATCGATCCCTTGGAGCTGCTGGCTGTGAGCTGCTATGTGGACACTAGATACTGACCTCAGGTCCTGTGTAAGACCCAGTGTTCTCAACCATGGACTCATCTCTCTAGGCCTTTTTCTGTCTCACACTTCTTTCCTCCCTTTCTTTTTGGTTTTTCGAGACAGGGTTTTTCTGTGTAGCCTTGGCTGTCCTGGAACTCACTCTGTAGACCCCCAGGCTAGCCTCAAACTCTGCCTGCCTCCCGATTGCTGGGATTAAAGGTGTGTGCTACCAGCTTGGCTTTTTCAATTTCTTTAATAATGTTTTTGATTACAGTGTGTGTGTGTGTGTGCGCGTGCGCATGTGTGCACGCACTCCCCTCATGTAGAGGTCAGAGGGCACCTTGCAGTCAGTTCTTCCTACCATGCAGGTAGGGATTAAACTCAAGTACTCAGGCTTGGTGGCAAGTGCCCTTGCCCACCATCTCACTGATCCAAATTCTTCAAATTCTTGTTTGTATCTTTAAAAAGAAGCTTTGCACAAGTGTTAAAAAAAATGTTTTATTAGCTGGAAGTGGTGATGTACAACTTTAATCCCAGCACTCAGGGGGCAGAGGCAGTAGATCTGTGAGTTCAAGGCCAGCCTAGTCTATAAAGGCATTCCAGACTTTTCAGACAGAGAAACCTTGTCTTGAGAAACAAAATGAAACAAACAAGATGTGTCTTATTAATTTTTAAAGTAATCAAAAAATTTCAGTAATGTATGTTGAAAATATTTTTAAAAACACGAACCTTTAAGATTTGTGTGTGCGCGCGCGTGTGTGTGTGTGTGCGTGTGTGTGTGTGTGTGTACATGCATGCAGATGCTACTGGAGGCCATAAGCAGGTTACTATGTCTTTCCAAGCAATGGTTTCCTGGCCTAGACATGATGGTAACACTGGCCCCATGGTGTAAGGACACACAGTAAAGGGAACATACACTTACGGGGCTGGAAAATAAGCACGAGCTCAACAAGTGGTGGCAGAACTCTATAGCCTATGCCCTGGGCCTGCCCTGCCACCTCCTGTGAGTGACAGCTTCCCGATCAAAACACGACCCACCTATCAAACTCTCTCACAGTTTACATGAAATCTTCTCGGAGTACACATAATCTTGAATCCTTTATTGTTTTTATTTCTCCTTTATGAATGAACTCTTTTCAAATTACATTTGCTTGTTTACTAATTTATTTAGTGTGGGTGTATGTGTTTGTGTGTGTATGGGTGTGTCCATGTGGAAGACTGAGGACGCCTTCGTTGGTTCCCCCTTTCCACCATGTCAGTCCTGGGGATCAAACTCAGGTCACTGGGCTTGGTGACAAGCACCTGACCAGCTGAGCCATCTCGCCAGCCATTTGTTGGTGGATTCCTGAGATGGTTTTCCCATTTCTCTCAAAACCAGTGCTAAGAATGGACAGAGGAGCTGTGGTGAGGGCCAGCCATCTAGTGCCTTTGCAAAGGTATCGGGGCTGCTAGTGACCGCTGTCTTTCCAAGTCTGGAGCATGCTGACCACATCCTTCCTCATTTGTAGTTAATTAGGAAGTCATATCAGCCAATCAGTTATAAAACCTTGAACATCAAATAAATCATTTTTAAAAAATAAATCATTTTTTATCAGACACATGATTCATGGAGGTATACGAGGCTTCCTATAAAGATTAAAAAAAAAAAAAAAACAAAGTCAAACCTGGCATTTCATTTTACAAACACTTTTACATTTAATACTGTGGAAAAGAAAACAATTTTAAAAAAGCAACATTGATTCTGTACAAATGTTAACACTGAGGAATACATTTGAAGATCTTTGAGGTCAGTGAAATAAGTCATCTTTTATTAAAATATAATATCCTTGTCTCTCTCCACCATATACATATATATTCTCTCTTTAAATATATTATGTATTTTATTTATATTTTTCTTGCATGTGTACATGTTCATGTATCTGCTGGTGTGTGTGTCTGTGTGTGTGTGTGTGTGTATAGAGGTCAGAGGACAGCATCAAGTACCACTCCTCAGGTGCTGCCCACCTTTTTTCTGAGACAGGGTCTCACTTGGCCTGGAATTCACCTAGGCCGGCCGGCCACTGGGCCTCAGAAATCCATGAGACCATTTCCCCAGCACTGAGATGACATGTGTGTGCCACCACATCAGCCTTTTTGCTACGTAGGTTCTGGGGATCAGACTCACGTCCTAGTGCTTGCAAGTTAAGGACTTTACTATTTCCCTTAGCCTCTGTATTTTTATTTTGTTCTGTTTCGGGGTGTTGGGATGGAATGCAGTGCAGTCCAGAGGTTAAACAAACACACACTCAGTTGCTGAGCCACACTCCCAGCCTTGCAGTTTCTTTACTGTTATTTTTAGATTTATTTTTTATTTATATGACTGTGTTTGAGTGTGCCTCACGTGTGCAGGTGCCCCAAGAGGCCAGAAGGGAGTATCAGATCTTCTGGAACTAGAGTTATAGGTGGTTGTGAGCTACACAATTTAGTTCCTGGCAACCCTATAAAAGAAATCGCTATAAAAAGCCATCTCTCCAGACCCTGGTTATGTAATTATGGTGAAAACTGACTTGACAGCATTTACCTGGTGCTGTCAGGGCCATAGACTTTACTTGGTAAGGAAAACAAATACCAAGGCATCAGTGTAGCGGTTTGAATGAGAACGGCCCCCAGTTGAGTGCTTGGTCTCCAGTTGGTGGAACTGTCCAGGAAGGACTCTGGGAGGTGTGGCCTTGTTGGAGGAGATTTGCCACTGGGAGCCGGCTTTGAGGTTTCAAAAGACTGGTGCCATTTCCCAGAGTGCTCTCTGTCTTCTGCTTGCCATTTAAGATGCGAGCTCTCAGCTGTTCCTGCCACCACGCCTTCCTTCTACAATCACGGACTCTTACCCTCTGAAACTGTAAACCCAATCAAACCCTGTCTTTTAAAGGTTGCATTGGTCATGATGTTTCATCACAGCAATAGTAAAGTGATTGAGACAACCAATTGCAGGAAGCAGCGTTTGCTTGGTTCTGTCACGTCTCCACCCAGCTGGCCTCACATCGGGACTTCAGAGTCTTCTGAGGAGTCGTCTACAAACAAAAGCTCATCTGGTGCTGGGCTCCCCAAGGGCAGCGTACTGCGGTGAGACCAGGAGACGCCATTTTTGGTGAGTTTGTCCTCTGATAAAACCCCGTCCTTTCCGTGTGCGACCGCAGCAAAAGGAGTGGAGGCTGCATCTTCCCACTCCTCATCGCACCCATTCAAGATGTATCTTTCCTCATGAAGGTTGTTCTCGTGAACTTCCGCCGTGACCACGCTGATGGCGGTGCTGGGAGTGCAGGACGCAATGATGGAGTTTGGGTCAATGTTCATGTCTAGCCCGGCGAGCGAGGGACCGTCGGCCAGGCCCTCGCAGCCCTCTAGCAACTGGGTATTGATGTAGATGATGGAGTCTTTGTCCTGTGCGTCAGGCAAACTCTCCAGGAGCTTTTCTAGCTGCAGCCTCAACAGTGAGAAGGCGGGTCTGTCCAAGGGATCAGCACTCCAGCAAGAGTACATGATGTCATACCTGAGGATGACATACAGGTGAGTGTGATCTGGCACGCACGGACTCAGAGTCCCAGTGCAACCAGCCCCTCCCACCTCAAGTAATGTTTAATTTCATTCTATTTTAATTAGCGTTTGTTCCACTTTTTATGGAAATAAATAAGTTTTGGTGGGGGGGGGAAGAAATGGGCTAATGGTTACTCAACTTTTAAAACGTTGTGTGTGTGTGTGTGCGCACACATCCATGTATGTGGCAATATGCTCTATTCATGTGTGTATAGAAGCTGGGGTGCAGCTAATGTACTGTCCTATTCTTTTCTATTTTATTCCTTTGAGACAGGGTCTCTCCCTGAACCAGGGGCTGGCTCTTTTGGCTATACTGGCTGGCTAGTGAGCCCAGTAATTTGCAAGAGGTTACCGGTGTATCATAGCCATGCCAAGCTTTTTACGTGGGTCCTGGGGATTGAGTTCAGGTTGTCATGCTTGCACAGCAAGTACTCTTACCTGCTGAACCAATCACCTCCCCATCCCCTTGTCAAAAGATAATGCTGTTTCTAAAAATAGAAAATGATTCTGGCAATTATATCTACTTTGCAAACAAAAGGACTTAACATCCTTTTCTTTCTTCGTTTTTATCTTTTCTTGTTTGTTTTGTTTTTGTTTGTTTTTTGTTTTTTAAAGACAGGGTTTCTCTGTGTAGCCTTGGCTGTCCTGGGCTTGCTTTGTAGATCAGGCTGGCCTCGAACTCACAGAGATCCGCCTGCCTTAGCCTCCCGAGTGCTGGGATTACAGGCGTGCGCCATTGCACGCTGCTCATCCTTTTCTTATATAGGCTTGTCAATAAAACCAACCATCTGCTTTGCAAATAAAGTTGTATTAGAATGTAGCTATGTCTAATTATTTGCTGTCTGTAACTGCTTTTGCTATAATTGTAGCATTGAGTGGTTGCTACAAAGGGCCCTCAAAACCAAAATTATTTACTCTTTGGTACTTAACTGTGATTTGAATGGGAATTGTCCCCTTAAATTCATCTACTGTAATATTTAGTCTGTAGCTGGTGAGACTGCTTGGGAAGGACTAGAAGGTGTGTCCTTGATAGAGGGGGTGTCATTGGGGACGGCTTTTAGAGTTTCAAAGCCCATACCCTTTCCACTCTTTCTCTCTTCAGGATCTGATGCCCTCTTTTGGTGTGCAAATGTATGTGTAGATAAAATATGAATACATAAAATACATACATAAATAAAAATTAAAAAAGAAAACTGAGCGGAATCTAAATTATCTGGTGCATGTTGATTACTTACTGGCTTTCTTACAAACAAAAATGTGCAATCTCATATTTACATTTACACACAATCTATAGGTCCTTGGGCTAATTCTTGTAAGTGGCAGTCCTAACACTCAGCACACAGATCTCATCTTTGCAAAAAAAAAAAAAAATCATGCTCTTTTATTATTCTGTTTTAGTGACAGCCTTTCCCAGTGCTGTCACTTGCTTCTGGAGTGTGGAAACTCACGTGCACACAGAGGAGTGGAACTGCTACACTGGACTCCACCCTGACCCCTGCCTCACAGGCCTGAGTTTCACCTTAGCCTCGGGAGTGCCTCTTAGTCCCTGTAGCTCACTCTCAGTAGCTAGTCACTCAGGCGGGACAAACAACTTTTGCTTCAGCACCAGTCAAGTTGCAAGACTCCGATTTTGCCCAGAGCCTTACTTATTTGCTCAGATGGGTACTGAGAAATTCAGTCCTTAGGGAAATAACATCCTTTTCATTACTGTGTCAGGGTGCCTGTGCTGCTTAATTCTCTCTCATTTACTCCATGTCTTAAAAGAAAGTGCTAAGTGACCTATCATTATATAGAATAGCAGCAGTAGCATTTCGAAGTTTATTTTGAGAATATAAATATAACTGTGTGTGATATATCATATATGACACGTAATATATACGTATCATATTGTGTGTGTGTACGTGTGCGTGTGCGTGTGCGTGATATAAGATAGGGCCTTGCTATATATAATCCAGGCTGGCCTCAAACTTTTGATCTTTCTGCAAAGGCATCCCTCACCATGCCTATCTTAAATATAACTTTGAAAGATATGATAAGGGGCTGGGAAACCACAAGAAGATGATACCCAAAAGCAATCCAGGACCAGATTATAATTGTAATTATCTGTCTGTGGTACTTAGGATGGGACCAGGGCCTGTGCATACCAGGCCAGTGCTCCACCACTGACGCACCTGAGCTATAATTACACTATTTGAGAGATCACTTTGATCACTGTCTAAGCAGTGAAGGAAGCCTCTTGGGGAAGGGGGGTGGAAGCTCTGCACTGCACATTGTATTTGTGTCATGACGTCATCATGACGGGAACAGGGAAGGGGGATGGAAGCTCTGCACTGCACATTGTATTTGTGTCATGACATCATCACGACAGGAACAGGGAAGGGGGATGGAAGCCCTGCACTGCACATTGTATTTGTGTCATGACGTCATCATGACGGGAACAGGGAAGGGGGATGGAAGCTCTGCACTGCACATTGTATTTGTGTCATGACGTCATCATGACGGGAACAGGGAAGGGGGATGGAAGCTCTGCACTGCACATTGTATTTGTGTCATGACATCATCACGACGGGAACAGGGAAGGGGGATGGAAGCTCTGCACTGCACATTGTATTTGTGTCATGACGTCATCACGACGGGAGCGTGTATGATGTCATCATGATGGGAACGTAAGCCAGCAGCTCTGTGGTCTGCCGCTATCAGCAGTGAGAAAGGAAGACAATGGCAATGTAGCTTTGTTTTGGCTTCTTTCTTTCTTTCTTTCTTTCTTTTAGATAGGCTCTTAGTATGTAGTCCTGGCTATACTGAAACTCACTATATAGACCAGGCTAATCTCGAACTCACAGAGATCAGCTTGCCTCTCCTGGGGTGTGCTATTAAGTGTGTACTATCATGCTCAGCGAAGAGAGGAATTCTGAATTCTGAAGACTCTGTGAGGGAATAAAACTGCCATACCAGAGGATAAAAGAAGGGTCCTTATGCTATAGACCACTGTAGACAGCTGGAGGGGAAAGTTCTGGAAGGGAGGCCATGAAGAGCTCATCTAGGAAAATGTCCCACAGAAGTTGATTGAAGCATCACAGAAAGTGGCATCCTGGGCAGCAGGAAGCAAGACTGACAGCCTGGTCACTCCATGGTAGGAGGGATGCTGTGAGGAGAGGCGGTCCTCTGAGGGGCAGGATTAGAGAGTAGGAACCAAGGGGCTCTGTGACTGATAGCTGTCTGTCTGTCCTTTCCTGTTCCCCCTTTCTTCCCTGTGTCCTTCCCTCACTCCCTTATCTTTCTGGTTTACAGTAGTGGAGACTGAACATACGACCTGTGTATGCTGGGTAAGATCCCTTACCACGGAACTATACTCTCAGGTGACATTGCTACAATTCACACAGTTAGCTTAAAACAGCCAAAGAGCAGTGGCACACAGGGATGCGTTCATTCTAGCCATGTTTGGACTCTGAAAAGTTCAGACTAGTCCTCTGTCTGTCTGTCTGTCTCTCTCTCTCTGTGTATGTGTATGTATGTATGTATGTTTATGTCTGAAAAAGGAAGCACAGAAGCTTCTTTTGGGGGTGCTGCTTGCCAACATCTACATGAGGGGAGACTCAGGAATAAGGCCCGCTTCCCCAGCCTGCTGACCACCTCACATCTGCAAGCCCAGGGCATGCAGCCATCAGGAACAGGGGGACCACAGCCTGTCCACCACCACCTGGGTCCCCTAGCCACAGGAGGGGAGCTGACACCGCCACCTAAAAGTGTTCTCAGACAACACCAGCTCAGCAGTCTTCTTGTTTTAGTTTGAAGTGAAACATAGGAAAAAAAAAAAAAACAAAAAACAAAAAACAAAAAAACCAAAACCACAGTGTGACACGGCCTGGAACTTGCTCGGACCCAAAGTGACCATGGCTAGTGTCAGTTTCTGCTGGTGCAGGGCAATGGTTGAGAGAGGAACCATGACAAAACTTCTTGGGCAGTGTGGCTACAGAGCAAAGCTTTCTCATTTCCAGAAGCCAACATTTCAACAGCGAGCCCTTTAAAAAACCACCGTGAAACCTTAGAACTAATTTAATCAGGACGTTAAGATGTTTCCAAGAGATTTGCAGCCTTTGTTTCTATTTAGCATTAGACGTCTTCAACCACAAAGCGGGCTGTGGCTGAGAACAATTTTCCTTGTGTTTGGCTTAGAGTCTAAGTCATAGATGAACCTAGGAGGCTGTGTACAAAGTGACCTGGCCCTGAGTGCTAGATGAGGCGGCAGAGTCAGAGCTTGGGATTGGCCTGAGGGTCTTGCATACACTCACTGACACCTGCATCCCTGGTCACTGGGATATGCTGCTCTGTGACAGACCTAGCTCAGGCTCATGTTTCTATAATGCCCTTGCTGAATATGATGAGAATATCTCAAGCCCACGTCCTTGGAAGAGACCACCAAGAAAATGTGAGTCACTGTTGAAGCCGGCAGTCCACGACATTGTCGTGAAAAGCTCCGTAAAGTGCTGGGGAGAGATCAACCAGTAATGATGAAGCTGGGGAGGTGCCGAGGTAGATAAAGCACTTGCCTACAGGCATCAGGACCAGAGTCTGGATCCCCGGCACACATGTAGAAGCCAGGTAGTTTGAGTGGCTGGCCTATGTTCCCAGCCATCACAATGTTGGAAACAAGAGACATTCAGGGACAAGCTAGCTAACTAGACAAGCCAAATCCATGAGCTCCAGGTTCAGCAAGAGACCCTGCCTCAGTAAATAAAAGTGGAGATCGAGTGATTGCCAATATCCACATACATGAACACACATGGCACACCCCCCCCATGTGTACTCCACAAGTGCAAGTACACTGTGACGGTTACTATTATCAACTTGACAGAATCTATCATCACCTGGGAGATAGGGCTATGAATATGGCTGTGAGAGAGTACCGTGATTACCTTAATTAATATGGGATGGTACACCTTCACTGAGGGTGGGGTCCATTCCCTAGTGTGGTGGTTTGACGAGTTATGGCCCCTGTAGACTCATGTGTTTGAATGCTTGGCCCACAGGGAGTGGCACTATTAGGGGCGGGCTTTGAGATCTCCTATGCTCAAGCTACACCCAGTGTGACACACAGTCTCCTTCTGCTGCCTGTGGATCAAGATACAGAACTCTCAGCTCTGCTCCAGCACCGTGTCTGCCTCCTTGATGATAATGGACTAAACCTCTGAAACTGTAAGCCTGCCCCAGTGAAATGTTTTCTTTATCAGAGTTACCGTGGTCTGTCCCCTGGATGGGGAGACCTGGTGGCACTCAGAGGAAGGATAGCAGGCTACCAAGAAGAGACTTGATATCCTATGAGCATATACATGGGGAAGAGGTCCCCCTCAGTCACAGTCATAGGGGAGGGGAATAAGGGGAGAATGGGAGGGAGGGAGGAATGGGAGGATACAAGGCATGGGATAACAATTTAGATGGAATATGAATAAATTAATAAAATATATTTAAAAAAAAGAGTTCACAGCGATAAAACCTTAACTAGGACACATAGGCAGGGGACCCTATGAATGAGGGAGGGGATGGAGGGGAAGCAAGAACTCCTTACTCGCCATTCCTTATGCTGTTCCTTCTGGACAGAGAAGTCAAGCCGGCTGCCACAGCCAGGACACACGGATAATTATTGGTCAGGGCCTCTTCTGTCAAACCCTAAGACCCGGTCTCTTTCTCACGATGCCTGGCATTGAAGACTGAGAGAGGATTGTCTTGATTGGACATACTCCATGGTGAGAGTTGGGAGAACTCACATGTGGCTGAGCACACATCTTCCGGGAAACATTTTAAAAACACACTATTTCTAGGTCTGCTTTGTAACAACAGCACCACACACACCCTCTAGGCAGAGGCATAAGCAACCGCATTGGAGAATACTTCCCAAGCAATTCTGAGAGCCAGTTTGCTCTCAAAGGTGCTGGTGCAGATCCCTACGTCTTCCCATAAGTGTGACCAGCATATTTGAAATGCTATAGAGAAAAAAGGATTACTGCGTTCACAGTGAGAACGGCAGTGCGAAGGGTCCCAGTGCTTCCTATACTATGAAGCGAGCCTATTTATATGCCAGCATCTATCTACTTCCTAGTGGCGCTTAGGTTGTTGTTTGGAAACACACACTGGCACCCTGTCTTGACTGTGCCCACTGATGGAGGCTGAGACCTTTTGGACGAGTGAGCCACCGTGGCCTCACAGGACCCGCATCAGGAATGACTACTGGCCTGAGGCTTCTGCAAGTGGAACTCTCTGCACAGGCTCCCTTGGCTAACAGCAGGCCCTGCTTGCGCCAGCCGTGACTGTGTTTCCCAGGTCACGGCACAGTCAGGTAGCTGACCCGGGGAGGAGATCCCAGTGGCACGGGGAGGCTCACTCACAGCTCATCCAGGCAGTCCTCTGGCTGCTTCAGTCGGTGGCCGTGGAGAAGATATTCGTACATCTCGTGGTTCTGCACGCCAGGATAGGGAGTCATCCCCCGTGTCGCTATTTCCCACATGGTCACGCCGAAAGCCCACTGAGAACAAAGCCACCCGAAGTTAGGACAACGAGGACAAAAGTCTTTCCACAGAGGCTGAATGGACTTTTTCATGGGGAAAGGTCATTTCCTTAGAGCCCTGATGATGAAGCACAAAGCTGGCAATTCTGTCTGAGGCTCACTGTTCTCGGGACACGGCAGCACACGGGGTTGGAGGCCCATAGTTCCATGTTCTTACCAAAGCTATTCCAGGAAACCCAGCTAAAGGCAGCCGGGGCCTCATCCCGAATCAACAGTGCTCACTAACGTGCTGCTCTGCTCTTGCTGTCGAGAGTTTCCTTTCCCCAAGCTTGGACCAGGGCCATATTTACATAGCATCATCCATATAGCACATGGGTCCCAAAGGCCAATGAATGAGCTCGCTCCACTTAATGCGAATATCCTAGTTATGGGTAATAAGTCACTCATTTGTAGCAAAGAATCACAGGAATCTTGGAAGGTCCTATGCAAAGCATGAGTTTCTGAGTGTGAGCGCTTCACCACAACAGACTGCTTGCCTCAGTTAAAGTTTCTACAAGAAATAAAAGCCAGGCTGGAGAGATGGTTCAGAGGTTAAGAGCACTTGTCTGTTCTTCCAAAGGTCCTGAGTTTAATTTCCAGCAACCACATGGTGGCTCACAACCATCTACAATGAGATCTGTTGCCCTCTTCTGAATTTGCAGGCACACATGTGGGCAGCATACTGTGTACATAATAAATAAACGAATCTTTTTTTTTTTTTTTAAATAAAAGAAATAAAAGCCAGGTGTATGGAATGGTACACATTTGTAATCCCAGCTCCTGGGGGAGGCTGAAACAGAAGGATTGGGAGTTCAAGGGCTTCCTAGATGGCATAGAAAGAGCTGGCCTCAAAAAGAAAAGGTAGGGCTGGAGAGATGGCTCAGCGGTTAAGAGCACTGACTGTTCTTCTAGAGGTATAGAGGACAGGAGAGATGGCTTGGTGATTAAGATGGCTGACTGCTCTTTTAGAGGACCTGGGTTCAATTCCTAACATTCACATGGTGACTCACAACCATCTCTAACTCCAGTTCCAGGAGATCTGACACTCTTCTGGCTTCTATTGACACCAGGCACACATGTGATGCACAGACATACATGTAGGCCAAATTCTCATACACATAAAAATAAATAAAAGGTAAAGGGCTGGAGAGATGGCTCAGTGGTTAAGAGTGCTTTCTGCCCTTGCAGAGGATCCAAGTTCAGTTCCCAGCATCCGTTTTGGCTCACATTCACCTTGATTGGCTCAGGCTCCAGGGGGGTCTGATGCCTCTGGCCTCTGAGAGCATATCTGTGCACATGTTCACATACAGATACATATACCTACACACATAACCAAAATAAAATCAAATCTTAAACGTAAAGAAGAGGTTGAGAAAGTAGCTTAGTGTTCTCATTGCACGTGTGAGGTCCTAAGGTCAACCCCACCACCACAAAAAGCCAGTGAGTAAGAAAATAAACAAAATAAAAGAGTGGTCCGAGCATGCTCCCAGCCCTCCATGGAGTGCAATTCCCTGCATCGTCAGACGCAGTCATCTCTCTCAGCGTGTCCTCCATCTATGTCAAATCAAAGCTGTGTACACACCACGTCGCTTTTGCTTGTGTAGACTCGGTCTGCCAGGCTCTCTATCGCAATCCACTTCACAGGCATTTTGGCAATGCGGCCTTGGCGGTAATAATCACCACTGTAAATCTTCTTAGAGAGGCCAAAGTCCGCCACACAGACAGTCATGTCATCCCGCAACCTGTGAAGAGTAAGTTCTGGTCCTCAGCAACCTTAGGAACAGAGCATTCAATCCCAGGTCTGTATCAGGTGCAGCTAAAAATGAAGACATGGGGGTGGGGTGGGGGTGGGGAGGTGGCAGATGTGGTACAGTTGGTAAAAATGCTTGGCTATAGTATGCACAAAGCCCTCGGTTTGAAACCCAGCACAGCATCAGTGGGACTGGTGGTGCCTGCTTCTAATCCCAGCCTGCAGGAGGTGGAGGCAGAAGAGTGTAAATTCAAGGCCATCCTCAGCTGTTTGTCAAGTTCCAAGCCAGCCTGGAATACATGACACCCTTACAGGCAGAAGGTGGGAAGTGAAGGAGCAAGGAGGAAAAAGGAAAGAAGGAAGGAAGAGGAGAGGAAGTAAAGGGGGAAGGAGGAACAAGGAAGGAAGAAAAGGTGGAATCAGGAAGGGGAAGGAACAAGGAAACATGGAGCCCATGAGCTTGGGGTAGGGAGCTGTTTTGAGGTTAAAGACACAGCAAATAATAGGGACTACTAGACATTACTGTATTCCCAGCGCTCAGGCTGTGTGAGGCTGGTCCAGCAAAGGCACCCAGGCACAGTGGCTGGAGGCACTTGGAGGACAGAGATGTGTCAGAGCAGGAGTAGAAGGACCCGCAGCTCCTCCTGGTCCTTTCATGGATTGCATCATGCCATGGCCATCCTGCCTGGTGTCTGGAAGCAGCACTGGCCTTGTGGACTAAGGAAGCGGGGAGGCATAAGAGGAGGTAAAGTTGTCAGCCAGGCGGTGGTGGCGCACGCCTTTAATCCCAGGCCAGGATTAAAGAGGAGGCAGAGGCAGGCAGATCTCTGTGAGTTTGAGGCCAGTCTGGTCTACACAGTGAGATCCAGGACAGTCAAGACTATACAGAGGAGCCGGGCGTGGTGGCGCACGCCTTTAATCCCAGGCCAGGATTAAAGAGGAGGCAGAGGCAGGCAGATCGCTGTGAGTTCGAGGCCAGCCTGGTCTACAAAGTGAGTCCAGGATGGCCAAGGCTACACAGAGAAACCCTGTCTCGAAAAAACCAAAACAACAACAACAACAAAAAAGACTATACAGAGAAACCCTGACTCGAAAAACAAACAAACAAAACAAAACAAAATGAAACAAAACAAAAGAGGAGGGAGCCAGGTGAGGCAGAGGCAGGTGAGTTCGAGACCAGCCTGGACTACAGAACAAGTTCCAGGACAGCCAGAGCTGTTACACAGAGAAACGCTGTGTTGAAAAACAAACAAAAAAACCAAAAAGAGGAGGTGAAGTCTGGGAGGAGTGGGAAGCACACATCAAAAGAAGGTGGCGAAGGATTTCTTGCTGATGTGGCCAGCTGTTGGAGGAATGAACTGGAAAATTAAGGGGAGATAAATTGCAATCATAGCCCAAGCCAGTAAAACAGGGCTGGGACAAGAAGGAAGAAAAGGAAGACAAAGAAGATGAAGGGAAAAGGAGGGAGGTGATTGTGCTATCCTTGTTTGCCTGACATTAATGTTTTGTTTTGTTTTGTTTTTTTTCTTTTTAAGACAGGGTTGCATATGGCCCAGGTTGGCCTGGAACTTGCTCTACAGCTGAGGATGACTATGACCTGTGGCTCCTCCTGCCTCTGTCTCCTTAGTGTTGGGAGCACAGGTGTGCACACCCAAACATCCCACGTTCTCAGCTCAGGGCAAACGAGACAGCCAGTCCTCCTATCTGGTGGGAAAAAACATGAAGGAAAAGTTAAAAAGAAAAAGAAAATGTCGTGAGTCTCTACCCACAGTTGAAAATCAGTAAAAAACCCCAACTCCCTTAGGCCTTTAAAGACTTAAGTCAAAGCAGAAGGGGTGTGGTTGAGAAGAGCGAATGGTCAAACCTCTGACACACATGGGCCACTCCTTCTTCTCACAACAGGGAAGCAAAAAAAAAATCAAGAAACAGTTATGGTGTTTGACGATTTACATTATGTAATGGTTTTGTTGAAGTAGGGTAAAGAATTGGAGAAAATTCGAGTCCGAAGTTCTTATGTAAACTCCTATAATCTGTCACCTGCAGTGACAGAAAAGCTTCTAGATGTCTGAGGTACCAAATTTTGTCACAAGGGTTGGGTAGATATAAATGCAGGGTTCCTGGAAAGAAACTACACCTTCCACTGAACCTTCCAGAACACTGATTATCTGGTGAGAAGTTCAATGACCGAGGAGCGGTTGGAATGCCGCAGGGCTTAGTCTAACTACACTATATCTTGAGTTACCTTCAGCTCACTGAGCTGCCCTTCTCTGCCCACTCTGTGTCTGGCCTGTGATTTTCAGAGGAAGCTTCTCTGGATGCATTTATTGAACAGACAGCTTTCCACCAACCGAGGCCAAGAGTGTCATTAGGTGGCATGCGAGGCCTACAACAGAAGCTTCCCCGTGTTCCTGTAAGCCACTCACTTGATGTTTCCACCAATGTAATTGAATGTGTGTTGATTTATAATTTTCTTTGTTATGTTACTATAAAAACCTGAAAACGCATGGCTGGAGAGATGACTTGGTGGGTAAGAACGCTGTCTGCTCTTCTAGAGGTTCTGAGTTTAATCCCCAGCAACCACGTGGTGGTTCACAACCATCTACACTGGGATCTGATGCCCTCTTCTGGCATGCAGATACATAAAATACATTTTAAAATCTTAAAAAAAAAAAAAAAAACAACCCTGAAAACAGTTTACCACTTTGGCATATGACATTTGAGGCAGCTGAATCTGTATTCTCAGGTCATGGTCATTTGCACTTGATTTTAGAATACATTATTTCTTATCCTCTTTGAGGAGAGAGCCTTGTGTGTCAACAGAGGCATGGCGAACAGCCTTTAGGATTATTGTCCTTCAAGCTATACTATGGTTAGCTGGCTTACTATTATTGTGGGTCCAAAGTGAGCCGATGGCAAAAGACCCCAAAGACCATGCCTAGTTCCCTTAGCCTTGTCACAAGGAGAAAACAGACTCTTCATAGGAGAGTGCTTCGGATGCTAGCCAGAGGCACAGACACAGAAAACCCCAAGGAAGAACCAGAGCGCTAGAAATCTCACACCAAGCAAGGCACTCCGCTGCACCCCCAAGCTGGATGCCCTCTCCAATCTAATAGCAGGTCTCTCCTTGCCCTGTGCCGTCTAATGACCCCACCTTTCCAGGATGGCCCAGGTTCTTACATGCAGTTTCGAGCTGCTAAATCCCGGTGAAGAAAATTCTTGTGGCTCAGATACTCCATCCCCTGGGCAATGTCCACCATGAACTTCAGCAATGTCTGTAGGGGGATGTGCTAAGGGGAGGAAACAGGAAAAGACATGATGGGTTAGAAGGAAAAGCTGGAGATTACTCTCACCGAGGCGGAAACAGGGCTGTATTTATTTTATTTTATGTGCATAAGCATTTTTCCTGCATGCGTGTATCTATATACATCTCATGTGAGCCTAGTACCAGAGGAGGCCAGAAGAAAGCATCAAGTCCCCTGGAACTGAAATTACAATGGTTGTGAGCTGCTGGTTATTGAACATGGGTCCTCTGAAAGAGCAGCCAGTGCTTTTAGCTGCTGAGCTATCTCTGCAGCCGTGGAAATGGTGTTATTTCTTAAATTGTAGTGGTGACACAGGGAGACAAAGCTTTCCTTTCTATATCGGTAATATTTTTTTTTTTTTTTTTTTTAGAACAGATACTTTGTGTTGAGCCAAGGTCTCCCTAGCAGCTCAGGCTGGAGAACAGCTCAAGGTCCTCTTGTCAGCCTCCCTAGTACAGGGATGACACACACGAGCCACCACACCTGGCTCAGAAATAATGCAAAAATACTTCAAAAAAGGAATAAATACGAAATTCTAAAACCTCCTGGAAAACACCACATTCTCTTTGTCTTTAAAAGTACTTCAGGTAGGGGCTGGAGAGATGGCTCAGAGGTTAAGAGCACTGGCTGCTGCTCTTCTAGAGGTCCTGAGTTCAATTCCCATCAACCACACGGTGGCTCGCAGCCATCTATAATGAGATCTGGTGCCCTCTTCTGGACTGCAGATGTACATACAGGCAGAGCACTGTGTACATAATAAATGAATAAATCTTAAAAAAAAAAAAAAAGTACTTCAGGGTGAAAATCATTTTGTATCTTTTCACTGATTATGAGGCCAAAGGTGAGCCTGCACATTCCAAGACACGATGGGACAGAGGACCATGCCAAGCGAAGAGGACGAGGGAGGAGTGTTTGTTTTTAATTTTCTTTTACATCTGCCTATTTATTTTGCATGTGGGAGGGAGGGAGGGGTCATTTGTGCCACCATACACATTCGGCGGTCAGAGGACAAGCTGTGACAGTCAGTTCTTTCCACCCACCATGTGGATGGACTCAGGTTGTGAGGCTCATGGAAAGAGCTACACTTGCTGAGCCCTCTCACTGGCCGGCATCTGGCTTTAATGAGGGAAGGGGGGATATTCTGCGAAATGGTCAGATGTTTGGGAGGGGAAAAAGCACCCAGTTTAATAGGAGATGTTTCTAACTCTGTATTCTTGCTATTATTTCTTTATTCTTTCTCTTCCTCCTCCCTCCGTCTCCTCTTCTTTTTGGTGTTGTGTGTAGCACTAACAGGGTTGATCTCTGCGCCCCACACATGCTAAGATGGCTCATTTGACTTTGAGTTGAAAAGTAATTTTCTTTGTCTAGACAGCAACAACTAGACTAGCCCTCACCATTTGAATTAAAATACAAGTATGCCTTCCAAAATTCTAATTTTGTTTTTGTTTTCCCCCTAGGGCCTTTTGAGAGTTTCAGCCACTTAATGTTTTCTCTGTGTTAAAAAAAAAAAAAAGAAAAAAATCAGAAAAAACTGCTATGTGAGTAAACATTCCAGTGGGGGTGGGGAGGCGGGGGGGGGGGGGATGGAGGTGGGGGTACAGCTCGATGGGCGAGAACTTCTGTAGTACACATATAACCCTGAAACTCCATCATCCCCAGCAGCCCCCCTACACACACACACACACACACACACACACACACACACACACACCTCAAACCAAAACACCAACAATAAAATTGCTGAAATAACATAAAGAAATAAAGGAAGCACGGAGGGAAGGAGGGCGAGGCAGTGAGAGCGCCTTCTAGGCATTTAGAGTTGGCTATAAAAACAATGACTAACAGGATCTCCAAGTAATAATGTAATATTTTACTGTCGTTGTGGCACCAAAGAAAATGAGGCTGACTACAAGTTCCTGGCACCCATGAATCATGAGTGGTCTGTCTGTGGTACCCGGTCCCCTACTGTCACCCCACCACATGACAGTGGATTTGCAATGGCTTGTTCTCCAAGGACAGTAAGTTTTCTAAAATGGTATTCACAAGGGCATTGCATTTTGTTTTGTTTTTTTCCTGTGGTACTTGGGAATGCAACCCAGGGCCCTGTGTTAGACAAGCTCTCTACCATTCAGCTATAAGCTTGAGCATTACACTTATAATGACATATTTTCTAATTATGACACATGCCAACTATGTAGTGCATATGAATCCACATGCCATGAGTTAGGAGAAAAGGTAAATAAATCAAACACAGATGTTTTGCCTCTTCTCTGTGTATTTAGGGCATTCAGCTTTCCAGATACTAATTTCTAGGAAAGGGTTTGGGTCCTGTGACAGAGCAGATCCTATTGTCATTAGTGAGTCGGAGACACTACTAACTTGTGATATTTTTCCTGTAATGATTACATTATTCTTGGATCCCGTGGCTAAAAGTTATTTAAAAAATAATTACATAGAACAATTTTAAAGCGAGTCAAGACGATTGCAGGTGTCACTACAGAGATATGTATCCACCAGTGACAACACTCTGGAAGTGAAATGAAGGGAATCATTTCAGCTACAATAGAGTACAAATACTTAGGAATGAATTTGACAAAGAAGCGTACAACTTATGCTCTTAAAAAAAAAAAGTTATAGTGTTGGCAAAAAATTAAAAATCCAAATATATGAAGAAGTTATCCTCCACTCATGGCTTAGGAAAGTTAATAATATTATGATGCCAATATTGTTCAGGTTCTATATTCAATATAAGTCCTGTTCCAGTGCCAGCCCACTTCTTTGTAAAAAGTTAAAATTCCACATGGAAATCCACAGAACTCAGAATATCTTCATCAGGCTTGAGGAGGACACATCTAAAAGACTCAGACTTACTAAAAGGCTCATCAAGTGGCATAGTAAGAGGGTAGGTGTGGGCACAACCACTGATGAAATAGAGTTGGCAGTCCAGCCTGGGGACATGGCTCAGTGGGAAAAGTGCTTCTGGCACAGGGTGGATACTTGGGTTTGGATCCCCAGACCCTACATAAGGCTCGGCAGAATGGCAGGAGTTGTAGTCCCAACACTCCTAAGGTTGAGATGGGAGGCAGAGGCAGGAGGATTCCTGAAAGTTCTCAGGACAGCTAGCCTGGTGTGTGAGAACAAGAGACCTTGCCTTAAACAAAGTGGAGTGTGGGGACAGGCATCTGAGGCCATCCTGTGACCTCCACACTTTCACCTCTGAATGCTAGGAGAGCAGAAGTGTGCCACCCCACCTAGTGTTTGCAGTGCTGGAGGTAGAAGCCAGGGCCCCAACTGGTTCCAGCAAGCACTCTGCCTGCTGTGGCACTAGCCCTCAAGGACAGTATTTTACAACCCTGAGAATCTTGGAGGGGATTACATCTCAGATGGACCTGCTCGTGACTGCCAGGAACTTGAAGCGAGCCCTCTTCTGTATGGCCGGACTGCATTAAAATATTTTGTATTACCTAGAGGTCTTCCTGAGTCACCATCCTCATAACCAACTCTAACAGTAGCTTTATTTCTTTTTGAATACTTTAAAGTATTTTTAATTACATTTATTTATTTGAGGGGCATTTGTATTCTTTTACTATGTGGTTCCTGGGGATCGAACTCAGGTCTTAGGCTTGGCGGCAAGCATCTTTTTCTACTAGTACTCTCCCTAGCCCTCTTCTAAATACCTTAAATGGGAGATTTGTATAGTATCTCAATAAACTTATTGCAAAGAAAGTGCTATCCTAAGAAAAGGAGTGGGGGAGGGGTGTGGAGACAGACAGACACAGAAGTAGAGTTGGAGAGAAATGGACCCAGACTGAGGAGAGGTAAAGGACAGGCTTCTTCCCTTTGTCTCTGGATGCTAATATGTGACACTTAAAGCAGCTGTTGCCATCTTATACCATGTGCAGTACCACCTGTTACTCTATGAACTCTGTGTCTTCCACCTTTATCACAGGCCACAGAACATCAAATTGTAAACATATATTCCTTTTCCATCTCTGTAACACTTGGGAGTTAATCTCTGCCTCTAAGGACACCCTTGTACTTTTGCAGTTGGAAATGATTAGTTAAGAAAATACTGTGTAGAGAGGAATTTTAATTCAGAACATAGCTGCTTTGGTAAGAGACCATATCCAAAGACCTTTTAGGTCTGTGTGATCTGGCTGGAATACAGATGAGTTCAAGGCCAGGCTGGTATTGAGCAAGTTTCAGGTAAAGAAAAGCTTAGGTTCAGGCATGGTGGTACACACCTTTAATCCCAGAATCTCGGAGACAGAGGCAAGCAGATAGATATCTGAGTTCTGTTCAGGCAGCTCGGTTGAGAGTGAGTGGAAAGGCAGTACAGTGGAGTTGAGTTTGTGGCAGTTCACTTTGCGGAATTCAGAGGCAGTTTTTACCAGGAGAGTTTTACAGAGACAGGCTGAAGCGGGGGTGAGGGACAAGCTAGACACAGGTAAAGACAGAACAAGCCAGAAAATGAGAAGGGGCCAAAGGATTAGAACAGATTTCTAGAGGTAGTTTGAGGCCAAGCAAATAAATTTAGTCAGAAGCTGAGAGAAGCCAGTTTGGATCAGTCAGACTGGAGAGGAGTTTGGGCCAGAACAGCTGAGTTGAACCAGCCAGCCAGAGTTCAGGAAAAATCAAACAAATAAACAAAAACAAACAAAAATCCAGGAAGGGTGAGCTTATTATTCAGCAGTAAGTCTCGGAAGCTGAAAGCATTCTAGTTAGTTAGTGGACAGAGGTAGGTAGTAAACCTCCGAGATGACAATTAAATAATCAGGCGAATAAAAAGTCACTTTTATAGCTGTGTGCTTGCTTTTCTTACTACAGCAGATCTTTGAAGTAGAACTGTTGAAGCACATATTGGAAAGGGCCTGGAGGGTGGAGTGGCAGAATTGCAGAGCTGGGTATGCAAAAAAAAAAAAAAAAAAAAAAAAAAAAACCCAGAACAGAGCATGAAGAAGTACATTGTCTGGTGTTAAACGCTAAGAGAGAAGCCGCAGCATTTGAGAAACTAAGGACAGACGATGAGCAGACAGCTTAATGAACAGGTGGAGGGCTCAGAAATCAAGTCACAGCGTGCAGCCTGCCAAGTTTTTGATAGAGGTGTGGAAGCAATTTAGTAGATTAAAGGTGGCCTTTTCATAAATGATGACCAATCATGTACAAAGACAATCAAGCAAGAGGGCATCTTAGGGTCAGGAGGTAGCTTAGTTGGGAGAGGGCTTATAGAGCATGCAAAAAGTCCTGGTCTCCATCCCTAGCACCACAGGAACGGGACATGGTGGTACACACCTGTAATCCAGAAAGGAATGAGTTTGAGGGTAGCTTGGGCTACATGAGATCCTGGTCCCAGAGAGAGAGAGAGAGAGAGAGAGAGAGAGAGAGAGAGAGAGAGAGAGAGAGAGAGAGAGAAAGAGAGAGAGAGAAGTAATAATAATAATAATAATAATAATAATAATAATAATAATAATAATAATAATAAGCCTTGAACCAAATTTTAGACCTTCTACAGACTCAAAATGTGTTGGCTACTCAAATACGTCATGTAAATCTGAGCAGTTTTAGAAAGCAGCAGGAAAAAGAAAAACAGTTCAAACCAAGGGTTAGTGAAGAATTCTCAGGCATGACAGCCAAAGCATAAAACATAAAAGAAAAAGAAAAAACCAAAAATGAAACCAGATGTCTGTAATTGCACTCACCAGAGTCCTGCTGTTGATGGCAGCTAAGGGGACAGAGGTGCCTGTGTTAGAGGTGCCCAGAAACAGACTGACTAGTACAGTTCCTTCCTACAACTGCACTTTTTGGCAGCAGTGACTCAGGACATACATTGTTGGCCTACAGCAAATTCTGTCCTAATCTAGGATGATTCCTGATAGAGCTCAGCCCATGTTTTCCCTTGTGGGTGCCCTGCAGTAATGTTGCCACCTTAGACAGAGAAGTGATGGTGAGGAGTGAAGGGCCACCCTGAGCATGCCATGGGCACAAATCCTGCTCATAGGCACAGGTTTGGCCACAGGGAACCCGAGGGAGGGTCACAGTGCTCACTTCAAAAAGAGGCCCACAATATCTCCATTATAGGACCCCCAAATCTACAATATTAGAAGTTCACAGTAAAAACCTAGAGGGCAGTCTTCAGATTCCTGTTCCTAACCTCAGGGATGACCCATCATCAGCTCTCTGAACCCAGATTGCCAGGGCTGTGCAGTCTTCAAGGTGTATGCAAGGCAACACAAGGGAGTAACAGGGTATAAGGTTGGCAGCTGGGCCCTCTTGCCTCGCCATGTCTGCCTGCAAGCCCATCTTAATAAGGACTCATATGGTGTTATCTTCATAAATAAATACTTCTCACTTGAAAGGCTGAAACCCATGATTTCAAGAAGGATTCTGTAAAATTTACTTTAAGAGATCGGGTTTGGTGGCACAATCTTGTCATTCCTAACTCTCTGGAGGCTAGCCTGGACTAAGAAAATGAACTTGCCTCAAATAAACAAAACACATCTCCTTAGGAGAGCTGCTTTTACCAGCCTGTGGCAAGTAAAGGCCTCATAGGCTGTAGTCAAGGGGACCCTGGCCCGAGGTTGTGAGACCTGCTGGCTTCCTCCCACCATGAACAAGGAGGGACAAACACACACTCATAGGCCTGTCCAGTGGATGGAGACCATAGTTTAACCCCTGAGTGCACAGTGAACTCTGAACCAGTGTCCTTCTCTGCATTTTCAGGGACACTGGGGTTGTCCCAATTGTCATAAAAGCTTCAGGAACAGTTGAGAGGCAGCACAGGCAGCCCTGTTACCTTGGGTCCAGTTTCTATCCGAGAATATAGCAGGAAGGTATGGAGGTCTCCATATTTCATGAAGGGCAAAACCACCATAGGCTTTGGGATGCCTTGAGAGCTCATTTCTATACACACGCCTGAAATGGAAAACAGGACCAGTTACAAAGAGCCCTTGTTAGGTCTGAGCACATAAACCCTGGAGGCCTAATGGCCAAATTGGAGCCATGTGCTACCGGGCCAAGAGGTGAAAAATCAAAAATCAAAGGCTGGTGCTTTCACAGTGGATTCTAGAATATGTAACACCTGCAAGCTGCATGACTTTATTTTCTCTCTCTCTCTCTCTCTCTCTCTCTCTCTCTCTCTCTCTCTCTCTCTCTCTCTCTCTCTCTCTCTCTCTCTCTCTCTCGTTAGGCTACTGTTTGCAAGAGAATGCTCAAAAATCAACCTGCCATAGGAACAGACGACTAGAAGCCGAGGGTTTCTGTTTTGTTTTTGTTAGATTGAATGACTGAAGGGTGAAGGACCTCAGAGAATCTGAGAAAAAATTAGCTAAACACTCCTATGGAAAAAGTCTACTGTAACCGGATGTTTAAAGCTATTAAAGCCTTTTTTGAGGGCCTATAGGTAAAACATCTCTTTCTAAACTTTTGGTAGTTGAAGTTACAACACATTAGCATGGAATTCTAGAACAAACCTGTCACCTGATTCTAGGCTTGCAATGTGTATTGTGTCAAGCAAAGTCAAATGTCTTTCCTAGAAGGCTAACACTAACTGCAAACAAAGAACTGTCTCCTTGACCTCAGATTTTATCCAAACCTTAGCTTTCACATCTCTTTGCAGCATCAGCCAAAAGGCCACTATTTCCAGACTCGTTATCTCACAATAGTGTCTTTTACATGCCATGCACTGATGCCCATGCCTGCAATTCTTTTTTTTTTTTTTTTTTATGGAGATATTTATAAAAAGCCAGATTACATTATGTCATGGCTATGAAATAGTCAATGTGCCATGACTCACAAGTTGATTTGTAAATAATTTCTCAAATACTATTTAGAGAGATGTCTATGTTTATAGCTTTACTTGACTGGTTTTCAATTCACAGACAGCTTCCACTCAACAAAGACTATGACCTGCTCTTGTGTTCCCACAATGGTAATTCCATCAGCACCAGGAAACACAAACCCATTTTTATGCTCAGCCTAAGAGAGTAGGGCAAACCCAGTGTTGCAAATTTTGATATAAACCTCTCCACATCAGCACATTTCCTGCTTTGGCACACGGTGGGTCAGCCACGCCCCTCCCAGCCTCAGTCTGACCTCTCCCTGGGATACCTAGAAGCCGGATGACGTTTGGGTGATTGAAGTCTTTCATGCACGCTGCTTCGCTGAGAAACTCCTCGATCTCCCGTTGAGAAAAGTTGTCCACTAGAGGAAGGGATGAAAAACGCAAGGCATGATCAACGCAGTCAGTTCAGGAGTCGGGGCCAGACACAGTACTTTTCTCTAGTAAAATTAAAATCCACACTGCATCTCATGGTGCATTCACGGTGGGGAAGTTGAGGTAGGAGGACCCAGGGGCTAGCCTGGGCTATATAGCAAGTCCTTGTCTCTCAAAGCAAATAAAACAAACAAATAAATCCCCCTTTCAAACAAAAGTAAAAAGCTCCTCCAATCAGGAAAAGGCAAAACAATAGAGGAAGGAAAGCATTTGTCAGTGTTTGGGGCTGAGAGAAGAGGAGACAGAAGTCAGAGCTGTCACCTGAGGGATTTTAGGGAACATAGGTCATTCATGTATTTGTCAAACCCCACAGAACTATACAAGACACACATCAAACACTGGTAAACAAAGAACTTGAGTAGATATGTCAGTGTGAGCCGATCAGTATACTAATATACTAATATATACAAATTACTAATAAAAGATGGTTGCTTATAACATTAAAGAGAAGTTGTGTGTGAGGGGACAGGGAACATACGGTGACTGTACTTTCTGCTCAATTGTTCTATCAACCTAAAACTGGTCTTAAAATGTTAATTTAATTTTAATAAGGGAGAAAAAAAATCTCCCCAAATCCAAACCATTTCCAACTGGTCTATCACAATTACCTTTGCCTCCCCCTTGTATGAATGAGGCCCAGATCCACAATAATTAGTTGTTTAATTATGCCTGTGAGCTGGGTGCACTTTCAAACCAAGATTTTGAAATGCAATCATTTTTTTTTTATTTAAAAATTATCTTAATTATGTATGTGTGGGAGTGGAGGGGGGCAGGGTATGTGCACATGAATGTGTCAGGTCCATCTGGAGCTGGGGTTACAGGCTGCCTGATATGGGTGCTGGGATTACTCAAGTCCTCGGGAATAGCAGAATGTGCTCTTAACCACCCAGCCATCTCTCCAGGCCCTGAAATGTCACCAATTTAAGACTGCTATACATAATTTAATACTGGCCTATGGAGCCAGCTCAGTAGATTTGACCCCAAAGCTTGATGACCTGGATTTAATCCCTGGGAACTGACATTGTAGAAGAAGAAAACAGACTCACGCAACTTGTTCTCTGATCTCTTCACATGTGCCATGGTACATGTGCATGCGCACATGCTCACGAGTGCACACACACACACACACACACACACACACACGCACATGCACAAATAAGTAAGTGTAATAAAATTTAAAAATAAAATATAATATCACGCAACATGAAACAAGCCAGTCCCAAAAGAAGAAATTCTGTTTGACTCCACTTTCAGGCCGTGCTTAGAGTGACAAAACCAGACTGAAAGTAGAATGGCTGCTTCATGGGTGGGGGCAGGGGGTGGGTATATAGAGTTTCAGTTTGAAAAGATGGAAAATTTAAGAGTTAGATGGTGGCCAGGCATGGTGGCACACACCTTTAATCCCAGCACTTGGGAGGCAGAGGAACGCAGATCTCGGTGAGTTCAGAGGTCAGCCTGGTCTACAAAGTGAGTCTAGAACAGCCAAGGCTGTTACACAGAGAAACCTTGTCTTGAAAAACCAACCAACCAACCAACCAACCAAACAAACAAACCAAACCAAACCAAAACAAAAAAGCAGCTAGATGGTTGTGACTGTTGCATGGCAACCGGAAGGTGCTAAATGCCATTGGCCTATACATTTAAAAAATGGTTAAGATGCTAACTTTTATTTTACATATATCTTACTATAATTAAAAAGAGACAAAACATAAGACCAGGCCTGTCTTAAGGGATTTCTTTTTCTGTTTTTTGTTGTTATTGTGTTTTTTTCTTTTTTCTTCTTTTTTCTTTTCTTTTCTTTTCTTTTTTTTTTTTGAGACAGGGATTCTCTTGTAGTCTTGTCTGTCCTGGACTCGCTTTATAGAGCCGGCTGGCCCCTAACTCACAGAGATCTGCCTGCCTCAGCCTCCAGAGTACTGGGATTAAAGGCATGTGCCATCACACCCAACAAGGGATATCTTTTACAGGATGTAGCTAGTGACTAAAATGGCCTATGAGGGTGCCTCGCCAAGGTTTGTAGTTTTCTAAGGTTTACCATATATTATTTTATTCCAGTATAGAAAACTTAGAACAAATATATATTTGTGTACATGTGTGTGTGTTTTTTTTTTTTTTTTTTTTTTTTTTTTTTTGAGACAGTGTTTCTCTGTGTAGATCCACCTGCCTCTGCCTCCCCAGTGCTGGGATTAAAGGTGTGTGCCACCATGCCCGGCTAGAACAAATATTTTAAAAGCTTTACATTTATAGCATGTCTTTTCCCTTCATCTTCACTGCTTCCCTTTGCTACAGAGCACCAGGGGGACCCAACAGAAGTCAGAGACGGAGGCCTGACTGTAAACCCTTCCCCAAGGGCCAACCCCAGGCAAATGGGGCCTCGGGAGTCTTTCTTTTTCTTAGTACATTTGAATATATATTTCGTTTCCCCACACCATCAATTATATATCTCCTCAGAAAAACAGCGCCCTGAGTGAGTGTGTCATCTCGTAGACAACATCAATCTTTGGTCAGAATGTCAAGAGCTCTTGGTTAAGAATCTAACAAGGTCTCTCTGAAATGCCCTACTTTTTATTTTTTTTCTTCCACAGTGCCCGAGATTGAACCCAGGAGCCCTGTGCATGCTAGGTGAGTACTCTGTCACTGAACTACACTGAGATTCTGAAGGCGGAGACTGTACTTTTCAGTCTTTGATGACCAGGGTGATGTAATTCACTTGGGAGCCATTCTGAGGAAGGGGCCCCGCTACCCTAGAGATCAGTCGGCCCAATCCCTAGGGCCAGATACTAACACTAGATCCCCCTGCCTCAGGAATGCATGGCTTACTTGGGGATCATTAGCTGTCCCAGGTAATGAGGAGGAGGGGGATCATAGTAGAGGTGGTAGAGGTGACAAATGGCACTTTGAGCATGAGGAATATATAATGTCTGTGTGTACAGGGTGCTCATCGTGCACCGTCTGCTGGTGGCCACGCTCCCACACTGCCGAGTGGCCCATCACCGTTCTACATGGAGCACCTGGTATTGAGGTACCTGTCCACCCTGGAAGAAGGGGTCCCATGCCAGAAACTCACGCTTCATGGTCTTCACTGCCACCTTCTGAGAAGTCCCGTCTTCCTGCTTCAGATTTCCTTCCATTACAGACCCGAACTCTCCTGCGAAGCGAAGCGACATCTACATGATGCCCTGCAGACTCTCTCCTGGCCACAGAACCGCAGACGCGTGTGGTCCCAGAGCAGCTCACCCACAGACAGTGGGCAGAGCCTTCTCAGGCCTCTCACACCTGCATACCGGGGGTGCACACTGGTAGTGTGAGTCTGAGTGGTTCAGACTTTGCTTAACTCGTCACGTCACCGGCCTTTATAACTGACCCAAGATGCTTCTAGGAAAACATGAGAAATCTTTCCAAAGATCACAAAACAGTATTTTTTTTTTAATCCACCAAATGCTGGAGTCAGAACTTGGGGCTTTGTATAAGTTAGGTAAGCACATTACCACTGAGTCACACTCCCAGCTCAAAGCACACATTTGATAAGACTATCACTCATGCTAAAAACAACTTTAAAATTTAAGGACATATTTTCATCAGCTGAAGTAGATAAGTACCTTAAAGTGAGTAGAACACCAATCGTAGATAATAATATTACTACTACTACTACTAATAATAATAATAAATAGTAACCATCGAACCACATGCCCTGCCACGAAGGAAGAGAACTTATACTTCCAAAGCTTATTTCCTCCCATGGGCTGCAGATGCCTTTTACTAATGTCAGGTCTGGGTTTCAAAATTCTCCTCTTTCATTTTAAGCTCCAAAGAGGAAGGAGTTACTTGCATTTTAACTCCAAGTCATAACTTTGATATTTTAGTCAATGAATACATATTTAAAAATCCTTTTCCTCCTGTTGGGTTGTCATGCCCAACTTTGCTATGATAGGTTTTTGGGTTTTTTTGTTTTTGTTTTTGTTTTTTTGTGTGTGTGTGTGTGTGTGTGTGTGTGCCTCCATCCTATCACAGTTTATTTTGTCATGTTTGGTTGTTGTCTCTCAGAAGTCTGTTCTTCTCTAATGAGGGACATAAAAGGGAGCGGATCCCACATGAGAGAGGATGTGGGGAGGACTGGGAGGAGTGGAGACAGGGGAAAGTATAACCATGATATATTTTATGAGAAAAATCTATTCTCAATAAAAGGAAAAATAGTAAGATAATAATAATAAATACCACACAACAACAACAATAATAAAACAGAACACAGTCTACTCAGTGCTACAAGTACAACGGGCTACGATGTTGTGATTGGGGTAATTGAACAGTAATCTACTGCTCTGTGTGTTCAGAGGGAAAAAAAAAACCCTCAACTGCCCTTTGCCTCAAATCCTAAACAAACTGCTTTGAAGCTACTTACCTTCACCCAGGATTTTCCCAAGAACTAGAAGATTTTTGTCAATCACAACATCTTCCAGTTTATTTTGCAGCTCCTGGCTCACCCCCAAGCTGTGCACTGCAACAGGAGTGACAACGGTGTGAGTACACGTGAGCAGTGGGCTTTCTCCCATTAAACATAAGCAGACGTGTGTGTGTGTGCACAGTCCTAAGTCACAGTTACACGCTCCCCACTTTGTACGCCTTCTCCTGTGATCGAGGTGAACACAATTCGTCCTCCAAGGTGAGACCCAGTACAAACAGCTTCCCTTTTCCCCAACAGCAGCGGCCTGCTCTGAGATCCATGCAGCAGTCTGCTTTTGACGTTAGAGGGGTTAGGGAAACATATCAGTGGGCACATGCTGCTGAGTTGTGTATCCCTATTTGTGGTATAGCAAGGAGCCATTAGGACCTTTCCCCTACCCTCCCATGCCAGTTAGGGAAGAAGAGAATCAAACCCAGAAAATACCCAGAGAATAAACTGTCCTTGTACATGGGGTATGTGGCACTTTATTTATTTATTTATTTATTTATTTATTTGTGACATCAGGCTAAGTTGGGTACTTCAGGGGACTGGAGAGTAAGATTGTCTACAGCAAGGACGTGGTATATGATAACGTATGCAACACATGTGCAGCATTAGGGAGGGAGAACTGTTTAATGACCCGTTGGCAGATGGCTCACCCTAAGCTATAGCTGAGGTGCGCACAACCTTTGAAAGAGAAGATCCTTTATATTGGAAGGGAAGATGTTCCCTGATGGAGGGGAAAAACTGTCTAAATGAGTAAAAAAAAAAATTTTTTTTTTAAAGGCAAGAACAGAGACATCTAAAGGTAAAAGATGGAGGTTAGAAAAGTAGTTAGTGCTGCTGTCCACCAGAGTCCCTTTTGATTCACAGTAGCCTGCATTCCGTCAGGCTGGGTCCTGGTTTGCTTTGTTTTGTTTTGTTTTGCCAAGCTAGATATCCACACGCATGGGTCTGACAAGGTTTGCACGCAGCCATGCTGCTTCTGACATTGGCCAGGAGCTTCTGTCTGCTTACCCCATCCCCACCCCAAAGCCAGACCCCCTCACTCCCACTCAGCAAAATCGCAGCCTGCCAATGTAACTTGGCAGACTGTCCTTGTCCTTCGAGTTAGTGGCCAGGATAACAGGAAGTGATGTTGGAGGTTACATCCACTGCTCTGTTGCTTCCTTTAAACTTTGATCTCTGCCCCATTTCCATGGGTGGTTCACGGGGTTGTGGATCCTTAACTCATTTCTCTTTTTTGTTTTGTTTTTGTTTTTTGAGACAGGATTTCTCTTTGTTATCTTAGCTGTCTTAGACTCACTTTATAGACCAGGCTAGCCTCAAACTTACAGTGATCCATCTGCCTCTGCCTCCCAAGTGCTGGGATTAAAGGCATGTTCCACCACGCCTGGCCTTTAACCCATTTCTTAACACCAGGTTCACTTCCAATTTCCAGTAAACTGGGCAATAGAGCTCAATGCGGCAACATCTGACCATCTCCTTGCTAGTCTCTGAAATGCTTCTGACAGTAAAACCAACCATCCTGCGTGGGTGTGTGGCCAGTGACTGTAAACTCAGCACTCAGGAGGTGGAACTACGGAGGGTCATGAGTTCGAGGCCAGCCTAGAATATATAGCAAGACCCTGTCTTAGAAAACAAAAACAAGGGGGCTGGAGAGATGGCTCAGTGGTTAAGAGCGCCGCCTGCTCTTCTAAAGGTCCTGAGTTCAATTCCCAGCAACAACATGGTGGCTCACAACCATCCATAATGTGATATGGCGCCCTCTTCTGGCTTGCAGGAGTACATGCAAGCAGAGCACTGTATACATAATAATAAATAATAAATAAATAAATCTTTAAAAAAAAAAAAAAGAAAACAAAAACAAAAGCTGGGCGATGGTGGCGCATGCCTTTAATACCAGCATTTGGGAGGCAGAATACCTCTGTGAGTTCGAGGCCAGCCTGGTCTACAAAGCAAGTCCAGGACAGCCAAGGCTACACAGAATACACTGTCTTGAAAAACAAAACAAAACAACAACAACAAAAAGAAAGCAAAACAAAACAAAAAGAAAAGTCCCATTATGTATTTTTTTTTTCCATTCTCATCTCTCAGCTTTCATTAGAAACCTACCTTGGCTCTCCACTATTTTAATTTTTGCCAACAAGTGAAATGAAAGTCAACTTACAGGTAAGCTCAATGGCTCGCCGACAGAAGGACCTCTTTGCGTTGTAATTCATGACTAATCGGGAGTCCTCCTCAGAGAATGCATCCCTGCACAAAAACAGAGACATCCAAGCACAAATTAGGGCAATGGAACCACATGCTGACACCACAAGGATGTTATGGTGACACCACCAGGTATAAAGGACTCTCCTGCAGCCAAAACATCCCCTGTTGGCATGTATCTTGGTGGTAGAGTACTGGCAGAGCAGGTGTGAGGTCCTGGGTTTGACTCCCAGTATCGAACAGGGAAAGGGCATTAAAAAAAAAAAAAATCTCACTGGGAGAGATAGGTTGGTTTTCTTAAATCTATTTTAGGTCTACCTGGTAATAGCTAAACACCTCTGCCTAGGTATCATGAGGGACATACACCAGCACTGAGTCACAATGGTGAATGTGCTTGCTTATAGTGGTCATGATTATACAACTTACATGTCTTAGCTGGGCATGGTGGCGCACACCTATAATCCCAGCACTCTGAGAGGCAGAGGCAGGCGGATCTCTGTGAGTTCGAGGCCAGCTTGGTCTACAAAGTGAGTCCAGGACAGCCATGGCTACACAGAGAAAGCCCGTCTCAAAACATAAAAACACAAACAACAAAAAGCCAAAAAAAGTATACATGTATATATCTTAAGAACCAAGAACAACTGGTTTTTTAAAAAAGAGATTTGATTATTTTTATGTGTATAAATGTTTTGTCTGTATGTACACCATTGCTCCAGCCCCACATAAGCCTTTTCTTAAGGTCCATTTTTCCATTTTTCAAAAAAATTACGTATATGTGGGTGTATCTATGTGAGGAGGCCAGAAGTGGGCATAAGAGCCCCTGGGGTGGGAGTTACAGGTGGCTGTGAGACACTTGACATGGCTGCTTCTAACCAAATCCAGGTGCTCGGCGAGAGTAGCAAGTGCTCTTAACCACAAAGCCACCTTTATACCCTGACTCAGCATCTCATAAGTGTATAACATAGAGATGTATGTGTGTGTGTGCTTGTGTGTGTGTTTGTGTGTGTGTTTGCGTGTGTGTTTGTGTGTGTGCGTGCACGCGTGTGTATGTGTGTGTTATTCTTAACTCAGGCTCACAACAGTTAGAATTAGTAAAGATAATGAGGACCACTGAGAGACAAATTATAGCAAGGAAGCTGGGCAACACTAGGAGGTTGTTTAAAGTGACAGAATTGATGCTGGAAAAGGAAAAGAGGGATTTTAAAATTGGACTGTTCAAATAAAAAAAAATGGTAGCTATTTGAAACACATAATTACAGAAAACGTGAAAATTGAGCCAAGGAAGCAAGGGAGAGGAAGAAAGGAGGCAGGGAAGGAAGAAGGATAAGAAGAAGAAGAAGAAGAAGAAGAAGAAGAAGAAGAAGAGAAGAAGAAGAAGAAGAAGAAGAAGAAGAAGGAGAAGAAGAAGAAGAAAAAGAAGAAAAACAAGGGCCAAGCCACCTTCAGCCATCCAGGGATGCTAATACCTTGGCAACTGTCCCCCCCTGTGGTCCCTATAGATAGGTGGGCATCTGTCTCTGAGACAACTGGAACACAAGTGTTAGGAATTACAGGCCTTTTCAGATTCTGGAATCCTGGAAGCGAATCTAAACACAAAGCTCATGCCCATTTCATACCTACTTCACACACAGCGTGAAGGTATGTAACACTTGCAATCACTTTTTGCGTATGAAACAAACTTTCCAAATGTGACATATTGTTGGCACTCTGTTTCCAATTTGAACCATTCAGCTTATGAATGTTTGGGCTGTACCTTAAAAAAATAAGTGGGGGCTAGGGAGATGGCTCGATGGTGAAGTGCTTGATGTGTGAGCATTGAGGACCTGAGCTGTGACCCCCAGATCGACATAAAAGCTGAGGGTACTGCTGGGTGCTTGTCGCCCCAGAGCTGGAGGAGAAGAGAAGGGCAGGCTTCCCCCAGCCAACTAGTCAGCCAGTCTAGCCAAAACCTTAAGGCTCAGCTTTAATGAGAACCTATCTCAAAAAACACAGTGGAGGAGGCCTCTGAAATGGCTCAGTGGGTAACAGCACTAGCTGCTGCTGCCAACTTCAGTTCAGGCTCTGTCACCCAGGCGTGGAAGAAGAAAATGAACTAATTCCTGCCCGTTGTCCTCTGATCTCTTTATGTGTACCATGGCATGGGCACACACACCTGATGTTGACCTCTCGTCTCCACACAGATGTGCCCAGGAAAGTGCAGGGGATACACATGTGTGTGATATATGCACACAATACATAAGAATTGGCCTCATTTTTAGAGCTGCTCATTCAACAATACCCAGTTGGCATAGTGTATCCTGCTGAGGCTCTTCTCTGTAAAAGAGCCATTGTACTGCTGGCTTTTGCTGTTGCTGACTTCGCAGAAACTGGTTTATGTAGGCAAGTCACCTGACTCTGAGGTCTCATAAGATAAGACAAGGCAAAGAGTCCAGAGAGGCACTAGCATCTGTCAAATCAACATCATCAACACTATGAGGTTTTCTTTCTTTCTTTCTTTCTTCTTTTTCTCAAGGCACGGTTTTCCCCATCCCAGCTCTGCGTAGACCAGGAGGCTGGTCTTGAACTCACAAAGATCTGCCGGGCTCTGCCTCTGCTGGAATTAAAGGTGTGCTCCCCCAGTCCTACTCAAGGTTAACAATTTTAAGTGGGAAACTTACCCAAACCTTGTTTCCTGTACTCTTCTTTTGATGGCCAGAGAAATATACAAAATCAACCCAATGAAAACAAATCCACAGAAGCAGCCGAGGATGATGAGCACAGACTCAGTGTTGCTAGGCGCTGGAGTTGATGAGGGCGCGTAATCGACCCTACCTGGAACAAATCCAAAACCATGAACGGGAAATAATTCGCTGGGATTCCAAACACACAGGATATATCAGCTTGCAATCCTTTAACTTTCTGTGGCCAGTGAATGCAGGTCGTTCTCACTTTGCAAGGTGAAAGGGTTCGGAGTTTTAACTATCAATGAAACTAAGGGCTGGAGAGATGGCTCAGAGGTTAATAGCACCTGCTGCTCTTAGAGACGATCCAGGTTCGGTTCCCAGCACCTACACTGGGTGTCTCAGAACTGCATGACACTCCAACTTGAACGGTTCCAACCCGGGCCTCCATGGGCCCTGTCTCGCATGGTGCACACACAGACAAGCAGGCGCACAATCCAATAAAGATAAATAAAGTTTAAGAAAACAATGAGACTAGTTTTTTTGAGACAAGGTTTCTCTGTGTATCCTTGGCTGTCCTGGACTCACTTCGTAGACCAGGCTAGCCTTCAACTCACAGTGATATACCTGCCTCTGCCTCCCAAGTGCTGGGATTAAAGGCATGCGCCACCACCGCCCGGCCCAAGACTAGTTTTATTGTATCATTTCATAGTAAATGCCTGTCAAAACAGCACACTGAACTCCACAAATATATACAACTTTCACTTGTCAATTAAAAAATAACTAAATGACGTGCTTGATTCAGTTAGTAATAAGTGCAGAAGAAAATGAAAAAGTAGTAAAGCTAGCATTTGCTTGGTGCACAGAATTTTTCCCTTTCCTCCCTCTTTTCACAGGGTTTCCCTACACAGTCCAGCTGGTCTTCAACTCTTCATCCTCAAAAACAGTAAGAAGCAAAGTTGTTTCCTTGTCCAAAAGAGAAAAATAAAAAAATCAAGAGACATTTAAACAGTATTTGTCTTCTAACCATGCAAAGGAACACACTAAAACACCTTTTCTGTGTTGCACAGAACTGTCAGGTTCTTTTCTAAGTTGGACTATAATCCCAACATTTTATCTTTGGTGTTGTAAAGTGCCTCTGTGAACTCCTTTAATGTGAAGGCTTTCCTGTTGTGCTGGGATGGCGCCCAGGGCCTCATGAATTCTAGGCAAGTGCTGAAGCTCTGAGCTATGTCCACAGCCTCTAATGTTTTTGTTTTTGTTTTGGCAGGTGTCTCTTTAACTTAGCCATTTTTATTGCTTCTGTCACCTCACCAGGCCTCTGTAAATACATTCACAACTCTGCTCATGCCAATAAGTTCATCAAATAACAGCCCCCACACTCCATTTACCTTCAACTCATAGCTCTCTTTCAGCACCACCTCCTTGCATGTCTTCCTGGCTTTTCATCATTTCACACTAAACCACGTCTGTCAACTATCCATGTTTGTAAAGGTCACTTAGATTTGGTACTGAGAGGAAAGGACGTCACATGGGCATGTGTCTTTGGCCAAGCGTGTGAACTCAATGACGGACATGGTGGTCAATCACCGACAAGCTTGGAGACATGTGACATGGCTGCCGTGGAGATGCTGCACATCTGTCACTCATGGTGACTAGAGGCAGCTTTGTGCTTTGTGCAGGGACAGTTCTCGTGGGAAGGTAGCTAAAAATTGAAACGTATTGCTGGGAACTGGTGTTACTCAGACTTCAGTAACGGCCACGGTTACATTTTGAAGCAGTGCAAAGCGATTCTTCCTATGAAGCAAAGCTTTAAAACTGTTTGTAGCTTATTACACATGAAAATGAAAGTTCTATGGTTACAAATTCTGATTTTTTAAGAAGGATGGACCATTAATGATGTGTATATATTTGCCATTGTGTGTGACAATGCATGAAGGCACATACATGTGGATTCCCATGAAGACCAGAAAAGGACAGCAGATTCTTTGGAACTACAGTTACAGGTGGCCATAAGCTGCTTGATGTGGGTGCCAGGAACTTAGTTCTTGTCCTTGGCAGGAGCAGCAAGGGTCCTTAAACGTAAAGCTGTGTCTTTTGAATCAGAATCTCTCTGTCTTTGAGAGACGCCTTTAGTTTTCCTAGCACCAGGAACTGTGTTCCCAGGAAGTGAGTCTACAGGCTTCAGGAAGGTCATCTGCCTCCTGTTTAGTACGAAGAGGGATCGCTGCTCATGGATTGCTGGGAAAGAGACTGATGCAAATGAGTCCCTGCCCTCCAATCTCATCTGCCGTTGGGTGCAAAGGACATATTTGCTAAGGCCTTGTAGATGAGTAAGTCATGCTGAAAAAGATGGGCTGGGCATGTATTTTTACAAAGGCTTCCTACTAACCAAGGTAGGCTGGGTTAGGCTGGGCTGGAGTCAAAACAAAGGTGGCTCCCCTGATTTACAGAACCATGGATAGCATTCGGCCCATGGGAGGCATCATGGTGGCTCCTTGCCAAAGAACATTCCACCAATAGGCAAGAGGCAATATGCATGGTTGGGCATTTAGCTCAACCAGCCAGGGCAGCAGGAGGATGGCATCTGGAGCAAACACTTGATGTTCTATGCAGACCGAGTTTCAAAGCACATTACCCAAAGGTTGAATGGGTAAAAACACAAGGCAAGAAAGCTTCAAACAGAGGAGAAACAAGCGTGGCAAACCAACAGCGCCAGTCAGAGGCAGCTAACGACTAGCGGTATTGCCTGTCCAAAATGCGGGGCCATGTGCCTTAAACCAAATCCAAGAGGTAAAGTCCAACTCAGTGTTCCGAAACAACGGATCTTCCTCACTAGTTATGAGCACTGACAGTAATGGCAGGAGTGTGGGAGTTCTGTGGAGTTAGTCTAAAGTTCTTTATCATTGCAACAATGATTTTGTCCTTATTTTGCAGTTCTCAGTCAAGTCATCCACTGTTGCATGGGTCCCACTTAGGCACTGGGCTCACATTCTGTGCTCAACACCCCCACCCCCACTTACTGTGTTCAGGAATGATGACTTTCACTGGCTCACTGAAGGGTCCAATGCCCCCTTTAGTGATGGCCGCAATCCTCACTGTGCAGGTGGCGTTGTGGATTTGCACAGGAATCTGAGCCCAGCTGCCATTCTGGCCGACTTCTTCAGAAAGCTCTTTCTGGTAATAGAAAAGAAAAGGGGAAACGAAACACTGAGACATGGGGGGAACTCACTAGACAGCTACCCACACACCCACAGTTCCTTTTGAGGGAAGCCACCCGTTTTCCGTGCACAGAGGTCATGTTTCCACAAAATTCTTTCTTCACAAGGGCCATTGCCGGGGACACTACAGTGTGGGTCACAGAGCTGGGGGTGGGATGGCCGCGATCTCAAGCCTTAGGGGGCCTTGAGAAACTAAGATCCTGAAGGCATGGCATTTACAGTGGTCACTTAAGAAACTTCTGGAACAGAGGGAACTTGTAGTGGATTCATCTAAATCAGTGGTTCTCAACCTTCCTAATGCTGCACCCCGTTAGTACAATCCCTCATGTTATCGTGATCCCCAACCATGAATTATTCTCATTGCTACTTCGTAACTGTAATTTTGCTACTGTTACGAATCCTAATATAAATATCTGATATGCAGGATATCTGACATGCGACTCTCGCACCAGGGGACGTACTCAAAGGTTGAGAACCAGTCTTCTAGATGTTCAGGGCAGGACTAAAGCTTTGAGAGCCTGTGTGCACAGTCTTACCCTTGGCACAATGCCGCAGACTCACTGTCCTTGGCACTATGCACCTGTCAACCACCTTTGATTCAGCTCTCCTGAGCTTCAGTTCTCTGAAGTTCTGGGGGTTCTGACTAAAGGCTCTAGATGGACAGATGAGGGAACTAATGGCATTATCCCCCCTTAGGCTTGACAAGTGGACATCTGTGCTATTTAAAATTTATTTTTAGATTAAAAAAAAAATTGTAGGCACATGAGTGTTTTGCCTGCATGTATGTCTGCACACATGCATTCCTGGTGCCCTTGGAGGCCAGAAGAGAGTGCTGGATCCCCTGAAACTGGAGTTATGGATGGTTGTGAGACATGATGTGGGTGTTGGGAATTGAACCTGGGTCCTCTGGAAGAGCAGCCAGTGCTCTTAACCACGGATCCATCTCTCCAGCCCCGATTTGTGCAATTCATGAGGCCTGCGTTTATGTTTGCTGCTGTTGTTTTAAAGCCATCGCCATGCCGCAGTGAGCCATGGGGGCCCAGGAAGGAACACAACCAGGACACGCCTTTGCCGACACACTCCTCAGGCTTTCTGGACCTCCGTGCTCACAACACTCTCTGTTCTCGCTTTGGTTATCTTGGAGATCATAATAAAATTACAGCATTTCTGCCTTCCCTTTCCTCCCTCCAAGCCCTCCTACGTATCCTTCCTTGCTCACCTTTAGATTCATAGCTGCTTTTTCTCATTATTGGTGTTCCATGCATACATGTACATATGTTTACATATATATATATCCCTGAGTATAATCTGTTCGAATTATATAATATTACCTGCATGCATGTTTTCGGGGCCAAACAAAGATGATAGCAATAGACATGCCAAAGGGAATAGGGAAAAGCCAACGACGCCTCAGCCCTCTACGAGGTACTACAAGCTTAGGGAGTGCTGAGAATGGGAGAGCTGGTCCTCCCAGGGAGAACGCACTAACTGCTAAGCCAACTCCACAGGAGCCTAGCTTTGTGAAGTGACAACTGGGGGTTGTCAGCCTGAAACAAGGCTCTGGGACCCTGTCTTCATCCCTGGATGGTGGAAGTTTGTCATGAGACAGAAATAACAAGTCATGTGGGGCACAGGGACCACAGACCATCTCTGGACTGGAGGTGTGGTTGGTGGTCACATCATCTTGGGTTCAGTAGCTCTCAAGCCAGTCACTTGTAGAAATGGTACAGGACAAAGCCAGCTCAGCCTCAAAGACAGAACAAGCCAGTCATTCATGACCAAGAGCCCACCCAGCTTGGCTTCCCGGAGCTGGTCCCAAATCTAAGATGGAAGTGACTCTTCCATCGAGAAGAGGGGAAGGAATGAGAAGAGAGAACCTCCATCTCCCACCCTTCTGCCCCCAAGGCCTGAGCTCAGGGGCCGTGCCGAAGATTTCTTAAATAAACAAATGAAAAGTTAGCAGTGGTAGGGGCTGCATATCCTGGGTTGATCCTTTTCAGACAGAAAGTATTTTATTTTGACAGTGGGATAGCTTGTGCCACTAAAGCCACCCAGAGACCTCTTCCAAGGAAGGTCTGAAATCACACAAATACAAAACCCAGCTTACTACAGCTGTCAGTCAGAAATTTCAGAACTGCCCAGTTTCCTGCCTTACACAAGAAGAGGAAGCTAAAAGAGCAAATGAAAGGACTGTCGTGAGAGACGACACTGCCTCAGCTGTGGCTGTGACATCCCCTCATCAGTGTAGATGAAAAGAGTTCTGGAAATGAAGTTAGGCCATTGTAAACATCATTTCAGCCTGGTCAGGGCCCCTCTGGCCCTTCCTCAGGACCTCCCTCTTTGCTTCCAGGTTCAGATCAGGAGACAGAAGTGCAATTGCAGCAGAGAATGCTCTCGAAATAACGTGACCGCCTCAGTCTGTTATTGTCACAAGGCACAAAGTACAGAGTGGGCGCAATGCAAATGACCTCATGACTGGATGACTTGACACCCGCAAGGAGGTAAGTTACAGAAAGGTCACAGCCTGAACTGTGCCTGTACTGTTCTCACTGCAGAGGGGACCCCCTCTGAACAAAGGGCCATGAGAACGCAGGGCATGGCTGGGCGTGAGTGGCACTCAGTACATTCGACTCTCAGGCCCCGTCGTTCATAGAAGTTTCACCATTGCTCTTCAAATGCTGCGGCTTAAGGAGTCCCCTTTAGGAAAGAGACTTTCATGCAAACCAAAAGGAATAGCTCTTTAAACCCTACTGGCTTGTTCTAGAGCACATATGGGTCTGCTGGAATCTTCTACCAACAGAGACAAATGAAATTCCTACTGACTTGGACAATGGCCAAACCTTTCTGTCCTACACTAAGCATTCACCACTGTGGAAATGCTACACCATTTGAACTTAGCCCATGGGGAAATGCAGTTAACATTGAGACACTGGGACAGATGACTTGGGACAGGACTAGGGGATGAGAGGCTTCTTGTGTAGGATTGCTACAGACACTTGGTGATCATTCTCATGGTGTAGGACACCGTGGATGACCAAGTCCTCACCTTTTTCTTCTATCCCATCAGCTACTGTTTCCAATAGCCTGCTTTCTTGTAGAAAGGAAAGGAAAGAGAACAAATTCCAATCATTATTTTGGAGGAAAAAGCAATTTTTATAAATACTGGATGGCAGCCAGGTACTGGTGGCAGCACACATGGGGCGGGGGAGGGGTTGCTGGATCTCTGAGTTTGAGGCCAGCCTGGTCTACAGTGTGAGTTCCAGGGCTACACAGAGAAACCCTGCCTCAAAACAAACAAACAAACAAACAAACAAACAGGCTTGAGAGATGGCTCAGCAGTTAAGAGCACTGACTGCTCTTCCAGAGGTCCTGAGTTCAGTTCCCAGCAACCACATGGTAGCTCACAACCATCTATAATGTGATCTGATGCCTTCTTCTGGCCTGCAGGGATACAAGCAGGCAAAGCACTGTATACATAATAAACAAACACATCTTTAAAACAAACAAACAAACAAACAAACAAAAATACTAGATGACATCCAGGTGCGGTGGCGTGCACACTTTTAATCCTAGCACTCGGGAGGCAGAGGCAGGTGGATGGCTGTGAGTTCAAGGCCAAGCCTGGTCCACAAAGTGAGTCCAGGACAGCCAAGATAACATAGAGAAACCCTGTCTCAAAAAACAAAAACAAACAAACAAATAAAAGACCCAAAATACTAGATGACATGAAATTGGGAATGGTGGGAACCAAGCTTGGACCAGGGCTTTGGCTGCTCGCTTCTTCACCGTGCTCCTCTCTCTTGCTAAGAAGCTTTGTGATGTTCCAGACACATCCAATAAAGAGGCTAAAACTGGGATCTACCACCAGGCTTACAGGGAAGAGGACTCTGATGACACAAGAGGCATATTTTCCATGACCACCATAAAGGAAGGTAAAGGAAGGATAAGTCCCGTTAGTGGCATCAGTGTGTCTACCTTCTCCAGTCTGGTTTCTGTTGCTGTGATAAACACTGAGGCCAAAATCAACGTGAGGAGAGGAAAGGGTTCATTTTGGATGGGACAGTTGCAGGTCACAAAGCCACCACTGAGGGAAGTCAGGGGAGGAACTGAAGCAGAAACCACGGAGGACACTGCTTAGTGGCTTGCTCACTGGCTTCTGCTTAGGCAGCTTTGTTATACAGCCTAGGATGGCCTGCCCGGGGATGGTGCTGCCCACACTGGGCTGGGCTCTCCCACAAATAAAGGCTCGCTAAATCCTGTCCTCTTGAGGCTGCTTACTCTTTTCCGTTGTCTATGAAGCTAAGGATGTTCCAGGATAATCTTCTGGAAAGAATCCAGAAATTCCCATGAGGCTATGAACTACCACGATGCTAAACCCTGTAGCTCCTGACTGGAAGCTGTGATCACTGGACAGTCCCCAGTACACTCTTCCTCCAGCAGCCCAAACTTCCTAAAGAAAAGAGTCACACGATAACACAGGCTGCTTTTAAAGTAGCTATTTGCTGATAAGTTAATGAAAGGATACATGGGGTAGTGAGAAAAGCCTCTGGAAGACGCCCTAGAGTGTTCCAGCTTTAATTTTCATCTTCAGTTTTTACTACATTGTTCGTGTCCCATTGAAAGGTGCCTGGCCTTGTTCAATCACAACAATCCCCACGGAGCGAAAGCTTCCGAAGCAGAATGCAATCGGCAGATCAAAAGGAAATGACTACGTGTGCTTTAAGAGGGTGCAGACTTACGGAAGTGCCCACGCTCTCCCACGTGTGAGATATCCGGTAGCCCAGGAGCTCCCCATCCTGCCGTCTAATCGGAGGCTTCATCCATCTGATATCCACGTTATTGTTAGACTCGTTCAGAAACACAGAGACATTTAAAGGTGCTACTGATGGAGCTACCAAAAAAAAAAAAAAAAAAAGAGAGAGAGAGAGAGAGAGATAAATAGACACAAGGAAAAAAGCACACAGACTTTTGTTTTCTTCTTGGTTATCAAGTGTTTGGGTTTCAAACACTGGGTTTTATGAAACAGACCCAGACTAATGGTAAATTCCTATCCTCTTTCCAATTAAGGACCATTGAGAGGCAGGCATTAGTGGCGTAAGCCTTTAATTTAGCAATCCCAGCAACCACACACACACACACACACACACAAAAAGTCCATAGGAAGAAGGTAGCAGGTAACATGGCTCAGCCTGAAGAGGTAGGAGGCTCTCTAGGAGTTTGAGACCAGCCTGGTCTACTGGGTAAGTTCCAGGACGGCCAGGGCTTACACAGAGACCTCCTGTCTTGAACAAACAAATCAGTACCATTGAGATACCATCAGAATTTTGTGTGCCCATTGTATGTGGTGATGGGAATTAATCAGAGCTTTGCACATGCTGGCAAGCACCCTATCAACTAAGCTACATCCCTGGATCTCGTGTAAGCTTTTACAAGAAGGGGTTTGGGAGGCTAAATCCTCAAGGTTCACTTGCTATTTTAACAATGTTATAAACATGGAAGGTAGACTAACATCAATGAGGACATCTGGGAAGGAGAAGGCTGGTGCTCACTGGTTCCTCCTGTAGACACCTGGAAGTGAACAAGGCTGACTGCTGAGAAGCTCAGTGGCTCTGGGATGGGCAGGCAGGAGCTGATGCAGAGGCCATGAAGGAGTGTTGCTTATGAACTTGCTCAGCCTGCTTTCCTATAGAATCCAGGACCACCAAGCCCTGGGATGGTATCACCCACAATGGCCTAGACCCTCCCTTATCAATAATCAATTAAGAAAATGCCCTATAGGGCTGGGAGATGGCTCAGAGGTTAAGAGCACCTACTGCTTTTCCAGAGGTCCCGAGTTCAATTCCCAGCAACTACATGGTGGCTCATAACCATCTATAATGTGGTCTAATGCCCTCTTCTAGTATGTAGGTATACATGCAGGCAGACTACTATGTACATAAAAAATAAATCTTAAAAAGAAAAAAATAAAGAAAAAGAAAATGCCCTACAAGCCATGTGCTGTGTCGACTATAATGCCAGCACTCAGGAGGCAGAGACAGGCTGATCTCTGTGAGTTCAAGGCCAGCCTGGTTTACAAAGTGAGTCCAGGGCAGCCAAGGCTACAAAGAGAAATGTTTAGTCACGAAATATATAAAAAGCAGACAAAAATCACAGCATGAACAATAAAGACTATTTATAGTAGCACACTAGGTACTGAACAAGGTAAGATGACTGAATTGAAGAGATAACAATAAAAACCCTCCAAAGGAAAAATGAGGAGAGAAAAAGGGGGAGGGATTAGCAGAGCGCTACTGCATTATGGGACTTCAAATGGTCTGTTAAGCACATAGCTAAAGCCCTTAAAAGAGAGAAGTCAAAAGGGCAGAAACACATGAGGAGTGGAGGGGTAGCTCAGTGATGAGGAGTGTTTGTATCATATGCATGAGATCCGAGATTAGTCTCCAACACTGTGAGGGCAAGATAGCAGCCCAAATGTTCCCAAACGCGATACAAACTACACACGGAGAGACGCAAGAAGTCCAGTGAACTTCAAGCACAAGGGATATCAGTAAAATGAAGCTGAGGGCTAAGGGAGAAATGGGGGGAAAGGACATCTTACACACAGAGCACACAGAGGAACAAAATCAGGTTTACCGCCAATACTATGCTAGAAACAAAGCAAGAAAGGAAACAGTTGGACCTTGTGATTTACAGAAAATGGAAAAATGAACTCACTCCCACTCTTTAAATGACACCAACATCAACACACACACACACACACACACACACACACACACACACACACACACACACAGAGCTCTTTCTGCTGCTGTGATAAACATCAGGACGAGAGGCAGTGGCAGAGGGAAGGGCATGTTTTGTCTTATACTTCCAGGTCACAGTTCATTGTTGTTGAGGGTACAGGGGCAGCAACCTGCAGCAGAAACCATGAAGGAACCATTGCTTTTTTTTTTGATCCCTGGCTGAGGCCGGAGGGTGTCTACGAGCTTGAAGCCAGCCTGGTTCGCACAGCAAGCTCCAGGCCAGCCAACACTGCGTCATGAGACCCTGTCTCAACAAACAACCTAACTAGGCCACCTTCTAGGCAACTGTAAAGCTAGACTTTTATTTAATAAAGAAATGACTTTCCCCGGCTTGGGTTGCTTTTTATGAACAATAACTTTGTGCATCGTGTGTGTAATTGAAAATGATACTGGCTTTAAAAGTGGTACCACAGTCTTTCCACATAAAAGAAAATGTTATATGCACATAGTACAGTTGTTGTTTTGTTTTGTTGTTGTTTTCACTTAAGCCTCTTAAACTACGAAGAAACTGTTTTCTTTCCTATTTTATTGGCCACCCCACTAAAATGCACCAAACAGAGTACACACAACATTAGGTTACTGGGAAAGGCTTGTTTGATCACACGATGTTGGGGGGTGGGGGGGATGGTTATTGTGTAGCTCAGGAATTACCTCCTTCGGTGGTGCTGGCCAGAATCCAAGGGCTTACTGCAGACCAGCCAATTTCGTTCCGACAGGACACACCGATGCTGTAATTAGCCAGGGCTTGCAGCTGCTGGATTTCATACAGATGTGGCGAGGCAGAGGTGTTAAAAATCATGACTGAGCCATTACTCAGCGGGTCCGCTTCCTTGACCTGCATGAAGAGCACAGATGTGGACCAGCGTTAGTAAGGTAGGGGGAATGCCAGACTTGGGCACACAAATGTTGTTTGCACGTAGCCCTTCCTCTGGGCTGGAGGAAGGACCTGCTTCCATTCAGGACACACACACAAGATTTCCCGTCAGCGTGACTTGTGTTGCTCATGCCACAAGTAGAAAGTACCCCGCTCCTCCCAGATTCACCTCCCACTTCAGTTTTTTTTTTTTTAAGATTTATTTGTTTATTATTTATACAGTGTTCTGCCTGCACGCCAGAGGAACGGATTAGATCTCAATGTAGATGGTTGTGAGCTACCATGTGGGTGCTGGGAATTGAACTCAGGACCTTTGGAAGAGCAATCAGTGCTCTTAACCTCTGAGCCATCTCTCTAGCTCCCACCTACCACCACTTCAGTTCTTAATCCATTCTTTCATTTAATAGTCTCTGGCCCTTTAAATAAATAATTTCCCATTCTTGTTTTAGAAGATGAATTTCTTGGCTTTTGCCAACATTATTGTCTTATGATAACATGAAGAGAGCTCAAAATAGCATTTAAGCATACTTTTCAGTGCTTCATAAGGAGTGCCATGTTTGTATATTAACCAGAATCTGTATCACAATGTGTTTCTGACACAGTGCCAACAGCTTATATTATTTCTACGCAGTCTACCATGAATTTAAAAGCTTAACTTGGGGTTGGAGAGAGACGGCCCAGCAGTGAAGAACACCAGCTGTTTTTCCAGAGGACCTAGGTTCGAGTCTCAGCACCCACATGCTTGTGAGCTAGCAAATGTGGGTTCTGGAAAGTGACTTTAGACCTGCTGGAAGAGCAGGAAGCATTCTTAAACACTGAGCAATCACTCCAGTTCCCCTTTAAAGTTTTTAATTAGCATATGCTAATTATATAAAATAATGGGTTTTATTATAACATTTTCATACATGTATATAAATGTTTTGATTATAATCAATCCCCATTACATTCTCTTGTTCCCTCCACTCCTTCTTCAACCCAGTCTCCCTTCTACTGTTACATCTTTTTGAAAACATATTATTATTTTTGTCTGCATGCATGTATGTGCACCTGCCTGATACATACATACATACATATATGTGTGTGTGTGTATGTGTGTTGATATATATATATATATATGTATGTGTGTATACATATGTATGTGATATGTATGTATATATATGTGTGTGTGTGTATATGTGTGTGTGTGTATATGTGTGTGTGTGTGTGTGTGTGTGTATCATGCCTGGTGTTGGTGGAGGTCAGAGAAAGGCACTAGATCCCCTGAAACCAGAGCTTCAGGCAGTTCTGAGCCTTCATGTGGATTCTGGGACCCTAACCTGGGTCATGGCAATAGTAAGCAATGCTCCTAACACCTGAATCATCCTCCAGCACGGTCATGGCTTTCTGTGTGTGTGTGTGTGTGTGCGTGTGTGTGTGTGTGTGTGTGGGTGTGTGTGTGTGTGTGTGTGTGTGCGTGAGCGCGTGTAATGAGTTTCACTAGGATTGTTTACAGGAGCACAGGTGGGGGGTTATTTACAGAGCCATGGGCACCCTACCAGTGGCTACACTACTGAAAAAAAGTCTCTCCCTTCCCAGCAATCCTCATGGAGGAGTGAGGGCCTCATGAGCTAATCTCTGCTAACAATTACTAACTGCCCATCAATTTTCAGGGAGGCGGAGAGCCTGATGGGCCCAGTCTCATGCAGTTCTTGTGTAGGTGACCACAGCTGCAGAATTTGAGAGTCTGATGGCCTCGTCATGCTGGAAGACAACTGAGCCATGTTTTTAACTCCCAGCAGTATGCCTTGTTCCTGGTAGAAAAAGCAGTCAGGGTTCTCTGGAGGAACAGAACTTATAGAATAAAATTATATATAGGGAATTTGTTAGACTGGCTTGCAGGCTGTGGTCCAGCTAGTCCAGCAATGGCTGTCGACCAACAGAAGGTCCAAGAGTCCAGTAATTGTTCAGCCCATGAGGCTGGATGTTTTATCTTGGCTTCAGTATTGCCAGAACTCTAAAGAAGTCAGGCTCCAATGCCATTGAAGGAATGGACTTGCCAGCGAGAGTGAGGGCAGCAGGCAGAGAGTGAGCGCTTCCTTCTTTCATGTCTTTTATACAGGCTGCCAGCAGAAGGCGTGGCCCAGATTACAGGGGCGTCCTGCCCACCTCAAATGATCTGGATTAAAAGAGGGTCTTTCCACTTCAAATGATCCCTCGCACATGTATGCAGCTGCTTGGGTTTTAGTTAATGCCAGATGTAGCCAAACTGACAGCCAGGGATAGCTATCAGGCCATCTTTACATCTTCTTTTTACATTGCAGCTGGAAACCCCAGTCATGTGTACTTCCAAAGTAGTGAATAAGTCTTGAAGAAAAAGGCAAAGTCTTCTTCAAAAGAATCAAGATTCTTATGCAACCATATCTGAGCTTGTATCAGCACTACAGTCAGGGATTGCATTAGTTGTGATCACCCTCCCCCTCAACCCCGACCAGCTGCACTTTAGGAGGGACTGAGGTTTGGGGGGTGCAGGCTTTGCTGCAGGAAGATCCTGTCACCCTTGAACTGCTGGACGCCTTTTCTTCTGAGCGAGGCGGAGTTCTGTAAGTTTACACTTTAGCTATTTCTCTTCCAGCTTTCTTGGTTCTGGGGCCACAGTCTCATTCTCAGGCTGTATCTCGGAGGAACATATATCTACAAACATGGCCTTGGGAATCCCGAGATGCAGCCACTGCCTGCTGCCAGCGACTCTCGTTTCGGTGCCACACCTGGCCTTACTGTGCCACGCTGACAAAGCTGGTGTGTGACTATTGTCTTTACTCCTTTCTAAAGGCCTGCAATTTATCTTCATTTGGCAGAACTGGGAACTGAACTGCAGGCCTACCCACACGCTGGGCAGCTGCCCTGCCATTGAGCTACAGACACCTCTAAGCATCTTTAAAGTGTCTATTTTGAGAGTCTTGCTCAGTAGCCCAGACTGCTAGCCAACTTGCATTCCCCTTTCTCTGTCTTCGAGTAGCTGGGTTTACAGGCACACTGGGATCAGCAGTGGCCACGCCCAGCAAAAACCTCTGTCCTTCGTGTTCTGTACCATAAAGATCCCTGCTCTCGCCTTGAGTTGGCATTATTACTGTGTCTTTATTCTCCTCCCTCTCCACTCCAATAGAAACTTGGCTTGAAGAGCATGCATGGTTGGCGTTTTGGAGGAAGCTGGGATATGCTAGAAAAGATGGATCCTATCTCATTTTAGCAAACCTTTCTCTAATGTCCTCATCTTTACCACCCCCTCCAAATGCCACAATTCTTTCCACACTGCACTCCATATCTATGTGCACAGAGCAAGAGAGCAGGATTCTTGGAAAAAAATCTAATCTTTGGCCAAAGTCTCTCCTGTCCCTTATGTATTCTTCCTGTTTGGGAATGAGGTTATGGGAATACAGGTGGTTTTTCCACTATACGTATATGCAAAATCTATAAAGACAGAACAGCGGGTAAAATAGAAGCAATCCAAAAGCAAGTTTTTTTTTGGGGGGGGGGGCAAAAATCATTAATGCAAAAAATGAATTCCCCTTAACAAGGGAGGTGTGATTACCGGCCATGGGTGTACAGTGTTGTTATGTCGGGGTAAGTGTGCTTTCAGTTCAGCCTAGGACCATAAATAGACAATTTTGGAACATTTTGGAGTCCCCCAGTGGATACCATGAGGGTGGCGTGGAGGCCATGTTCCACCTCTGACTCAGACCTTGTGGGTGACAGAAAGGTACCAGCTGGCCCCATAGAGCCACCACTGTCCGAGAAACAGGCCGCCTGCTTATCTTGGGGTGTTTTTTTTTTTTTTTTGGCAGAAATTACTTTTTGTTCTTTCATATTAAACTGTGCACCGGACTTCCTGCTGACTGACCACTAAAATTAAGGTGGAGGAGACCTTTGGCTCTCTGCCCCAACCCCATTTCCGGAACCCCGTGAGAGCATTTTACACGCAGGTTCTTAGGAAAAGGTAGGGTTTCTAAAATGGGCCTCCTCTGTGGACCCTAGGGGGCAAGGAGGGCATAAAATGTCAAGAAGCCAATGAGGGAGTTAAAAATAAAAAGAGAACATGTGTCCCAAAAACGAATGAAGAAAGAAACTATGGTCAGGGCCAAAGGAAGTGAACGGGCGTGTCCCGATAGTGCACAGCCCTGAATCCTGTCCAAAACAGTCATTTGTTACTGAGTCAGAAGTTTAAAATGGGGATGAACTACAGTCCATACTCGGTCCCTTCAGGAAGAGGACATACTGCACGCAGGCTTTAGACTCCCTTCAGGGATGCCATAAGAGACAAAAGAAGCTCTATTGAGTATGAAGTTCAGAAAAATAAAAGCCATTTTTTTTTTTCATTATAGGTAAATGTCAAGATTGCTTCTGGCACTTAACTGGCTTTCCTGTGTCATTTGCTCATTCAACAACTCTGCCAAAGATGGAAGCAGGAACGGTGAAGGGAGGGTGAGCTAGCCATTGGTTTTGAGAGCAGAATGACCACATCTGCCACCACATGGTCCAAGGTGGGTGAGGGGAGCCTGCCATGTGTCTGCCCTGGGATGCTTTTTCATTTAGTCCACCACTAGGCAAAGCCACAGGTGACGCTGGCATCTGGTTCTTCACCTTGAGTGTTTTCAGTCATCCTGCTGACCCATCCTACCTCCTACCTCCCCTGGCCCCAGACTCACTCTTGCACAGTGGTGGTAGGGCCGCCCTCGTCCCTCAGAGTCACCCTGAAGTCAGCCACCTTCAGGAGAGCGGGTATGCTATACCCTCTCTGGCTCCCCAGTTTAGCAACTTGGAACTTGAAGCCAGCTGTTCAGAAGGCTGGCTGTATGTCCAGCTTTGTTCCTAAGAATAAATGTCAACATCCATTCTCTCACTGTAGTCAACACTGTACCCAACTCAAAGCCAAACCGGCAGAATTAAGAGTGGAGACCTCAACTCCTCACTCACAGTTAGGGACAGAGCACTGGGGAAGAGCAACAGAGGACACAAGCCAGAGAAAGGCAAGGAACCAACTAGGCTAAGCAGTCACACACAGACTCCTCCTGACAACTGGTGTACACCATCCAGTCCTTGGCAGTCTCCAGGATGGGGCATACACCATGTGATAAACCAAGCCTTAATACATTTCAAATGACTGAAATCATGCTAAGCGTTTTCTAGTGGAACATTAGAAATAAGCAAAAAAGTTGAGGAGATGGCTCAGTGGGTAAGATCAGTTGCTGCACAAGCAGGGAGATTGAAGTGCAGATCAGCAGCGCCCACGTAAAAGAGCTGAATGTGACTGAACACACAGACACCAGTGCTGTGGGGCAGAGGCGGGAGGAGCTCTGGGGCATGCTGACTGCCAGCCTTGCTTTTCCATGAGGGAGCCTGTCTTGAAAGAACAGGTGGAGAGTGATAAAATGGATGCCATCCAGCCTCCTCTGCCTCCACAAGTGCATGTACCTGCATACATGCCTTTAATCCCAGCACTCAGGAGGCAGAGGCAGGCGGATGGATTGCTGTGAGTTTGAGGCCAGCTTAGTCTACAAAGGAAGTCTAGGATAGCCAAGGCTACACAGAGAAACCCTGTCTCAAAAACAAAACAAAACAAAAAAAACAAAACAACAACAACAAAAAAGGCAAAACCCAAAACAAAACAAAAACAAAAAACCAAACCAAACCAAAAAAACCATAAGGTAAAAGACAAACCAGAAACAGGCAAACTAACCCTTGAGATGAATGAAAACACAGCAAAGCAGAAAATCTCTTGGGGCACAGCTAAAGCCGTGTTTATAGGGGAGTGCATAGTGCAGATGTTGGGTATAAATGCCTATTAAATTTCTTTCAACTAGACTTTATGGCATGTGCCTATAATCTCCAGCACTGTGGAGGCAGAAACAGGAAGAGCAAGAGTTCATGGCTATTTTGGGCAAGAGTGAGTAGAAGGTCAGCATAGACTACATGAGACCGACTCTGCCTTAACTCTTCATCAGCCAACCAGACGGATCTCCCGGTGAGAGAGGCTGTAAACACAAGACACACACTTCCCAGTGCTTGGGAGAGTTACAAATAAAGTTGGGCATGCATTGAACAAGGCTGGGAGCTGTAGGGTGAAGAGACTATTTTAGGGATAATACATGGTTTTATTTTTCAGAGAAAGAACAGCTGTCAGATAAGAGTAGGAGGCAGCAAGAGCTGAGAAATTAATTCTAGCTGGTATGAAAAACATCTGATTGTCAACATAAAATACTCTGGAGGTCATTTCCCCAAATTAAGTTGGCCAGCCTGTGTTAGGTTAAAGTGTTTGTCCTTCTTCTTCTTCTTCTTCTTCTTCTCCTCCTCCTCCTCCTCCTCCTCCTCCTCCTCCTCCTTTTTCTTCTTAGGTTTTTTTGAGACAGGGTTTTTCTATGTAACAGCTCTGGCTGTCCTGGACTTGCTTTGTAGACCAGGCTGGCCTCAAACTCACAGAGATCCACCTGCCTCTGCCTCCCGAGCGCTAGGATAAAAGGCTTGTGTTTGTCTTTTTGAAATCTAATTTTATTTATTATTGTTGTTGTTATTTATTATTATTAATAATAATTATAAAATCATGGGGGCACTTGTGCGCCATGATACACATGTGGAGGATGGAAGACAACGTTCAGGACTCAGTTCTCTTCTTCTACTGTAGATTCCAAAGGTGAAACTTAGGTTATCAACTCTCTGGCATGGTTAGTGAGTCTTGGTTTGTTTATTTGTTTTTGTTTTTGTTTTGAGACATAGTTTTTGTGTTACCCTGGCTGTCCTGGAACTCACTCTGTGAACCAGGCTGGCCTCGAACTCAGGGCACCACCTGCCTCTGCCTCCCCAATGCTAGGATGAAAGGCATGTGCTACCACTGGCCATGCTGGTTAATGAGTTTTTAATGAGAAAACTAGATATTCAGCACACTAAGAATGGTTCCATCCCCAAGCATAATAAAGAACAAGGCAAGATGCGCACATACTTTCGGCAGACAGCCCCTGGGTAATTGTACCCCATCTGACCGTGGAGTTAGTAGCTCTGATGTTGGCATCAGCTCTTCAGGTACCTGAATTCTGGTCCTGTCACTAAGTGCTGAGCCCACAGTGGTCATGTGTTTTTAAGGACTAGATTTATATCTGTAGAACGTCTTGGCTCAGGCGGTCACTCAGTAAGTGATAACGCTATTGCTACCATTTCTGTTTTCATGGAAAAAACACTGAGGAGCACAGCTTACATCATGACAAGGTATCATTGGGGGTGACTCACCCATATTTCCCCCAGCCCTGTTCCATAGTAACTTTAGGTAGTGCTAACCACAGCTGAAGATTCTACAAGGGCAGCAATCCTCAGGTTTCCCCAAGAGACAGTGGCTGAGGGGCTTCATTTATCAACACACATGAGCCACCTTGGGCTGGTGCAATTGTCTTTCATAACACTAGCCTGGGAAAGACCCAAACTGGGCTGTGAGTAGCTGCCTGGACCCTTGGTCACAGACCAGTTGTCATTCAGGGATGTGCCTTTATGATTTATAAAAAATTATCCCCGGCTCCATGGCCTTTGTGCTTGGAAACATCTTTCTCTCCTGTTTGGGTCCTGGGCCATAAAGCAGTGCCATGGCCAGAGCATCAGAACAGCTCGCTATGGTGGACACTGGGTAGGGGAGTGGAAGAGGTTCTGAACAGAAGTAGAGAGATGCCTTCCATGCCTACCCTGGTGGGGAGGAGGGAAAGACAGAGAGCATCACACAGGACCACACAATCCTTTCCCTTTCCATTCTAGAGATTTACCTGAACGCTGCAGTTCTGAAACGGGGAGTAGCCATCAAAACCTGGGACCCAGGAGACCAGGATGCCGTGTGCAGTACTGCTAAGGGTGTGGACTTCAGTGGGTGGGGAGGGGATTGCTATGGGAAAACAAAGACACATGTATACAATTACAGTTATGAACCACAGGAGGCCACAAGTATCCAAGCAGCTGGTCTCAACCTGTGGGTCAAGACCCCTCTGAGGGTCAAACGACCCTTTCCCAGGGGTCACTTAAGACCATTGGAAAACACAGAAATTTACATTATGATTCATAACAGTATCAAAAGTACAGTTGTTAAGTAGCAGCGAGATAATTTTATGGTTGGGGGTCACCACAACGTGAGGAACTGTATTAACTGTATTAAAGGGTCACACCATTAGGAGGTTGAAAACCACTGGTTTAGACAAAGGGAGTCTTGGCTGCTGTGATAGAAGTTTTAAGATAAATGAAGATCGGAAACACACGTTTTGCCTCAGTGCTGGAGAGACAAGGCAGAAGGCCAGAAGTTTAAGGTCACCTTGTCTTTAAATAAACACATAGCAAGCAATCCCACAAGCTTTGGAAACAGGATAGAGTTTTGCTTTTGTTTTTGTTTGTTTGTTTGTTGTTGTTGCTGTTGTTGTTTTTCGAGACAGTGTTTCTCTGTGTAGCCTTGGCCATTCTGGACTCGCTTTGTAGACCAGGCTGGCCTCAAACTCACAGTGATCTACCTACCTCTGCCTCCCAAGTGCTGGGACTAAAGGCGTGCGCCACCATGCCTAATCAAGACAAACCTTTTAAAGATATTTTAGATGAGATTCTGAAACATAAATTTTAATGCTTCCCAGTGTTTACATGTTTAAACCCTGAAAAGTTTAAATCTTAGATGTAGTAAACCGTCTTTACAAGTGCGCACCCACTCGTGGATTTCTGAGATTCCCAGCATGCCTTTTGAAAACTGTAATGGTGGAATTTGTGGAAAGGGAAGGAAGTTATACACTTCCTCTGGGAGTCATGTTTAGTTTGATTTTTTTTTTTTCAATGAACTTTTACAAAATGCCATTTCATATCCTTCATCCAGTTCATTGACTGAAAGTGAAACCAGCATCTTTTATAACTCCTTCTACAGTTTTAAATTCCCTTCTCTGCATGCCCAACTCTTAACTTATTATTCGGCATAGTCTGCCTTTTCCTTGTGTTGCTTCAATTCCCCAAGGATAAGAGGGAAGAACCATGGACCAATGTCCTCTCTTCAGCATCTAAAGATCTACTCGATCATAAAACATGCGATGTGCTTGAGTCTCTGAGTGAGGCTGCTGATACAAAGATAGCGTAAGGCAGGATTTGCTGTGGGCTGTGCTTTCCCTCCAGGTTTTGGGTTTAAATACCTGCTATTACATAGGATTAGAGGGATGAGGTGATGGGCAATATTGTCTCCACTAACATCTGCCTTGGGCTCTTGTTGCTGTCAATCAACTGCCCAGCGAGCTCCTCTCTACTGAAATGCAAGCCCATGGGAGGGGAGACGGAGAGGAGGAGACAGCTGGGTATCCCACTGCCTCTCTGTTCACTACTCCCAGTTATAAGACTCCCTCTGGCAAGACTTGGATCAGGCTCAGTTGGCCCAGTCCTCACACATCAGCATCCCTGGCGAGCCCGCCTCTGGCTCTTCAAGGATTGATGAGGACAAGTACAAGGTGGAAGTGGCAAAAGTGAAAACAGAAGTAAAGCGGCTAGCTTATTTTCTTCCTTTGCCAAGCAGAACCACACCAGCTAATGTTTACGAGTGATTTATGTGCCAATGGCTGCTATGAGCATTTTACTTGTATTAAATCATCAAAGCCTCAAAAATAGGTAGGCTTTATAATTACTGCCTTCCCCCTGCCCCTCCCCCTCAAAAAAAAACCCAACACTGATACCAAAGAGGAGAAAAAACTTGTGCACCCTTACAAAGAAAGCCAGACTCAGGCCCACGCCTCTCCTCAGACCCCAAGAGATGCTGTAGAGCCCTGGCCTTCCTGCTTACCTTTGATGTTGACCTGCACGCCCTTGGACACTGTCAGCCCTTTGTCATTGTGGGCCTCACAGCTGAAGACTGCCATCTCCGTCAGACCTGGGATGGAAGGGTACTTATGAGATTCGAACAGATAAACAGGTTGTTTCTGGACTAGAAATCTGTGGTTTGCCAACTTTTATCTCTTGCTTCACAGCTTTTAGCCGAAAATGTAAAATTAGTCTAAAAATAAAATAAAGTGTGAGAGCTATAGGAAAACAAGCCTGAGAAGTATTGGGAGCCCTGGACCCAGGGGCAGGTGTTTTCATCCCTTTCAGCCCTGAATGCCAAGGTCGTGCCATTCAGACTTTGTGTGTGTGTGTGTGTGTGTGTGTGTGTGTGTGTGTGTGTGTGTGTGTGTGTGTGTGTTGGGGTGTGAGTGGGGGTGGGGGATTGAAACACCATCTCTCTATGTAGTTCTGGCTGTCCCGGAACTCACTCTGTAGACCAGGCTGGCTTTGAACTCACAGAAATCTGCCTGCCTCTGCCACCTGAATGCTGGGATTATAGGCACGTGCACCACCACACTCAGCCAGACTTTAGTCACAAAGAGAAGAATCAACACACAAGCACATTGCAGGCAACGGTTGAGATCATCAAAAAGATGCAGGAACCAAGGGAAAGCAGGACCCAATGGTGGAGGCTGAAACGGCCAGAGCAAGACAGTAATGTATATAATTCACAAGACAGTGAATTACAGCCCGGCCATACATATTATTTCAAGAATAGGCTGTATTGATTTAAAAAAAAAAAAAAAAAAAAAAAGGCAGGTTAAATAAATGGAAGATAACAAACAAGTTTCCTACAGAGCCGAACTCCAACTCCCTTTGTAGATTCTCCTTCATTGAGGAAGTGGGTGAGGTGTGACTTATACAGCAGGAAAGGTGAGGTGAGGGCAGCTTGAGGGTGGAGACACCCAGACCAAGCAAATCCCTGCCAGGCTGGTCAAGGTTCACACCTGCTATGACTGGTCATGTTGACAGAATGTGCTCCCCTGGGTGATGGAGATAGTAACTTCATTTCTCTGACATTCCTTTAGAAACACCAAGTTGTGGGACATTCTACAAAATACCTGACCAGCAATTCTCAAAACCACTGAGGCCAAGAAAAACAGGGAAAGTTTAGCCCGGAGGTGCCTAATCAGATAAACACAGATGACTAAGTGGGGTGGCGTATGATGCCCTGGAGGATTCTGGGACAGAAAAGGGACAGGAGTTGAAATCTATGAAAATCTGAATGTTAGCAAATAAAAGTGTATCAGAATTGGGACATCAGTTGTAACCAATTTATCAAACTAATGTAGGATGTCAACAGTGAGGGAAATGAAGGTGGATACACTGAGATTCTTGGTTCTATCTCAATAGTTTCCTCTAACTTTTTTTTATTATGTGTATATGTGTGCAGGTTCACGCCATGGCACATGTATGAAGGTCAGAGAACCTTTCAGGAGTTGATTCGCTTCCCTACCTTGCTGCCACCTTGCAGCCCCTTCTGGCTAGCTGCTTCACAAATCTCAGGCAGCTAGCTCCCTGTCTTTGTGTGTCACCTCACGCTAGGAATGCTGGGATTACATATGCATGCCATTGAATCCTGCCTTTTCTGGGGCTTCTGGGGGTGGGGGGGGGGGTGGGACTCAGGTTCTCAGACTTGCATGGTGGATACTTTACCTGCTGACACCCCGCCCCCAGCTCTATTTCCACACTTTTTCTGTAAATCTAAAACCATCTAACATGTAAAAGTTTTGGTTGTTGTTGTTGCTTTTAACAAACACACAAACAAACCCATGCACACTATGTAGCTAGTCTAGAAACTTCTGTATCTCTAGACACTTGAGCATTCTAAACCGAAGATAGACACTTTTTTTCCTTTAAATATGCCACAGCTTGCTTTTTTTTTTTTTTTCTCCTTCTTCCTAAAACGCTTATTTTGGGTGCTGGAGAGATGTCTCCGTGGTTACAGCATGTATTCCTCTTGCCGAGGACCAGAATTTGGGTCCTGGAACCCATGTCAGGTGGCTCACAACTGCCTGCAGCTTCAACTCCGGAGGATCCTCCAGCCTCTTCCGGCATGTGGCTCACTTGCACTCTCAAGCACATGAACCCACACAGAAACACACACATAACTTAAAACAAACAAACAAACAACAACAACCAAAACAAAAACCCACAAAAACTTATTTAGCTTTCTTTGGTCTATTTGCTGCATTAGGAATTTTCCACTCTGATATTTAAAAATCCTCAGCTCATCACTAATGAACTGAACTTGAAAAATGGAAGGGCCAGGGAGAAAGGCTGTCTACTAGAGAGGCAGCACTCATCAAGCCTAGAAAAGTTGTTCAATAGAAGTTGTAAGGGGGAAAAAACCAACACTGGCCCCTGACACCTCTACTGGGCAGGAGTGCATAGACACACACACACACAAACACACACACACACACACACACACACACACACACACACACACACACACACCAGGTCAACTGTTATTTTCCACTCGGATGGAAGGTTTTCCCCGGTTTCCTAGCTAGGCATGGCCCCTCAAAGCAAAAATAAAACCTGCATTTCTGTGCTGTGACTCTTACGGTGACCTTTCCTTTCTTTGTAAAGCATTATACCATCATACTGAGAACGTGACACACTCTTGTGGCATTTTAGTTCTCTGTGATAGGAAGTCTCTCCTTTACACTGGAGGGAGATCCTAAAGTGGATTTCCTAGTTAGATTTTCTTGACAACTTAAAGCACCAAGTGCCGTGGCTTCAGTCAGGAGCCACGCCTTTGCACATTTGATCACTTCCTCTTAGGTGAGTGATGACATTGCTCTATCTCCTATGGTGACTAAGGCAAATAGTTCTCTGAAAATGGGCATTTGACCTCACTGCCCTTACTTGCACCTGTAAAGGATGGGTGTGAAGGAGTGCTCCGAAGGAGTGGGTGTCTCTACCTCCTCCCATTGCTTCTCCTAGTTTTGAGAAGTGAGCCTCTCACCGACTCTGATGCAGACATTGCAAAAGTAATCATGCTTGAAGCAGTGGAATAAACTGTAATTGTAGGAACTTTGAAAATGGAGGAGAACCTACGAGTGTGAGCACGCCCAGTCCCCAGCCCACCTGCAACATCCTGACACCAGCATCACGTAGAGAAGCCACTCCTCCTACAGTCTACAGTCTCCACCAGGATCTTCTGCTTTTCCCGAGAAGTCTGTTCCAACAGCATCCACACGTGTGCTTGAAAATCTTTGAATAATAACCTTATGGTTTTCTTTCTTTTGGATTGACTATACTTACAGTAATTACCAGGATACAATTAATTGGTATAAATATTCCACTCTTTGGTCCGTGACAGGGATGTCCCACAAGACTTCATGCATGATAGATAAGCTACATTTTATTTCCCCAGAAATGTATCTCCCTAGCCAGATCAAACTGGAACTTTGTATGCACGCAGCCTAGAAAGTTCTGAATCTTGAGACAAAGTACCACAGCAGCTGTTTTCAGAGTTGGGGCACAGACTTCTAGAGCTCCCAGCGACACTTGCCCTCAAGAGTTAGCTTATTCTCATAATAACACTGTCACTTTCCTTTTCATGCTCATTATCGCATGAATGTATGAAGGAATTTTCCAGAACCTGATGTCATGTGATGACGTCACAGGTCTACAAGTCAGTGGAACATGGGCTTGCACATTCTTGTTTTTAAAGTTTTCCATCTTTCTAATCTAGTAGTAACCTGATAGGCATAACTAGTATAAAAATTGTTTTGTTTTTCTTTCTTTTTAACAGTTTTTAAGACTTAAAGAGAGCCTGACACCACATTGCTTGAGAGTGCTGATGTCCCACTGGGATTCTGGGGGAGGGAGAGGGGGAAGGCTCTTTCTCCTGGAAAGGGAGGCAAATGGCAGGCAGCAAATGAGAACAACAAATGAACAAACAAAAACCCTTGTATGGCATCATCGGGGCTTCGACTTGAGGAAGGAGACTATGTCCAGAATGAGGACCAAGACCGGACCCCTCTCAGCCACAGAGTGGGGTGCATTCCACCACTTTCCATGTCACAGCCTCGCCTGCCAGGCTGCAGCAGTGGTCCTCACAGCCGACCGTCCTGACCTCCCAGAGGAGACACCCCCGCACCCCACCTCCCAATAGCTTGCAATACTTTGCTCTTATTTAGGAAAACCAAGTTTTGGCTCCATCAGAACACAGGAGTTCTTACTTACTTACTGACTTACTTATTTATTTAAGGTACGGTCTATGTCTGTAGGCTAGTACTTATCATTTGATTTCAATTACTCTTATCAAAACTTTTAGGAAACATACATGTATGAACCCCAAAATCACATTCCAAGCTGCGCAAGCGAGGAAGAGTCAGCTCTAAGGCAAACAGGCTTATTTATGGCCCTGAGGCCCAGTATTTTGCTGCAGCTCCCTGCAGGAGGGCAAGCCCTCTCATCATCCTCTATGGTGGAATAGTGCTTAAAGTGACACTAGGCACTGTGGCACTTGACTTTAGATCAAGCAGGAAGTAACTTTTCCTCTTTGTATTTTTTTTTTTCAAAGTTTACGTAAGGTCAGAAAAACAGCTTATGGCAGATGTCTCAGCAGCACAAGGCACCCACACCACATTGGAACTCCCTCAAACTGGCTCCAGTCCGTCTCTATATGAGCTGGTAGTTGATGCCCACAGGCCTAACAGATGCAAGCAGGCAGAAGCAGAAACCTGTGGGAACCAAGGCAACTTTCTCCAAAACTAGACTAGGGCAGGGGAACTCACCCCTAACCCCACAAGGTGTTCTATTCTCCACATTCCAAGGACTGAAACCAGGACCCCATTCACCCCAGGCAAGGGCTCTACCACAGAACCACACCCTCGCCCCGCCTGTGTAACTTCTTCCCTTAAGGCTTTTTGGCTTATTGGGCACTAACTTCCCAAGCACAGTCTCATTTACACAGCCAAACTAGCTCTGCAGTTTGTCCAGCAGGAAAAGCCAGTTCCTTCTCCCTTGCCTTGTCCCCTCTGTGGAGGGACCAGGTTGGGCTAAACCTGAGTGTTTTATAGCCCAGCCCCTTGTGGCTTTCCTGGGAGAGTCTCAGGTCTCCATCCTCCTCCCCACAGATCCTGAAGGCTCCTGGAGAAGGCCCAGCACCACAGTGCCTGAGACCTCTCCTCCTGGGCCTATCCCCTGAGCTCCAGGGAAAGGCTCTCCCCCACCCCAGTCCCAGGATGCTAGTCTATACCCCTCTTGCTTGCCCCTGCCCCACAGACACACGCTCTGTTTTTTTAAAAAAAATGGCAGCCTGGGACCCAGACCTGAGATATTTTTAGGAGCTTTGAAGAACAACATGTTCCCTTGGGGAAAGACAATCACAGTTGCTGAAGTTGCAACTTCCAGGAGTCAGGCCAAGTCTCTGAGCTCTGGGTTAGGCAACCCTGAAATTTAATAAAATAAACAATCCTGCTTTTTCATCTCCCTCCCCGTCCTGCCACAGCATCTGTCTTTCTACCAGAGAAGGCAGCACACAGAACACACTGCATGTAAAATGGATTAGTACTTTGGAAATCCAGTCTGTCCTGGTCTCATTCACTCAACAAATACCAAGTACTCACTATGTACCAGACCCCCACCTCCATCCCCCGCCCCAGACTCCCCGTACCCTACCCCCAGGAACCTGGGATGTCCTTAAGAATAAAAAGAAGGATTTCTGCCCCTTAGAACTTACATTCTCCCAGAGCAAAAGGAAGCATACAACCTGAAAGAGTTAGATGCACTGTGGGAAGGTGACAGGTACCAGGAAAACACAGAAGACTGGATAGTATGGGGTGGGGGGGGGGGGAAGCAGGCTCTGATAGCCAACAGAGGGAGGGGCTATACTAGCTCTCTGAGAAATGGGCTCAGAGAAATACCTAGAGGGAGGGAGTGGCCCTTGTAAGCGGTCAGCCTGGGGAATCCTGACAAATCAACAGCGGGGTCTCCTTTTCCAGAAAGGACTCCAGAGGAGGAATGGCACTGTTGGGCTTGGTCAGGATGGTTCCAGCTGCCCTCCAGAGAACAGACTTTAAGCAAATTCCCGATTACAAAATAGGCATTAAAAATGCAGCCGGATTCGAAGCACACCTTTCAGGAAGGCACTAAAGGAATGAGGAACTGATTTGAATAAATTCTTGATGTCGTGGTTATTACAATGAATAGTAGTAACTATATCCAGTTAACTATAACAAAAACTTGTTTAGCTATCTTCTACTTGTGCATTTAAAGAGACAGTTAGGGGCTGGAGAGATGGCTCAGTGGTTAAGAGCCCTGGCTACTCTTCCAGAGGTCCTGAGTTCAATTCCAACCAACCACATGGTGGCTCACAACCATCTATAATGGGATCGGACGCTCTCTTTTGTCATGCAAACATACATGCAAATACAGCACTCATATACATAAATAAAGAACTCTTTTTTAAAAAAAATCCTACTAAACATACAATTAGCATTTTTTAATTTTTGCTTTTATTTGTGTGTACCTGTGAGTATATGTTTGGTGGGTGCCCATGGAGTCTAAAGGAAGGAGTTGCAGGTGGTTGTGAGCTGTCTGATGCTGGTGCTGGGAACCAAACTCCAGTCCTGTGCAAGAGCAACAACTGCTCTTAATAACGGATCTCTTCAGAACAGGGCATCTGACCCCCTCTTTTGGCCATCATGGGTACTGCACACACATATACAACCCCACATATACTCATAAATAAAAGTAAAATTAATTTAAAAAAAAGTTCCGTAAGTTGTCCAGAAACACATCACCACAAGACATCATCTGTCTGTATGCTAATATAGGTTACACTCTACAATACGTTCCAGCATTTGCACCAGGCAGACAAGTTCTTTGTAGGTTCCATGATTTGAAGTAGCCCATGACAAAAGCCACTTATTTATTTGTTATTTCTGGTGCTAAGGTTTTTTTTTTGTTTTTTGTTTTTTTTTTTTTCTGTCTCAGTAGCCCAGGATGGCCATAAATTTACTATGTAGCTGATGATGACCCCTTGCCCTATATCCTGGAGGCTAGGATTACAGGCATACACCACCAGACCTGGTTTAATCTATGTTGGTGAGCAACCTGGGTCCTCAGGCACACCGGACAAGAATTCTACCTACTGAGCTCCACCTCAGGCCTGTGCTGGGCATTTGGTTTTTTTTTTTTTTACAGTAAGGAAAGAAGAAATTAGGCCTGTGTGTGGTAGGCAAACTCTCTACCACTGAGCCTTACAAAAATGCTTCTTTAAAAGGGAAAAAATTTCAGATCGAAGTAATTTTAGATTCACACACACACACACAAAAAAAAAGTTGCAAAAATAGCACCAAGTTCCTGTGGCCTCCCCTCCCCGACTTCTCCATGATAAAGACTTTAAACAGTCAGAACACGCAGACACCAACCAGGAAGGTGACTTTGGTACAATGCCAGTCACTAAACTTCAACCTTACTCTGATTTTACCAGTTTTTTCCCTCTTGGGGTGTGTGTGTTGGGGGCGGGACAGTATATAATCCTATGAATTTTAATCACAGGTACAGATTTGTGCCTACAAAATTGCTCCACCAATGAAAAAGGACTCTCCCGTGGGAAAACCCTAGCCCAAGAGAACCAATAGAAAGAACTGATCTCCGCTCTATGGTGGTAACTTTGCACTTTGAGACGGTGATTTCACAGGAATCAGAGCCTGTGCAACCTCTGAGGCTGCCTTTGTTCCCTCACTCACAATGGCCTTCAGACACAGTGCCTTTTTCTCCTGTGTCTTCAGGACAGCTTTTGCATTACAGAGTCAGGTGGGGAGGGATTGTGTCACGAGGAGAAAAGTGCCAGGAGTGGTGACATATTCCTGTAAGCCCAGCTCTTCTAAGAAAGATGAGGCCAGCCTGGAATGAGAGTCTGTCTGAAGCGAATATGCTTGCTCAAACTGCTGGGGCCATTTAAGCCACTTCCCTATTTGATACTTTCTTAGTAGACTGGTAGGAAACATTTATATCCAGGATTTTTTTTTTTTTTTTAAAGACAGGATCTCGTGTAGCTCAGACTACCTCCAACTCACTATATAGTCAAGAATGACCCCGAATGTATGACTTTTCTACTTCCCACTTCCTGCTGTCGGGGTTGCAGGTATGTACCACCGTGTCCAGTTTATATGGTGCTAGGAATTCAACGCAAGGCTTTACGCATGGTGAACAAGCATTTTACCAACTGAACTACATCTCTAGCCCTTAGGTTAGCCACTCATCTGTCCAGTGGTTCACTAATCCACTCATTGAAGAGATAGGGCTACACTAGCTAATAATTCGCACATAATCTTTACATGGACTAGTAGCCCCCCTTGGACACGTGACAAGTAGGTGGCTGTGGCTGAATGCGACGCAGAGGAACAGAAGTGGACGGACTGTGAGTTTACAGACAAGGGCAGAGTGACCAGGCAGTCATTCAGGGAGAAGCTGAGAGCTGGAGGTCAAAAGATGAGTGGGGGCTTACCGGAAAAACAATGAGAGGAAAGCAGCTGGGATAGGAGAAGGCAAGCAAGGGAAGTCAGGCAAGATGGCACATTTGAGGACCTGCAAGGGGCTTGTGAGATTCCATGAGCAGGCACTTCAGGAGGGGTGGGGAGTGGGTTAAAGTAGAGTCCTGAGGGATCTGGGAACATTAGAGTTAAAAAAAAAAAAGGTAGACTTCAACCAACTTGGACTGGATGGTCATGCCTTGAGTGAGAAGCTCTGTGTTTCAGGAAAAGCTGACAAAGCAGAGAATTACTCACCGTGTAGGTGGCAGTGGGTGGCACGCTGGAGGAGGCGGGGAACGCCGAGGACAGAGGGACAAGGAACGCAGGGCCCCCGTTAGGGTGCAGCGGTAGCAGTGTTGGCAGGGAAGCAGGAAAATATGAACTAAGGGCATCATTGCAGAAAAGTACTGGGAAAAGGGGATCCACTGACATTTGAGACCAGCGTGCAGAACTTGCTGACGGACTGGGGGACAGGGAAGAGAAAAGAATTTGGGTAAAGCTCGGGCTTTGACTAGAATATATCATCGCCTCAAGAGGCCTTCACTGTTGGGCAGCGGCTACGCCATCTGTGCTATCAAACATATTCAAATATTGTAGGAGGGGCCAGAGAGATGGCTCAGTGTTTAAGAGCACCTGTTGCTCTGGCAGAGGATCCAGATTCTGTTCCCAGCACCCACATGCTGGCTCACAATCATCATAACTCCCGTTCTGGGGAATCAGATCCCATTCATGACCTCCATGGGCACTAGGCACACGCATGGGGCACATATAATGCATGGAGACAAACTACTCATGCATATAAAATAAATCGAATGAGTCTAAAAAAAACTGACAGAATTCTGAGATGGTGAGGTGCCTGGTGCTGCCTTCTCCTGCATAAGGAAGACCTAGGGCAGCAGGCCTAGGATGGCTGCATTTTGAGGCAATTGTAAGTTGTCTGGATTGACTTACATGTAAATCTGACATGTTATTTTGATATAATCAACATGACTCCTAGAACACTTTAAAAACAGGAGACTGGAATACAGTTCAATGGTGAAATACATGGTTCACATGTGCAAGAGTTTAACGGCTAGGGCCCTGCCCCCACTCCCACAGACATACCAATCCCCCACCCATACAAAAATGCCCCTTACCAAAGTGAAAAGAGAAAGAGGAAAGTTGAAACCTACTCTTCCAACCTTTCGCAAGCAGGAGAACTGCTTGAGCAATGTAGCATGCTGTAGTCATTCAGAAACGAGGTGGAAAATACCAGCTCAGCAGCTTAAATAAAGGCCCTTCATCTACTGGCACCCGGGTCTTTGCCCTGGAAACTGTAGAGAAACTGCAGAAGTCTATGCCTTATCTATGGAATGTTAGACTTTCCACTGTCATGGGCTTTCTGGTCCCTGATGAAAGGTGCAGTTATCGGATATTTACACTCTGTGTGTGTGTGTGTGTGTGTGTGTGTGTGTGTGTGTAACTGTTTTCAAATCAGAGTTTCTCTTTCAATCCCCCCTTTAGCTATACTAAATATAGATGACTTAAACAACATCTGTAAACACACATACACACAAAAACCAAAAAATAAAAACCCAAAAAGCAAAAAAGCAAACAAACAAATAAAAAACCAGTACTATGGCACTGGCAGGATGGTATAATGGGTAACGTCACTTCCCAAGTAATCCTGAACTCAATCCCTGGATCCCATGTGAAAGTGGACAGAAAGCACCACCTCCACAAAGTTGTCTCTGGTCTCCACACATCCTGCGGCACATGCACACCCATGCACACACGCAATAAGAATAATTAATAATAAAAACAGATGGTTGAGGGAGTATATATGTTAGTTACTAAAGCCGTTCCACAATGCACATATGCATCTCAAAATTCCGCACTATGTGACAAATGGGTATACTATTTTTCATCAATTAAAAAGCAAAATGTCAAGGCCAGTGAGACGGCTTGGCAAGTAAAGGCACCTGCTGCTAAGCCTGATAGCCTGAGTTCAATTCCTAAAACTTACGTGGTGGAAGAATAAAACAAAAAATCTACAAGTTTTCTTTGATCTCTATGTGTACACACAAACCTCCCACAAAACAAACGTAAATGGAATTTTAAACTAAATATACAATATCTGTTTTTAAAATAGCTTATTTTTATTTTTATTTTATGTGAATTGGTGTTTTACCTGTGCGTGTGTCTGTGTGAGGGTGTCAGATTTTAGAGGTTTTTGGACAGTTGTGAGCGGTGATGTGGGTGCTGGAAAGTGAGCCCAGGTCCTCTGGACGAACAGTCAGTGCTCTTAACTGCTGAGTCATCTCTCCAGCCTTATTATATCTGTCTGTTTGTCTGTTTGTTTTTAAAATAATCTTAGTATTGCTGGGTGTGACGGCCCAGGCTTGTGATCCCAGCACTTGGTAGGTAAATGCAGGGGGACTGTCAGAAGTTCAGGGCCAGACAGAGTTACCTGAAACCTTATCAGAAGATATTAATAGTAATGCCTTTCTTTCATGGACTTTGAAGCAATTATCCCACGGGGAGGGCATTATTTTAAATTGATTTTCAAACACACAAGTTCTTCAATTATCTGCTCTTTGGGAAAACTTAGATGAGAGTAGAGAACCCTGTATCACCTCTCGTCCAGTCAGGGGTAACAGAGGGGCATCAGAGACGATGTCCGAGGCTGGAACTCCCTTGCCTATCTGGCCACAGCTCAAGTGACCATTGAGATCCTGCTTAGGATGGCATACAGCGGTGCACAAAAACACAAAGTCCTAGACGTCAGCGACCATGCTAAGAAGGGAGACCGTGGAAGTCAACATCCTGATACGGGCCATCAAGGATGCGCACATGATCTGACCGGGAGTCAATAACAGAGCCAAGACAATCTCTTAAGTGATAGATGAGTGCGTCACAGGACAAAGGTCAGGCAGGAAAACACTGGAAGCCGATAGACCAGGGGGTGCAAAGGTCCTGAGCAGGAAGAAATAGGATGTGTCTGAAGAAATGGAAGGGGCTCTGTGTGAAGGGTGCTTAACAAGCCAAGGCAAGTGAATCGGGCGTGAGGTAGAGAGCTGACCGGGGAGGGGCTGAGCACGCAGGACTGACGGACAAGGCCAGGAAGGACTCTGGTGATAGTTTAGATCAATGGGAAGCCACCGATGGGTGACATGAGCTGCTGCTGAGGAGAGTGGAGAGACGCGGGGATGGGATGGGAGCAGTGGGTTTGGCAGGGACCTGATGGAGATGTGAACCACGGTGCCCGAAACAAAGATGGACAGAGGCAGATGATGGTACCTTGGAGGCAGAATCCTCAGACTACTGATGCTTCCAGTGTGAAAAGGGAGGGTAGGGAGGGGTGTTCATCTCGTGCTATTACTTAGCAAGAAGGGGGAAATCCTGGGGCAGGAGATTGAGGGGAACGAGGAGCTGCATTTTCAGATACATGTGCACACAACAAGCAGGAAAGCCAGGGAGGAGGGAGGTTGCTGAACACAGCAGCTATAAGCTTAGTCGAGAGGACAGGGCCCAAGATGTAAAGTTCCAGGCTGTCACGCTACTGGTGGCATTGAAGCTGGCCAAGGAACTCAGCCAGGGGGATGTGCCTTGGAGGGGGAAAAGAAGCTGGGCCAGGCCTGAGCTGGGCACTTGATGTTCAGAACTGGCTCAGCAACAAAGAAGATGCAATGAAGAGGGAAGGAAGCCAGGATCATGTGCCTTTTAAAATGTCTACCACTGAGCTCTCAAGCCTAGAGCTGCCCTGGGCACGCAGCAGACCCTCCTGAACACTTGCTGAATGCATGAGGAAGGAAGAAGGGATGGAGCGTGGCCACAGTGTCACATGGAGCTCAAAGAGGCAACCAGAGGAGCAATAGAGGAGCCCAGTGGCTTGAACGGCACCGGAAGCTTCAGTGGGACTGCTGACAGGAGCCAGCCAGGAACAAGAACAAAGCCAAGGCATTCTGGTTTGGATGGAGACCAAGATGGCCATGGAATGTCAATTCGCCAGTGATCCCACAGTGACTCACAAACTTCCTGCCGCAGTGCCCCGTGACCGATCCACTTTCTTGGCACCCAACCTCAATGACGTCTTTACCTTAGTGTTTCCATAGGGTGATTCTTGCCAGGTAGGGGAGGGCATAGTGCCACGGAGTTGTGAGCAGGGCTCTGGATGCCAGAGCTGGAGTCTGGCTAGGTGGTCAACCATACGTGCCATCTCCCTTCCTCGTG